>NC_057731.1:24323436-24447702 GCF_004010195.1 Chiloscyllium plagiosum | reverse complement strand
GGGGGGGGGGGGGGGGGGGGGAGCATTGTTTCTAGAGGCAAGGAGGCAGGTCAGTGCCAGGAGGGACCAATCTGGAAGAGAAACCATCCAAGCCCCTCAGTAGTTTATCCTTTGGAGATGGCTGGGTCCTCTACCTCCAATCTGACTGCCTCCTTTCAAATGTTAGAAATTCAAGCCGATGAAGATCAAACTATTTCTGACAAGAAGATACTTGGCATGTATGGCCCATCAGACATGTGTCCCCAGACTTTCCAGCCAAATCCAGGGTCACTGGGCTCCACAGTTGAGTAGACTACACCCGAGCTGCTAAACAAGTGAGTACACTAAACATAATGGGAGGGAGAGGAATAAGGAAACTTATTGAGGGCACTTTGGTGGCATGAGATACAATGGCTTGTGTGTTACATTCACATTTATATATGTATTAATGTTTATCCTTTAACCTTCCATCTGTTTGTTAGTCTCTCTGTGTAGATGCTAAACACATTATTGCACCAACCAGCATCATTTCATGGTCACAATCAATGCTTGGATGGACACCTACCCTGAGAGCATACTGTACCATCTGGAAGCAGAAGGACAATACATATACATGGCATTGGGTCACCTTTGGCCCTACTTGCCCATCATCTCTAAAGTTTTAGTTCCCTCTGTGGAGAAAGGAGTGGCTGCCAATGAAATGGCCAACAATGGCTGTGCCAGGAAGCTGCAGCTGTCATCCCTCACTGCAGTAGCATGCAAGAACTAAAGCGCCATTATTCCCAGAGTCACCACAAAAGTTAATGGTTTTATAAAAAGTACACACAATTCCTTAATTTACCTGTCTTTTTTAGACCCGGTTGACACACAGCACAGACAAAGTTTCCAAACTTATAAAGAATGACTATTTATTATAAATAAAAAGATGCCAACTACAGATTTTAAAAAACTATGAACTGTCAATATATAACTCTACTAGTTAAAAGTCTAATCCACTTGTAAACATCCCCTTTGTGCACACATGAATAAAGACAGACACAGGCAGGAAAACAAACTTGGGTGTAATGGGTGGAATGGAAGACTGGGAAGGGAGTTCAGTGGTTCCTATTCACAGGGTCCATTGAAATGGTTCTATTGGCTTGTCAGCACGTGCTGTTCTTTCATTTTCCTTCTCCAGCTACTTCCACTTATTTGTAGAAGGCAGAGAGTAACTCATTCACATTATAAAGTATGTGACTACTTGTTTAAGAACTGCAGCTTACAGCAACTTATGAGCAAAAATGAACCACCTTCAGCCTTAAGACAGTTTTTACTGCAGAGCACAGACAGCTCCTTTTCCTCCAAAGGTTTGATGGTTTCTCCTAAGTTACTCACACCCCAGATGTTCACCGACCTGGGAGTCAATCACATAGCTGTTGACAAGCAGAAAGTCTTTGTCATCAATAAGTGATCACTAATCCGCAGACTAATCAGCTACATGTTTGTCGGTCAAAGCTCTATTCATACATATCCTTTGGCTCCAGCTCATCTGCAAATTTGGCTTCCAAGACCGTTTGAACCAGCAGCTGTGTAAATATGACTTACAATGAATGTTATGTAGCTTTTAAAATGTTCAGCAATCCTTTAACAATTCTTAGTTTTTGAAACAGCTCTTTTTCCATTTCAGTCCTCAGTCAAGAATACAAAAAAATAAAAAGATACAATCTTTACATAGCACAGAGAGAGGGTCAAGGCTGTATGATCGGAGTTGTCAGTCTGTGAGCCTGGACAGTGCACGGGCCTATGTCTAATGCTGTCTTCCTTTAAAAGTCCTAATGATGGATCATTGCTGCAGCCCCTCTCTCAAGGCACAGGCCCTGCCCACTCTGAGTGTGATCACACCTATTTCTTCCCGATTGAGCATTTCTGATTTGCATCAGGATATAAAGCAACAGTGAAGGCTCCTCTACAATGACATCCATCCTCAGATTGAACACACGTGACCCCACAACCATCCACTTCCTCTTCTTAGTAATCCATTCCATAAACCTGACAGCTTGTCTTGATGAGCCAAAGTTCCCAGCCAATCATAAGCTTGCACCTGCCCACCTTTCCCACCCAGCCCTTGGCATATGAGGTGACTCCCTCTAGTGCGGTCAGACCCTGCACCACCATGAAGACCTTTCCAGCCACACTTTACCATATCCCTCACTTGCAGATCCTGCTGTCCCCTTCACAATTACATTATGCTCTTCCTCAGAGTTTTAATTCCCCAGTGTTAAAGAATTACCTACCAAGGTTCATTCTCATGGCAACAGCTACCCCGTCTCCACAAACTCAAACCCTCCCTCTTTCTCATACTTTTCCTTCGACAGATCCAATGGACAGATTGTGGCCTACCTTCTCAACTGATGTGATGCTGGATAAGATGTACCCATATTTTTAACTGATACTTATGCATCCCTCAAGTGTGTTATCCATCTCGATCGAACTGGCCATGATGGAGCCAAATCACAGACCGTGATCCATTGCATGCACTGCAGAAGCACAGGTCCTTTGGAGACTTGACCATAACCATGACCAATTTCCTGGATTGGGATGAGAGGCTGCATTTCACCTCCTGTGCCAGGGCCCCCTGACTAATGGCTGCCTCCTTTGATTTCAGTGAAGATCAGCGCCTTATGACTTTGAGACATGGCTGCTTGCTTGCTGCACATTCTGATTGTTTGCTTCATAAGCTGCTGCTTCATGATTCAGGTGTGAGATTGACATAGCAATCTGCTGTTCAGCAAGATTTGTGCTCCCAGGACTCAGGAATGCTGACCGGGAAGTCAGACTACCTAGCAAGACAAGGCATAGATGCTGAGTGCATGCAGGTAGCTGCTGTATGAGCATGCTCAATGATAGCCCTGAGAAACAGCCAATTCTTGTTGCTTCAGTCTGTGAGCTGGGTGCCTGTATATAAAGTGGCTCCACTGCACTCCTAGTTACCAGTGCATCAAAGAGGTACCAGGATAGTTGTGAGGAGTTGTCAGATACTGTATACCAATATCTATGGATGAAGGATGTGTGTGGCTGGTGCCTGTGGATTAACTCCGATTTGGTCGTACAGAACACGATGATCAATTGGAGCAAGAAGCAAGCAGAATTCACCAGCTACACATTCTGGTTTTCCCAAAGTCTAGTTTGTTTGCTAAGTTTGGTAAAATTCAAAGCAAAACATTAATGAGGTGAGTCGGGTGTCAATGAAGCACATCAACACTGCCTAGCGAGAATCGCGCTGCACCACTTGAGGAAAGCACAAAAGATAGTGTGAGTTCGTCCTGATGTTGAGATGGGTATTGCTGGACTCCTCATCTAATCACGCCGCATGTCTCACCAGAGAGTGGGTCACTCCGACCCCTCTGACATACTGTGGTGTGGGAAGGACACAACTGTAGGTCTTTCTCCTTCGAGATCCTAAGCTGTTCTTTCACAAAGTCCATATGACATCATCTTAGTGGGTTGTGCTTAAGGCAATCGTCAGCATTAACCTTTGAGACCCTTCTACTCTTATATGACAGTGACAATTACTTCGATTATTTATTTAGTTCATGGATGAAGATGGTGTGATTTACTTGTTGCGTCACTTCTGATGCCTTTGATTTGTCACCATGCACACTGCAACACAACTGGATAGCTTTGCCTGAAAATTTTGTGTAAATTTTGAAATGATAAGATTGGGGCATGAAGCAGTGCCATTTAAGGTTAAATTAACATTTCAGGAAATTATGGGACAATGCTATAAGTCATCCTTCAGAAGGAGGCTTGCACTGGCCAAATGTACAGTCTACCTTTGTTCTACGACCTGTGGCCTTTCAGTGCAATGCATGTTCTTAACATGCCTATATGTACCAAGATCCTGATCAGGATTCAGTCTTGTATTGATTTTTAAGAGAGAGGGACCATGCCATTTAATTCTTGCAAAATATTCATGAATAGGATCTGCAACATTTTTTCACAGGGCACAGAAATCAAAATGCACAAAAATGCATTTGGCATTATTATTTGGAAATAATTTTTGATAAGGGAAACATATATAGTATTTGTATATTTAAATGTAAAATGCTGAGTTTACAGACATCAAAAATAACAAGACCATTAAAACATGCACATATTTCAGCTGATCGTTCAAAAATTTAATTAGATAAAATTACAGAGGAAAGTGAGTATGAAACATCTAATGCATCTGTAAAATCACATAGCATGCAGCCAGTAAGGGAAACAAATAGAGATGCTTACTTTCAGAATAAATTCACAAATCAAGTATTTTGAGTAATTTTCTTGAGAAGGCCTTTTTGTCGTTACATAAGACTGTGACTGTTCTAATAACATTGCAGCAAGATTTTGCAGAAAATTTACACACAAAACTAAAGGAACACTGAAGCTAATGGTTGCTTGGATTGTCCTGGCTGACAGTCTTTGACAGCCTACTGTGTACTGGATACTATAAGCAGACTTTTTCACTAAAATATGTTATTTATAAGCAAATTTATAGAGAGTATATGGTTTTTAAGAATTTCCCTATTATAAGCTGTGACTGAAGGGTGATTGTACAAATGTCCTGCAGCATTCAATCATTCCTTCATTTTAATGTCTTTATTTTATGATTTTATTGATGAAATACTACTTACCCTGTGCTCAGAATTCCTTTTAGGCTGCAGGCTGAGGCTAGCTTGACATGGGTAGTCATATATTATGGCTATATATTTTAACTCACTATAGTCCATCCAGGTTACATCGGACAGTAGCCAAGAAGGTTTTCAAAACTGAGAGTTATAATTTACTTGTATTTATTTACTGAGGCAGTTCAGGTCTCTATCTTTCTATCCCCTATTCTTATCAATCAATTAATACTTTAAAATGATGCATAGTCAACATCACGCTGTACCACAAATGTATCAAATCAAACCAATCTTCTGTTTGATAACTAAAGCCATGTTAGGGAGAGTCATTCACAAATAAGAATGGAGGCAATACCAGTTTTTATGCCAACACAGATTTATGGCATATGAGCTATTGCAATCACTCAGTTCCGTTCTTTGTTTTGTTCGACTAGAGAAAGAACCTATGTGGGCTGTAAAGCCTGTATTCAATAAATCTCAGTTGGGCTAATAAATAATACTATTCCCTGTATTTATATATTGAGAAAAACAATTTTCTAATCATACTGGATGGTTTCACTTGGACCTATTTTCCTTTACCTGACTCAAAGAGGCTGCTAAAACATTAGAAACTCCCATACTTAGAAGACAAAACAAACATGCTGTTTTTAAGTACAGAGCTTTCAACTCGGAATGTTATATTGCTATGCTACTGAAGTCAAGAAACCAGAAGGTAAAAGGAGAAAGAGTGCGGGTGGCTGAAATAGTGACAAGTTGGTACACTACTATTGATTAGACTTCGACATGGAGTTAAAGGAGCTGTATTGTCTCAATAAAGAAGATTGCAAAATGTAAAAAAAACTATCTGCTAGTTGAGGAGAGCTCTATACAATGGCTGTCATAGACTCTCCTGTAATTTACATAGCAACTTCCTTTGTGAATGATTTCAAAATTATGAAGAATACGCCTTTGAAATTGTTTGATCATGTACATGCTGAAATTATGGTGGATTACATGTTGTTCACCAGCACGAGGTTGTATACATTTGTAAGACAATACAACTCTTTTGATTTGTTTGTACCATCACAGCAACAGACAGATGCAAGCCTCAAAGCATGTATTTTTAAACAGATATTTTAGCTTTGGGATCTGCCCCCAAGTCTAGCATAAAGACACACGTATAAGGAAACACATAGGTCAGCAAAATAAACTTCAACTTCTTCTAACCATACCGAATGGACAGAATAAACTGTGAGCAGCCTTAGCAGAGTCTGTGCAATCCTGGCAAACATAGGCAACAAAATGGACCCCCCATATGAGTAAGGAGCTCCTCCACTCCATCATCAAGAATTGTTCTCCAGAGTCAATACTGAAGGAAGCATTTTAAAACGTGTACCATATGTGGCTAAGAAGAGCCTAATTTGTCCACTTTGAAATTCTTATGTATTTTGAAAGGTGAGTTAATTCAAAGTAATTTTTCTGCAGGTGAAGCTTTCTTCAAAGTGCTCAATGCATCACCCTTGGTTTTGTGAGTAATTAGAAATTGTCATGTAAGATAAATGTCACAGTTCATGTAAATAACTATTTACCTAAAGGAAATGCGAATCCACAAGAGTCAGCATACTTTAATGAGTTATGACAATAGAAAAGCCAATGGTACAGTGCATCTGCTGAAGCTGACATCGCTTATGGTAAAAATTGGGCAAAACAACCATTATTTGTTTTTACTTGTCAGAAATAATGTAGCTTGAAAATTTTCAACAAGCAATGTGCGGTCAGACCATTTGTTACATCTAACTGCCTAATTGTTCTCCTGGCAGAAATAAAAAATTAGAGCACTTATGTCATTTGCCTAAATTCCTAATTAATGCAACAGTATCAGTAAAACTGGAGCGGAGAAAAAAATGTTGGGTGAAAAATGCCTTGGCGAACGTTCATATAATTTGTCTTTGTTAACTTTCTACCATCTTTTTTCCTCCCTTAAACAGCAGGTGTTCTAATCACTGTGTTTTATTTTTCAGAAGGCAAAGGTACTGTATACCACTAGTTCTACTGTGAAAGAAGCATAGCTTCGGCCATTTGTCTGATAAAACTCCCTCAACCCAGCTTTTAAGTTTAAACACAGAAGGTTACTGAATTTCGAACTATAGGGAAAATATCTTCATACCAGGGAACAGTTTGCAGCAAAACAGCCTGCAATATGAAAATGTATTTAATGCAATTAATAATTTAAGATCTGAGAGCATGTGCTCTTGGAGAGTTAAATGCTTGTCAGAGTGATAGATGCATGCTTCACCACCAATACATTTCGTCTGAAGAGCAGAGGGATTTTGCAAACTTGTGCTGACCTTGGGCTTCAGTACATAAGAGGCATATTGCAAGCCAGCCCCATTCCTATTAGAGCAGTGCAGCAGCTCTCAATTTACTGCCCTTATACCAATTAAAATGCTGTAAAAACATTAAAATTAATGCAGTCTTAACTCCTGTAGCAGGCCTACTTTCCCTCTTTCTTAATTAGTGCATAATTATTCAAATTTTGATATCCTGGAAAATTATCACATGGAAATTATTTTAGGAGCTGTAACAATAGCAAAAAATCCTTTCCCCCAAACTCTATTAACATGTGGAAGTAATTAACAGTTAATTACAGTGGAAATACTATTACTGTTAATGTTTAATGACTTTTGCCATTGCCGGGTAAGCAAGAAATTCAGGAGCCCGTAACAGCACTGTCCTATTGCGGAATGCACTACAAGCAACTTGAACAGATTAGGCAGTGACTCTAGTTAGATGATTCACACTAGAAGCAATTACAATGCTGAGGCTACATAAGAGTTTAAAAGGTCATTGCTCAGGAAATATCAATGCATGTAAACTAGTTTAAAATATTCCATTCAGTGGGGGAAAAATGAGAAAAGATAAATTTACTTTGTTTTAATTAACCGGTTATACAGCTACCTGGCCAACAAAAATGGACAAGTTCAGAGCAAATACTATACTGTGGTTTACGTTATTTTAATATTCCATAGTGAAGTGTTTACTGGAGTGGAATCCCATGATAATTATTAGAATACAATGTTTTCATGAAAATGTCAAATTGTTTGAGTAGCCTTAAATCAGTGCAATGTTCTCATAACAGGTAAAGACTCCTTATAATAAAGCTAAAGTAACAATTTTGGATGCATAATAAACATGTAAGATCATTAAAGCATATTCTATGGGTTATGATCTGCCAAGATTCCGCCATATTGTCAGCGATACGTAAAACTATGTCGCCAGTAAAAATTTCATTGGTGCAGAAGATGTAAGACCAATTTCATATTTAAATAAAATATATTATCATTTAACAATACATCCAACACTACTTTATTTTTAAAATTAACTTTTGATTTCCCAATACTGCAGACTAGATGAACAAAATGCAATTATACTTTACAAATGATCTCACATCTCTGCACTGAAAAGCAATAACAAAATTCCACATCCAGAGAACAAAATTAGTGCAGAGATCTGAAAAGGTTGATGGGAGACTATTGAGCAAGCATGATTCATTTCTTGGCAGTGTGACTTGGGCTGCTTTATAAAGAATTTACTTCAGATTAAAATAGCTGATCTGACTCTCCTTCAGTGGGCTTGAGTTCAAAACGCCAGTCTTGACTGACACTTGAACTAGATTGGCCTCTATTTGTGAGTCTTGCTGGTTCTTGGCCAGGGCACAGATTGAATTGCTCTGTCGTTTACAGGATGGAGGGGGGAGTGGGGAGAAAGAATCAGTCTTTTGTCACTTTGTATAGGAGGTTTTTATTGCCCTAGAAGTGAAAAAAGCACAGCTCATATCCAGCAAAAGAAATAGTATTATTCCAGCTCAACCTCCATCTAGCTTGAATATGGGAAGTTGACTAAAGGGGGTTAAAAATCGTTATAATCTTTAAATTTGATCGAATATATATTCACATAAACCTGTTAATTGAAAAAATCAAGAGTCCAAACTACTTAAAACTTTTCAAATAGGGTGCCACATGTCACTTACAAATGGAAAAGGAATGTGTCTGTTTTATTGTTTAGTTTCCTAACAACAGTGAAAGTAACTGGTTTCTTGCATCATTAGTAAGTGAGGAAAGATTAAGTTCCATGCCAGCATGCTCACACATTCAAACACTCATCCTTCAAATGAAGGTGAAGTATGACCTAGTTGGATTTTTATGCTAAATCTCTAAGTTTAAAAAGCACAGCACTCAGGATGCAAGGTAATTTCTGGGGATCTTGATATACGTACTAAACCTCCAATTTGTAGAATCAGCATAATTAATCTTGATTTTAGTGTGACATGAAAGACCGTCCAGTCAACATTGTGCGGAATCTTATTGAGACATTGAGGTCTTGTCAGCTGGCTGCAGAGCTAGCGCAAGACCAGCTTTGTCTCTTCTAGGGAAAGCTTACCAAGCGACAGGCCAATGAGGTCACCGGCAGGCCATTCCCTGGAATTGAGATTCCAGAGCTGAAGGTACTGCAGAGCAAGAGCTGCCATCCAATCAGAAGCCATGTCTGCTGACGGAATGGCATTCCTGGAATCCCAGGATTGCTGAGTGACATGGACAATGGTAAGCGACATGGGCAGTATCTTGGCTTGCTCATTGCGAAGGATAGGAACAAGAAAAGGAAAGTATCTCCCACTGCATTCCCCTCGACCTGATCGTCTTGATCAGGCACTTTGGCAGAAAGACAGCCTGCGGGTGATAAAGTGCAGGGAGGGTAGAATCAATCAGATACAACACATGGCAACGTTCCTGTCAGAATTGAACTTAACAACAGTGGGCTGAAATTCATATGTAGTGTTCAGTTGGTACTTAAGGGCCTCAATTGTTAATGGGACAGGAAAGTTAACCATGGGCTTTCCTACCCAGAATTTAATTCCAGTGAGGCAGGAAGACAGGGGAGGTTTGCAGACACCACCATCCAATCTGATAATGTGCCCTTCTTACTTCCAGGTTTGCCAATTCTTGGAGCGAAATATTCAGCTTGGGAATAGGAACAATGAGGATCACTGTAACAGCAAAATATGAGAAACAAAAGTTGTGATTTCTACAGTAGCACTGATCGGTTTCTTTGTGTGCCCTGCTCACGCTTGAAATGACTGTATCTGTCTCAGCAGAACAGATAAACAAGAAAATGATTATTCTGCTAAGATAGCCATTAAAAAAAACTTGTTAACAATTGACCACTCACTCAATGATTAATACTGCTTTGACAACTCTACTGGCACTTAAAAATATTATATATGTGACTTCATCACATGAATATATTTTATATAAGTTACCCGCTATAAATATGTAGTGGGAGGCCTCCAAAGTTATTCAGCAAATGGGAAAAACTGGCCTACACTAGAAAATAGTAAGTGACAAATTGATCCTCAGAGATTTTAAATACAGTCCCATCCATTACTTTTCAGACTTTTAATTTATCCTCCTTTGTAACCTTTATATGCTTCAGCATGTATGTACTTGAAATCCAAAAGTATGGAAAACATATGTGTCCTTCCTTTCCAATATGTATATAAACATAAATATTTTAAACTATCTTCATTGCTGTGATATCATTAATAAGTGCATTCTTATGACTGTAACCATTTGAGTTATGAAAGCTATGAATTGAGAATCCTTTCATCCTTATCTATATAGATTCTCATGTCCTAGGCCACCTCCTCTGCAGTTAACATTTTTGTTAATATGTACAACACTTTTAAGATAATACTTTATGTACTTTGTGGTACATGAAATTCTGCTAATGAGCATTATAATTGTATGCATAAGCTGAAATTTACTGGTGTGGGTATCTCATGGCACATCTACTTGGCTTACTTCCTGCACCTTTCAGCTAAAAAGTTTTGTTGCCAACTTTAGTTGCTGGAAGGTGGAGCTGGTAACACTGTGGCAGGGAAACAGGACATTTGTGACTGGTGAATGGTGGGACAACATAACTCCTTAACCAATCATATTAAAGAATTGAAAAATAATCAGAGGAAGGACTGAGAAGGAGGATGACTTAATTCAATTTTCAAATTAAACGAAAGTGGGGAATATAAGGAAAAAACATTAGATTAAGAGAAATAAGTAAAATAAAGGAAATGTATAAAAATTACTTAAACAATTTTACTTTTACATATTAAAAACTTCTATTAACAAATAACTATTTTACTGAATGCAGTTCAACACTTGTTCACTTTCTGGGCCAGCTAGGTGAATTTTAGTCATTAACAATTCTTGTGTCACTGAAAAGACATGAGCAATTTTATTATTAGATTTCCAGTGATGCAATGAGCAATTATTGTGCGAGTACAGTAGTTCTTAACAACAACTGGAGGTTAAATATGACATGCCATTTTCAAGAATCTTTGCCAGAGTATCACTGGTTATTTAGCAACTTTTGTCGATTTGTAATTCACACAGTATCTCCACTGTGGAGTATGTTGCTGGCTGATTTACACATTATTAGTGGCATATGTCATTCTAATATGCTTTCTTCTTCCAGCAGAGTTTGGGTGATAGATCCAGGTTTTGTTCTTAGCTGTTCATTTCATGTGTAATTGACCAAAAATTGTGGGCTTGTAAATAGAGATTTCACCTAATGTACCTTTTTCTGCACTATCCTCTATGTCTGTATATCTGTGAACAGGGTAAACAACAGTAAGGCTCTTTAATCAATTAGATTGAAGAATTCTCACTGAGAGATGCAGAAGCATGAAACAGGAAGTATAAATGAATTTAAGTAATGTGGACCAAAAAAAAAATACAGATTGAATAAAGGGAGAGATCAGAGAAGAAAGAACATGAAAGATTTGATCTTATAATTATTTTAATTTAAATTAGTCTGGTTTTAAAATCTTTAAAATATATATTGTTCAAAGGGTATGAAGCCCTACATTTCCAACTTTTTTTTTCAGAGCCAGAGAGTGCACTTAGACTTCCCTTATCACTTATTACATCATCAACAACTCTCAACTTCAAAATGCACCAGCTTTAACTTTTCAACCATTTCACTGCAGAACTAGGGGCAATTATCTTTATTGCCATGTCATTTGCTGTGATTATTGGTGTATTGTTGAGGATTGCACCCTACATTGTGCAGGAGCACAGCATCTCCAATACTACCTTCTGCATTTATCCAGGTGTGGATACCAGAATATTCTGTCCAATTGGCACTGGAATAATGATGAGCCCTTGATTACATTATTACTACAGTAAAATCTAGAATATTAACGGTTCACTTTTGGGTGGATTATGCCTTTGTGAGATGATATTAAATTAGAGGCATTGGCTAGTGGTATTATTGCTAGACTGTTAATCCAGAGATCCAGGTAATGTTCTGGAGACCCAGGTTCAAATCCTGCCATGGCAGATGGTGTAATTTGAACTCAGTAAAATCTAGAAGTAAAAGTCTAATAATGACCGTGAGTCCATTGTGGTAAACACCCATTTGGTTCACTAATGTCCTTTTTGGAAGGAATCTGCCATCCTTACCCAGTCTGGCCTACATGTGACTCCAGACCCACAGCAATGGGTTGACTCTTAACTGCCCTCTGGGCAATTAGGGATGGCTAATAAATGCTGGCTTGGCTAATGATGCTCTTATCCCCTGAATGAATAAAAAAATGTTAGGAATTGTAAAACAAAATGCCAATTCACTTTCATAAGCTTTACATTATGGTACAATGTCAAAATCTGACTTTTTAAATCCGAAGTCATAAACATAATAGCTAGAAACTTCCCAGACCCTGTATAGTGTGGGTATTGTTGAGAAAGTTGGGAGAATTGTATAAGATGGCCAGCAAGGAGCTTCCCACCATCAAGAACAAAAGGTCTAATTTCCTGACCATGTTTTCAATGGTAAGATAAGATTCTCACCAGTGAGCAGCAAGAGGCCTGTCGGCATGCATTAGCATGCGTTTGCATCATTATGTCAACTCGCCTCAATTTCCCATTCTCCCAACCACTGGATAGAAACTAGACAGCAACATTTCCTGACAGGAAAGTCAGAGCGACAACTTGATGACTCCAGTCCTTCACTTGCTCCTCCAGACATTGATCAGTCAACCAGCATCTCAAGGTACACTCTATGGGAAGTATCCACATGCCTTCACTCCCAACCCAACAGGACCTCCAAGTCCCCAAAGGCAAAGTGTGGTACCAATTACCCTCTGACATATCTGGGGCAGCTGTGGACTGTCAGCACTTGATTGGGTGTACGACTGGACTTTAAAGAGGGCATTGGCATCAGGAATCTCAGGAAGTCCCAACAGTGGCTGATAGGAATGGGAGAATGCGATGAGCAGGGTACCATCGGGGCTTGGAGAATAGGTAATGAGGCGGATTTGGGAAGGTAGAGCAAGAAATGAAGGTATGACTCATGAAGAGAAATGATTCATGAAACTCGTCAATAATGTCACTTCACCAATTTCTGGTAAGTTTCCATTTAATATCTTAACAAGATCATTTGTTTCTCTAATTCAATGAGGTAGATCCAAATGAAAATATAGCTGAAACCTTGTCCTTTATTAATTTAGAGTTAAGTGTTGTGGATGATACTAATCACCTCTCAATGTTTCTCCATCATTGCATAAATAATTCATACTTCTAAAGCATTTAGATATTAAGCTTGTACTGTAGCCTTAATCAGAGTATTGACTTGCCTTTTAAAAAAAGCATGTGGGTCTTTAACATTATATGTTCTGAGTGCTTGTGCAAAAGCTTTTGAGAAATATATTTCAGAAACACGCTGAAGAAATATGGTTGTGGCTCATTGAAACAAGTATCCTCATGGTAAACCCAGAATAGGTAGACAAAATTGTGCTCTATAATTCTTTTCTCGTAATTATACTTGAATCTCCATCCAGGTTTCATAGTCAACTATATTTTTTTCATTATTAAAAAAAATATTACTTTGTACAAAATGCACATTTTATCTTTTCATGTCGATTTTTCAGTTTTAATAATACTGTAATTCAGTTAAGAAAGCTGACTTGTACACTCTTCCTGCATTTCAAAACCTGATTGTAGTATTTATTTCTAAAAAGCAACTTGCCTCATTGTAAAATACAGAGAAAAATTGAATGACTCCTCTTTCTTTTAAAATCAATTTGCACATAAGTGTGACGAGACAATTAATTTAATATAAGACTGCATAAACATCCATAATCTTGACAATCTTCAAGAATGCAATGTCATAGAAAGTTTGAACAGTTTAGAAAGGGCAAACATTTGTATTCAAGTATAAACTAATTATTCTGAAAACTCTGCAATACATCATTAGCATCACAAGTTATAACCATCTCAAAAATTACACAAGAAACAGATTCTAAAGATTATAAATATATTTGCTGCAAGATACTCTTTTTGACTGTAGGGCCAAATAGTTGAGTGATGGCTCTCTGGGGCATTTTTTTGTATATAAAATTATAATGTCATAATAATGTGGGTTTATTTATGTGCACCCAGGAGTAAGCAATTTCCTGTGAAGTCTGTGGAGTTTTAGGATTTTTTTTTAAAATCAGTGCAGCTGTCATTATTCAGGCCATATAACTCACTCTCTAGGAGTTGAATGAAGTGGCAGTATTGCACTCAGAGCTTTACACTTCCTGTTCCGTCCCATTTCAAACCATGTAGCACTTTGACAGACAGCTGAAGAAATCTGCATAAAGGAAGAATATCTGACAGCCAGGGTCAGACTCTCTCTGTTTAATGACACTGCCAGTTACACATTTTGAATTGTTTAAATATGAGTCTACAGTTTCAACAATCATCATCTCACTGGTTCCACTTTTCATACCCAACAGCCAGGAAACTGACACGTAATTACACACTTACTGATGGTATCGCCAGTGCCGATAATTAAAACTGCCACAAGAGGATTGCTATTGCTATTCTACAGCTGGGATGTTGTCAAGAGGTGGAAACTCCAGCAGCTTTTAACACTATCTTCTTAAAGTTGGGCCACAGGCACCAATGTTGAAATAATGGAAAGGCCTCAGCACATCATTCACAATGTCTCACACAAATGAAGAAAATCTATTAACAATCCAATAAGTGAAATACAAACACAATGACCTGAGGGTTAAACAGTCTGGGTAGACTAGTGCTTGTTTCTGCTCTTCAATGTTCATTTTTCTTTTCACATTTACAGTTTATGGAAAATGCACTACCACCTAATATAGTCAAACTGATGTTAAAAATTCCTGATATGTTCCTCTTTGCAAATACAAAATCATTTTACAGTCTTACAATCTTCTATCAGAATGTCACAAATTACCATAGTTTATATACAAGTCAATTACAGTTGGGTGCGATGAATTAGGAAAGCAATACTGCGATGAAAGCTCACTCTTTCAGTTTGAGTTATGCTTCATGAATGCTTAAAGTATGAGTTTGTGTGTTGGCAATTGACAGTCACAGGAGTCTCTAAAATAGTGTAAACATTTAAATTCAATCTTTAAACATTGCAATTGGGAAAGAACATTTTTTCTCAGCTTCATAAATATTTAGATAGTGCAGATAGAAATGAAATTACCACACTAAGCATTTTTGATTTTTTTTAACAAATACAAAATTATAAGTTTGCTTATTTCAGAAACTATTCAACTTCAAAAAATGATTTAGGTATGAGACATTTTGATTCAGTTAACATTTGTACTGAAAGCAAATAATGTCTTACTTTAAACAGAATTGAAATAAAAAAGATTGGCTTGAAGTCTATGCTAGCAAAGCTGAATTGGTTTCTTCACCATGCTACCTTTATTTCATCATCACTACAAGACACAGCACTACAAGTATATTACGGAATATTTTCACAGAAACAGTGTACTGGGAAGCCCTTAATTCTGGAGAAATACTCAGCATAAATGGGACTTGAACTTCACAAATATGCCTTGAGTGATGAAAATTACGAAAACAAATACAAATTGGCACAGTACATCTGGTACTTTTGAGGAATGATGGACAGGAAATGACTAGCTGGTCCACCAAACCTGCCCCACACTATCATGGTGCCTCAAGGTTCCCTACAAGGGAATTTAAGGATTTACAATGGATCCCACCCAAAAGCAGCCATGTAATTTCCATTGAGAGGCAAACAAAAAAACCCAGATTGAATAAAAAGACCAATTTAGAGTGAAATAAAGAAA
This sequence comes from Chiloscyllium plagiosum, assembly GCF_004010195.1. NCBI lineage: Eukaryota > Metazoa > Chordata > Chondrichthyes > Orectolobiformes > Hemiscylliidae > Chiloscyllium > Chiloscyllium plagiosum. The sequence goes on along the minus strand of NC_057731.1, from coordinate 24,431,928 downwards.
ATAAATTCTTTCCGGCCACTAAGGTAATTAAAGCTAGTTGAGGAGACCACACTGGCTATGATTTGAATTATTTAGTACGTCACCTACCTTTTTTACACCATAAACTCTACCCAAGCCAGCTGAATATGCAGCTCCTTTTGGGGGTGTGCAGTGAAGTTGGACTTAGCCTATGAACCAGTTACTTGTTCCGTTGGTCTATTGTTCTTCAGGAAAAGCACTTCCCTGATATTCAACACTTCTCCTGTGTAGCACATACACAAGGTCTTTGGATCTGCTAATCTTGCCTGAAATAATCTATTTACACGGATAAGTTTAAATCAAGCCATTATTTTAAACAGCTCAATCCAACCACCTAGCAATCTATATTTTGCTCAAATGAACAGAGTAAGATTTTAAGCTTATCTGGGTAACTAGTGTGTTTCCTCCACCAAAATTTTCCAATGTCTCTTCATGACCAAGCAACTGGATGTGAGGAATCTTGGAAAAACACATTTAAAAAAACATTTCGATATGTAGCTGGTTCATTTATATTTGAAAAAAATATAGGAGCAGGAGTGGGCCACTTGATCCTTTGAACCTCTGTGCCATTCAATAAGATCATGCATGATACAGTTACTCCACATTCTCATCCACCCAGATACACTCTCATTTCCTTGCTGATGAAGAATCTACCTGTGCCTTAAAAGCACTCAAAGACTAGAGGCTGTATCTTCATAATTTTTTTTTGCTAAGTGCAAGGTGCATTGTGTTTTTTGAAAGGAATCTTGACATGAAGCCCAGCAAGAGTTTGCATCACATCTTGTCAAATATGCTTCTTCAAATATACTTTCCCCATTGTCACGGTGTATCTAATATCTGATTCTGTCTCTGACTTAGCACACGCCGTTCCCAGAGCAATTTGCTGCCTACCAGATACCTGCCAAAAGGTCAGCGATCCCTGTGCCTGCGATATCTTTAAACGCCCCTGGCCACTCAAGCAAGCATTCTTGAACTGTCCTGCACAGTTCCTTTCATTTACCCCACACACGGTGCACATGGGAAACTGGGTGCCCTGCTTTGTGAACAGGGACCTGAAAGTCCTTTTGGATGAACTGTTGCTGACTCGAGCATCCTTTTCCCCCCAGGAACAGTCATAGATCAATGAAGCAATATCACCAGACCATGCCAGTCTGGTCTGAGTTTGCTACCAATTCAATGGAGGCACAGCTGTCTGGAGGAATGCACAACAAGGTCCTTCCCCACTCCACCAATGTAAGTGCCACCACCTCTCTGACATCTCACACTTAGTCCATCTCTGCTATTGTACCCACCTTCCACCCACCAAGGCTTATCTTCTGGGTATGTTCCCCCAGTTAAATAAAAGTCTTTTTGCAGCTGCATTACAATGATAGTTGACAGTGCAGACCAAGGAGCAGTATTAAAGTAGAGAAGTATTCTGAAAGTGGATTGGAGATGTGCCATGCAGGTTCTTAGAGGTTGGCACTTGTCAGATGCCAGTGTACATGGATCGGAGGTAGATGTGGCTGGTGAACATAAGCTTGTCATGAGATGTTGGCGTCTTGTCTCCAACTTGGAGGCTGGTTTCAGCCAGTGGTGAACTGAAGTCACTGGGTATCCCTTCCCACTTCTATGTCAAATTTTCTTAACATTTAGTTTGTTTTGAATGGGAAGTTGAATATTAATGAGGTGATGTGTCACATTAATAAAGTGCTTAACAAGCTATAATTGCTGTTAATTAGCAACTCACTGCTGGCTAGCAAGAAACTCAGCTCACCACTCAGCAATAGAGTAGAAGTTGCAGCGAGATGCTCCGACCATCAAGATAACCCTCACTGGATTTCCCACATGATTCTTCCACAAATCTTGCCAGATCCCCTAGAAAGTTCTGCTGTTTTCTCTCATCGCCCTTTAAGAAAATGAGTTCCAAATACTCCTCAATACTATGGAAAAATTCTTACTTTTGTTTAAGTAGGTGACCCCTTATAGTTAAAAGTGACCCCTAGTCTGCCAAGACCCCCAGAATTTTATACATTTCAATTAAGTCACCCCTTACTCTTCTAAACAAGTGGATACAAACCCAGCCTATTTAGCCTTTCGTCATAAGACAACCCACCCTTTCGAGGTTTAGTCTAATAAAACTTCTCTGAACTGTGTCTACTGCTTTTACATCCTCCTCTAATAGAATTGTGGAGGTGAATTGTGCACACCCAATTGCAGATGCAGTCTCACCAATGCCTTGTAAAATGGAAGCATAACTTCCCTATATTTGTATTCAAATTCACTCTCAATAACTAATAGCATTCAATTAGCTTTCCTAATTACTTCCCGTAACATATACTAATTTTTAATGATTCATACACTGGGATAACTAGATCCATCTGCATTTCAGACATTTGCAATCTCTCAGCATTTGGATAATATGCTTCTTATTCATGCATCCTGCTGAATTGGACATTTCACCTTTGCCACATTCTACTTAATTTGCCAGACATTTGCCCATTCACTTATCTGTATCTCTATGTCAATTCATTTTATTCTCTCACAACTTACTTTCCTATTTAACTTTGTTCATCAGCAAATTTAGCAACCACACTTTTGGGCCTTTCACCAGGTTAGTTACATAAATTTTTAAAAGTTGAGGCCAGAGCACTGATTCTTGTGGCACAACACTCATTATACATTTCCATGAGTAAATGGCGCATTTATACTCACTCTCTCTTTTGTATTGTCTGGCCAGTCTTCTATCCATAGCAATGTATTATCCGCTATACCATGAGCTTTTGTTATCTGTAGTAACCTTTGATGTAGTATCTTATCAGATGTCTTCTGGATACCCAAGTACAGTACATCCACCATTTTCTCTTTATCCACTACACATGTTACTTCCTCAAAGAACCCTAATAAATTGGTTAAACATTATTTTACTTTGACAAGACCATAATTCTGATACAGAATATTTGGCAGGAATTCGATAAATTGAATTGATTCTTCAATGTACTATCAAATAAACGATGGTAACAACAAAAAGAACTGCAGATGCTGTAAACACAGAAATTGGTGGACAAGCTCGGTAAGTCTGGCAGCATCTGTGGAGATAAACCCGAGTTAACATTTCAGGTCAGGTGACCCTTCCTCAGTAACATTATACTTCAAAACAATGCTGACAATTTCTCATTCAGCTATATAATTTCATTGAAATACTTGCCAGAATCTCATGCATTCATTTCTCTGGTTTGGTGTTTTTTGAAAATATTAGAGTCATAGAGATGTACAGCATGGAAACAGACCCTTTGGCCCAACCCGTCCATGCTGACCAGGTATCCCAACCTAATCTGCCAGCAGTCCCACCTGCCAGCACCCGGCCCATATCCCTCCAAACCCTTCCTATTCATATACCCATCCGGATGCCTAGCCTCCACCACTTCCTCTGGCAGCTCATTCCATACACGTACCACCCACTGCATGAAAAAGTTGCCCCATAGGTCTCTTTTATATCTTTCCCCTCTCACCCTAAACCTATGCCTTCTAGTTCTGGACTCCCTGACCCCAGGGAAAAGTCTTGTCTATTTATCCTATCCATGCCCCTCATAATTTTGTAAACCTCTATAAGGTCGCCCCTCAGCCTCCGGCGCTCCAGGGAAAACAGCCCCAGCCTGTTCAGCCTCTCCCTATAGCTCAAATCCTCCAAACCTGGCAACATCCTTGTAAATCTTTTCTGAACCCTTTCAAGTTTCGCAACATCTTTCTAAGTCCTGCTAAGATTTGCTTTCTCAAAACGCAGCACCTCGCATTTATCTGAATTAAACTCCATCTGCCACTTCTCAGCCCATTGGCCCATCTGGTCCAGATCCTGTTGTAATCTGAGGTAACCCTCTTCGCTGTCCACTACACCTCCAATTTTGGTGTCATCTGCAAACTTACTAATTGTACCTCTTATGCTCGCATCCAAGTCATTTATGTAAATGACAAATATTTTTCACAGATGGTATTTGGAAGTGGTTGGGAGGTGTAAGTGGGCATGAGGGGTGAGGGCTGAAGATCCTAATAGTTAAGAAAACAACTAGAAGGCAGTCCCAGAAAGTTGAATGGGGCCTTTTAAATTGTCTGCCTTGGTATTGTGCAGTTTCTTTGGTCACCACCTCTCCGTGTCCAGAAATTATGGATCTTACTCCAACTCACATTGAGCTCTCTTTAGATTAGATTCCCTACAGTGTGGAAACAGGCCCTTTGGCCCAACCAGTACACACCGACCCTTCAAAGAGTAACCCACCCAGACCCATTTCCCTCTGAGTAATGCACCTAACACTATGGGCAATTTAGGATGGTCAATTCAACCACCCAGAACAAAAAAAGCAAACTTTTTGTGGCACAGTTTCCTGATACACACCTCTAGACTAGATTACTTGCAGTGTGGAAGCAGGTCATTTGGCCCAACATGTCCACACCAACCCTCGGAAAAGCATTCCACCCAGACCCATTCCCCTACCCTATATTTACCCCGACCAAGGCACCTAACACTGGGTAATTTAGCATGGCCAATTCACCTGATCTGCACGTCTTTGGATTGTGGGGGGAAGCCAGAGCACGTGGAGGAAACCCACACAGATAGGGGGAGAATGTGCAAACTCCACACTGACAGTCGCCCGGGGCAGGAATCGAACCCTGGTTCCTGGCACTGTAAGGCAGCAATGCTAACCACTGAGCCACAATGCCACCCTATAACAACTGGAAGTGGGAGATGTTGAATCCAGTGTCAGTTTTAGATTAGAATTAGGTTAGACTCCCAACAGTGTGGAAACAGGTCATTTGGCCCAACAAGTACACACCAACCCTCCAAAGAGTAACCGACCTAGATCCATTCCCCCACATTAACTCCTGACTAATGCACCTAACACTATGGGCAATGTAGCATGGCCAATTCTCCTGCCCTGCACATCTTTGGATTGTGGGAGGAAACCGGAGCACCCAGAGGAAACCCACGCAGATGTGGGAGAATGTGCAAACTCCACACAGTCGCCCAAGGTGGGAATCGAACCCAGGCAAATCAAAGCTCTGAGTTTAAATTTGTATTAGCATTTGTATTAACTTGCCACCAATGTCTAAAGTTGGTAGTTTGGTTTAGCTGCCCATTATCGAAACCAATGGAAATGAAAATCAGGCATGTTTCTACAAGAAATGGGCAATCGCAACATTAGATTTATATCTTGACCAAAACTTAAAGACAGCACCAATATTTTGCAAGTTTTGCTTGTACATTCAATCAATTTATCACAGAAAGCCTAGAACATGCCAAGCTTTGTTTTCAAATTCTCCTTTATACTGCAGCCCCAAAAAATCTGAGCAGTTTTACTGTAAATTTTCATGTTTCTTACATGAAAAAATAGAAAAAATAGTTGTAAAAATGGACATGCATGGGGTCAAGAAAGTAGAGTACAGGCCGCAATCAGAACAACCAAGGTCTTATCAAATGGTGGATCAGAATGAGGGGCTAAATGGCCTACTCCTTTTTCTAATTTGTATTCAGTTAGAATACACCTACATGATGCATCATTGGAGAATTGCAATCAGCAGTATCACTAAACACTAAAACTTGAAGCTGGAAATAAAACAAGTCTCAATGTAGAATACCCCAGTCAATCTGTCCATTCTTCACTCTCAGTTTCATGTTTCCACTCATTATAAACAGATGGACTCCAACTGATTTCACAAAACAGCCAGGCGATTTGGACTAAGTATCAAGTATATTTTGGATTTGATCCTTTCATTTTATTGACAAGTTTTTATGAGCACAGATTTGATCTATCCTTTTTTTTCATCTTGAGTTCAATTTGATGGAACAAAGTTGATCATATCCGTAATTCATGCAGCAGTGAATGGTGCAGAGTTTTTGTCCCACGCTGGATTTAGTTATACTAGTATTTACCCGACATAAGCTTCATTACGATAAGTAATAATGGCCTGTTAGTAAAAGCAAGGGTTTGATTTAATGGGTGTACTGTTGTTAACCTGTGTTTTGCTATATATCCTTGGCATGAAACAAGCAATTTTTTTAAAAAAATGATATTCTGTTGATTTGGAACATTTAGTAATTTTGAAATTCCTTGCATGTTATTGTTATTTGAACTGTTTGAAGTGAAATGTTATTTGACCTGTTTTCTAAATTATCTTGATCATTGTAAATTACTTTTCAGATTTTGCCTCTCAGAATCACTTTTAGGGTAAATTGCTTAAGAAACACATGAGATGCAAGTTCATTTTCAACATTGTCTTTTTTCTTTCTTTACCTGAATACACTTGTGGTATAATGAATAGGATTGCTGTCATGGTGTGGTTGAAATTATGTTATGAAATAATTTGTGGTTCTGTACAATGACCTCTCGTTCAAGTAACCAAAATAACTCAGTATATTAAATAAGCATATTTATCGCAAAATAAAATCTAATTCTAGTGTACAAAACAGCTCACAATAATTTTCATTGCCCTATGATATTTCATGGAATCATTTTACCAACTAGCATACTTTGATAAGTACTGAAAGAAAACAGCTGGGTTATCAATGCTATCCCAATTCACATGGACAACTTGCTCATAGCATTAAATTCACTGTTTCAGCTTCTCCCTTTCCCCATAATTACAGAAACACCTTCAGCCAATTTAGAAAAGAGAAACTAGGAAATTCTAATGCCTCCTCTACCACCACCCACTGACTTATAAGTGACCAAGCAACCATTAGAAGACCACAGAGATTGGTAGCACTGTTCCTATCAATTTTGAGAATTTAAGTTACAGTAATCCATCCACCTCCCCTTTGACTGCGATCAGTTCGTCTATACTTACCACAGGATTTAGCAATCTTTTCATCTATTCCAGAGACTGAGAACTTTGAGGGAAAACACTTCATGTTGTTTAACTTAACTCTCTTGCCAATGCTACATGTGCTGATGTCCCCAGCTGTTCATCTAAGCCGCAAAATCGCAACTAATTTCTTTTCTACATGAACAGAATATAATCCTATCATAATTTTAAAGATCTATATCATATCCTCTCCAATCTTCTTATCTAAATATGCACTGATATGTTATTAAAATAGCGACCTGTTAAAATTGAGGTCAGTAAGTGAGCTGCCTTTAAAACATTTCTGAGTTCTTTCTCTCTTTAACCAGAAAGTTATCGTAGACATTGCCACTGTGGTAGTAAACAGAAGGAACTACTTTTGAGAGGCCAAATCACTAAAGATCATGTTGGGCTAAAATTGAATGTATTTATTTATGTTACTTTTCGGTTCTGAGACTGGTGCTGTGGTGGAATTCCAAGTGGTAATTAGATTATGAATGCAAAGACAGTTACACAGAGAGCTGTGTGTGAAATGACTTGTATTAGTGAGCAACCAGCTCCTCAAAAATGTCCACTCTGTACATCAATAAAGTACAAAGCAATGCATGATATAAATGGACATCATGTACGCTATGAAAACTTTTGTCAGGCCACCCACAGGTTGTAGTGAGAAACCTCTAAACTTTAATATGCCAGCTGTGCAAACATAGCCATGACATCCACAGTCCGTTCCTTCGTCTGCACCTTAACATTTCTGTGAAGGAATGAAGTCAGGTATTCCACTTTATTGGCATTCCACATCTGGAGACCAGCTTCTCGAAATGTATATCTGTGGGAAACGGGATTCTATTATTAACCAAAGGTTCTATGCATAGTCAGATACTATAACATTTCCTCCATTAATTCTTATATAGTGGAACTAATTAATGACTATAGTCTTTAATTGCAGATTAAAATGATGGATACTCAAATAATAAAGGGCGATATCTGTCCATTACCAAAAATTTATTTCCCTCGATGTTTTGGAAACAGTGATAACACTAGCTTTACAGCTCCATACTAGATAATTGCACTTTTCCTGAGGTTTAGAGTTTGAATTTGAATGAACCATCTCACATAATTGCTTTTTATTGGCCCTCAACCAGATCACAAGAGGCAAATTCTTTGTGGTTGTTGTGAAGTCCTCTACTTCAAGGAAGAATAATTGGCAAAAAGAATCTTTCTTGCTCCAAACATATGGATATCATGTCATGTGATCCCAAGTATTAGGGGCTGAAGCCAACAAGAACTTGATCGTTCAAAGCATTCTACCTTCCTAATATATGGAGTGCTGTAAAAAAGGTGGAACTTGAAATGTTAAATGTGTAAAAGCAATTAATAAAAAGGGAATATGTAGAAAAAAACATAGCTGATACCATCACTTCTTGTAACTGCATAGGGCTGAATTTTACCAGATATTAGCTCAGTGACAATGTGGGCAAATTTCATGGAGGGTTTCTCCCTGTGAGCTTTCTGACACTATTCTCTACAATTCGCCTTATTTGTTATATGCTATAGCAATATGACACCCCAACCGACCTATCTACTTTCTTGCCAGGGGCTGTCACTGCTGAAATTTCCCAGGAATCGAGTCAAGTGCTGCCAGCCTGGAGTTGATCATCACTGTATTTGTAGTGAGAGGGATATAAAAATGAAATGTTTCTGAGGGCACATTGGTGTCATGGCTGGCACTTTGTTGTAAATACAAGTGCACATTCGTAAATGTATTGCTCTTTAAAAACCAAGCTATACAGGTTAGCTGTCTGTTCTCAGAATCATGTCTAATGGAGCACTGCTCTTTCCCCAATACCTAGTGTAGCCTAACATCTTGTCATTGTTCAATATGGGACCATCACACACTGGAAAGCCTTCAAATGGACAAAAATGTTCACTTTTATTCAGCAACAGCTAAAGTGAAGAAAAGCAAACAGAAGAAAAATGTACATTTGCTCTGGGAATTAACAGGGCCAATTGCCTTTGCACAGCAACAAATTGAAAATCACTGCACCCAGCTCACATGCATTAATAAAAGCAAAGCACTGTGGATGCTGCAAGTCTGAAATAAAAAGAACCAAAGATGCTGGAGAAATTCAAGTGTGTTTTGAGTCTTTTTGGCCTGAAATGTTAACTCTGTTTCTCTCTGCAAAGATGCTGCCAGACCTGCTGAGTTTCTCCAGCACTTGTTATGCTCAGATCTATTGAAACTAGCTGTCGATTATGTTCTGTATGGCATTTCGCTGCTGAAACTACACCCCTCCATCATACTGAAGGCGATGTTCCTCCTCCCCAATGTCCTTATCTTCATTCTTGGAAGCCTGTTGCCATTCTGCCAGCTTTTCAGTGTGACTGGAGTGTACTGCAGGTACCCCAAACTGGTGCATGAATTGGGACCACATTTTAAGCAGATCCATGATTGCTCCACTATGGCACTGGTCAAACAATGGGCAACAATGTATCTCTGCTTGGCATCAATCAACAGTCATAGATGCAGAGGGAAGTCCTTGTCACCCAGTAACTATCCTTGTAAGGCATCTGGCCCTTGATGGTTTAGCACAATCCTCCATACAGTGTAACTTGGAGGATTCTGACAAGGAGGACTACGGAGTACCTCTACCTTGACATAGGGAGCACATTGCAATGAATGAGGCACAAGACATTTCTTACAAATCATGTCAGAGGCTATAAATGCTGTATAATTACTGATAGTTTGTTCACACACAACCTATATCACCCAAGAAAAGCTGTATTTTATGTAAAATGCAGAGATGACTATCTTCAATCTTCAATGACTAATGACATGCTGAAGATTTCCTGTGACCAGGATTTGTATCCCATACAGGATGCAATTGCTGCCCATGCAGCATGTCCTGAGATGCTGGGGACTCTAAGTTGGAGGTCCAGAAGAGCAAGTGGCAAGCTGGAGTCGTAAGGTGCCTGCTCTGACCTCCGTATCAGTGATAGTCACTGTTTAGTTTCTATGTGATAGTATGGGAGAATAAAAAGACTGCATATCAATGTGAAGTGACATTGTGTAATAATGACATGCTAATACATGCAAATAGGCTGTACACCACTTCCTAGTGAGAATTTCATCTCACCATTCAACACTTGGCTGGAGAATTAGATTGTTTTATCTCAACATTGAGAATCTCATTTCTGCTGATCTCACTCTATTTCCCAACTGACTCATTAATACCCATACCAGTTAGGGGCTAAGAAGATTTCACCCATATTTGCTCAGCTTACAGCAATATCAGAGTGATTTAAGTCCTATCTATTACTTCTGCATCCACCCAAAGTAGACCTGTGATTTTGGAGTTGACTCTCTTGGAACTGCTTCAAATGGTAGAAATTTTCTACTCAAACTGCTCAGACATGTTATGACATACCTCAGGAGTAGGTGGGACTTAAACTTGGGCCTCCTGGCCAGACGCAGGGACATACCACTATACCACACAATCCTCCACCAATAATATATTGACTGTAATAAATCTCTTTGTAGCAGTATTTGAAAGCTCCACAATTTCATGACAATTCTTTACAGCAGATAATCCGAAAATGTGCTTGTGCATGATGTTTTTATCACAAGTTCTAATGGTCTTTCTTTGTTTTTCCCTTGTATCAGGAGCTGCATTCTGGAATGACAGAATGTTAGCATTACTTTTGTTATGTATCAAAATTTGACATTTATTATGGTTGCTGTCAACTTCAAATTGTTCATTAATTTGAAAGAAAAAAAAATGACCTTATGCATGCAATAGTACAATTCTCAGCATAGACATTCCCCTGTGGATTTCATCATCAAAATAATGGGCCTTTGGAACATCGAACACTTTGTAGCAACAACTTTATTTGACTTTGACAAGTTCAGAGCTTTTGACAGAGATTGACACTATGCAAGCTCAATAAATTACACTAATACTGAATATGATCTCCCACCTCGCCTACATCATGGTTTTTCAGTTCATCTCTAATCCATTTTACCTGTATTGTAGCTAATGGGTGATATTCTGATTTTTTTCACTAACTCAAAAGTTCCTATGTCCCCTGGACCCTCTCACACTATGTTTCTTCTTCAAATCAATGAGTTCTTTAATTTGTGACCAACGGTCACCAGTTTGTGCTGATGAATCCACTCTATGTTCATTAAATTATTTTGGATCGTATACCTTCAGTGTACAGTCCCACCAGTCCCTCATAGTGGAATGACTGAAACATTTCACCAAGATCTGCTTTGTACTCTGCAGTGGGGCAGTAGAATGCTTGCTTTTCTTTTTAGCCTTTAAATCCATAGGCCTGGATTCTACCTGAAATCTCTAAATGTCAGTTCATGGAGGGTTTCTGTTCATGAATTTGACAAGTTGTTTCATGCAATTTTCCATTGCTCACCTCATTATGGATGCACCATACCTCCATAACATTGCACCCGTGATAGTTTATGTTCACCACCAGCCGGTATGTTTGTCTGGACCGGAACCTTTGGGGATTTTGCTAAACTGCAATATTTAAAGCCCATTTACACACCAGCAATTGCAGTCAGACACAAATAACCCAACTCGGCACACATAGTTGGAAGAGACCAAAAAAAACTTTCTGAGGACATATAGTTGGCATTCTTCACTGGAAGTAGAGCTCACATTTATAAGTGTACTGCTACTTTCCATCACTACCTATCTGATCAATCGTTGTTTTAAGTGCAGTGACAAGAATGAAACTACACATGCTACCCGTCCTTTATGCCATACCGTGTCAGGATCCTGCCTAATGGGATGCTACTTTTTCCCTATTGCCCAGCAAACCATAATATCTTGACATTGTCCAAGGGAACATCACTTGTTGGAAAACCCTCAGACAGTTTGAGATGTCAACTTTTATTGAGCAACAGGAGAAGTGAAGAAACAAAAGCAAAGCAAAAATGCTTCATTTGCTTTTGAGAATAACAAGGGTTTGCGTGCCATTTGAGCAGCAGCAAATTTACAGTCAATTAATGTTCATTTCACACAATTCAACTCTTTTATGATTGGGTGTCAACGAAGTCCTTTTGCCCAATACTGAACTGCTTTGAAGGTGACATTTTCAATGACCTCAACTTCCTCCTTGGAAGAATACTTCTCCTCTCCCAGCTTGTCAGTGTCTATCACATTCCCCCTTTGCTTACTCCAGTTGTGCACAATACAGAATGTTGGGATTATGTGGCACACACAGTCGAGTGTACCTCAAGGGCCACCTGGACTGATGCAATCCTCGGAGCCTCATCTCCAAGATGTCTACCGTCCATTCCATGACGGCCTTGATGAATGAGTTGCATTGCATCTATGCTCAAACTAAGTCAGAGAGTCTTCAGCCATGGTTGGAGAGGGTGGTCCATGATTCCCAACAACTATTTTTGTAAGGCATTCAATCCTTGAAATCAATCAATAACCTGAGAGTTGTCATGCTTATATGTATCGTAGCAGCTACCAAACCTTACTGCCCCGGTTGACTGACTGCTGTGGCCACAATTTTGGACACTACCTTTGAATGACTATAGTGGCACCCCTTGTTGGAAGACAGTCACCCCTCCCTGTAGACTTTGAAACATGTCGATTTGGTTCAGTCTGTTAATTACCCAAACTGCTAGTACATGCTGGAGGTGTGACATTCATGCAGCTCAGTGCTGTCCAACAACCTGCCCACTTCCTTGACTAACAGCTATGTCAAACTGCTTTGGCTTTGTATCTGCACTAAAAGGCAAGTCATGACAGAAATACTGTGAGCCTATAAGTTCTGAAAGAGGTGGTAAAGCACAAAAAGGCAAGGCAGAGATGCTGTGAACATTCAAATAAGCATGAAGTGAGAGAGTGCTGAGAAAATAAGTGAAGAGCCTGGAGATGCATTTTGCATTCCCATCATGTGCCATGGTGACATGATGGAGTTGGTGCATGTTCAATACCAACCCCTGGACATAGAGTTCAGGCTGTCACTATTGACTGCTGACTGCTGACATTCACAACAAGCTGCCTGGATTTGTGTCTGCACTAAACATCAAGCAAGAAGTGTACTGTGAGACTTTAAGGTCTGGAGTCTCAGTACAAAAAGATAAGGTAAGGCATGACATGGCAAAGCAGGGATTCTGGAGTATTCAAGGAGACACAAAGTGAGTGAATGCTAAGGGAGCAAGCAAGCAGCCCTCAGATACAGCTTGGTTCAGTGTGTGCACTGGACCTGTCCCAAAGTGCACAGGGTCCTTGCAGCAGCATTTCAATGATAGGTGTCAGTGCACTTCAAAATGCAGCATATAAGTGAAGAACCATACTGTATTAGAGATGTGCCATGATGAGGCAGGCACAGGACCTGTGGACGTGGGATGTGTGCTATTGCTGTGCCCTGAGATTCTTGTGCCAGGGATCTGAGATGGAGGTTTGGAATAGCAAGCTGCAATCTGGAGTTGCCAGGTACCTGTGTAGATTTCCAAGTCGGGTGTTCGCAGCATCTAGTTTCTGTCCAGCAGTTGGAAAAATGGGAGACTGCATATTAACGAGTGAGGTTTGGTTATAATGCTCATGATGATAGGCTTACAACTGCACCAAAAACGTTAATTCCAGAACCACTATATGATCACAGAGAATTCGGTTGAAATGAAGCTGTGAATGCACACAAAAATAAATAGAGTTCAATGGGGAGTGGAGGGAGTGAGAACACCAGTAAGAGGAGTGATAACAGGGACGGTGAGGACAGGGATGAGGAGTGGTGAGGACTACGCTGTGAGATAGCTCTCACAGTTTTGGCACAAGCCCCCAGATATTAGTAAAGACATCGACAGGACTGTTTTTATCATTGTCTTTTCTGATTCTTAGGCCAATGCAAGATAGTCTCTCCAGTTTCATTCCTTTCTTGAGAATGAATGGCTTACTGGGCCATCTTAAGAGGGTAATTGAGAGTCAACCACATTGCTGTGGGTCTGGAGTCAAATATTGGCCAGACCAGGTAAGGACAGCAGATTTCTTTCTCCAAAGGACATCAGTGAACCAGGTGGGTTTTCCCTGACAAATGACAGTGGTTCTGTGGTCATCATTAGACTCTTAATTCCAGATATGTATTGAATTTAAATTTCACCATCTGCCATAGTGGGATTGGAACCCAGGTCCCCAGAACATTGCAAGAGTTTCTATATTAATAGTCTAGTGATAATAGCCCTTGGCCATTGCCTGCCCGCATGCTTCATATCACTTCAAAAGGAATACTAACTTTATTATGTTTCCAAAAAAGAAATGAAAGATGATTATAATTTGGCCCAAATGAAACATTAAATATTGATTTTTGAGTTGAAATTTGCCAGTTCTCTTTCAATAAGACACAACAAATGGGACCACTTCAGTTCAGAAAACCTGGTTGGCTTGGACTAGTTAGGCTGAAGAGCCTGTTTCCACACTGTATGCCTCTATGCTGCGAACAGAAAGCATGCTGTATTACTGACACAATAGATAGCACATTGGACTCAATTTTACATGGCATTTAGCAATGAGCTTGAATGGAGAAAAACTGACAATGGAGTTGGAAGCCATTGCATTAGAGGGGCCAACAACTTTACTGCTGCCATGCCATTTTGACAGTGTGGAAACCATGGCAAAAAAGATGCCCTGAGAAGGTCCTCTGAGGCTTCCTTAATAGGGTGGCAGGATTGGCAGCAGACACATAGTTGGCTAACAGCCCGTAAATATGCCTGGGTTCAACAGCAACTGATAGCGGGCAACCCTCCACTCTCAGTCCTAGTAATGGGAGGTCTGCCACTTCAGAAAAATCCTATTGCATTGTGCACATCCATCAACTACTGCGTTTGCTTTGGATGCCAAAATTTTACCTCGAGCCTGTATCTTCATCACTCCATTAAATATCCAGGCTTACCTTAGCGCATTGGCAGAATTTGGCATGGTTTATCTGACATAACTCAAAACATTATTCCATTTGAAAGCCTGCAACGATTAGCAGCTGCCTGAAATGAGTAGTGTAATAATTATTCCAAAAGTTAAAAAATATAAGGAGGAGGTGAATTGATATGAAGTAGATGTGAAACAATAATATAATGCAGGATGGCTCATCCAAAACATGCATCTTGTCAACTCTCTTAACATTGAGCCTAGCTTTGAGAGCAGTATATATTGGAAAATTGTCAGTAAATGTAAGAACCGGCTTTTTTTTAATTTCACACATTTGAAATGGTCTCAATTCCTAGGGATTTGTACAGAAAAGCATTTGTCCCAGGAATCCTTTTACTCTGAGTAAGTGCTTAAAAAACAATATCCGTGTATTTGACCTAGTCAAACATGTTTATTACAGTTTAATGTCAGAATGTGAGAACAGGGTCACATCCATTAACTTACAAAGAAAGCACAAAACAGATGTGTTATGTGTCTGTGTTTGTAATTACAATAACAGATCCTGCCTAATTGATTCCCATCTGTATTTTAATTATGGTCAGAGTCTGAACACTCATTCTTAAAATGTTAAATGAAATAATTCTAAACGATATGACTTTTGTGCAGCTTTTTCCCTAAGTATTATTCTTAGCAAATGGTAAAAGCTAGAAGTAAATTTAACCTCCTTACTATTGTTATAATAGTGGTAAGTATAGCCGACCAATATTCAACCTGCATCATCTGATAAAACCTTTCATGGACTGAAATTCATGAGATTTTTGGAAAAAATAGATACATTCTGACCTGAAGTGGCTGTAGTGATTATCTGACCAAATTGAAGCAAGCTTCATGCGACTTATGTGGAATAAACAAGGCCCTCTGCACTGAAATTACCATTCTATTTAAAGAGATGAAAACCAGGCAAATGAATCATTTTCAAAAATAACTTTGCATCTCCTGCTTTAATTTACACTAGTAGGATCATTTTACATATTAGGAGAGGAATGGTTTTTCTGACAGTTTGCCAGCTTGGAAAGACAATTGAGCCAGACTCAGGAATAAGCATTGGGCTATATTTCAATAGCAGCTTTTGAGCAGTAGAGCAGACAGTAAGAACATAGACTGATAAGAGCAAGGACTGAAAGATACTCTCTTCCTGTATTGTCTTCCCATCATCGCAGAAGATAGCATCTAATGAAAAAGTAAGTTGGAAAACAACCATTCCATGAGAATACAAATATATGTGTAAACATGTTCACTGTTTAGGATATCAGTCAACAGTTAAACAACTATGGTCTCAGATTAATAATTAACACCTTAAGGACTCTAAGAACGTTTAAACTGTATAGTGTTTAAGTTTTCTGTTCATTACCAAACTCTCTTCCCCATTTTAAGGGGGGGAGGGCTCAGCAAAGTTATTAAAAGTTTCCAGAACATGTAATAGGACTGAGAAAATGGAAAAGCTCAGGAATATAACTTCAGACACAACAGATAAGGGGACAACTATGAGTAAGGGAACAGTTAACGCAGGACTCAGGGTGTTGTGCATAAATGTATGCCGTATGCAAAACAAATAAATGAGCTTTCAGTGCACATTAAAATTGACAGTTATGATATTGTGGGTATCACAGAAATGTGGCTGCAAGGGGACCAGGGCTGGGAACTTAATATCAAAGGTTGCACGTCCTCTGGAAAGGACAGGCAGATGGATAAAGGGCTTACCTTATTAGTAAGAAATGAAATTAAATTGATAGCAAGAAGTGATGATTAGTTGGAAAGCGTAGAACCTGTGTGGGTAGCGTTGGGAAACTGCAAAGGAAAGAAGACCCTGATGGGCGTTACACACAGCCTGCAAGCAGTAGTCCGGATGTTGAGCAGAAAACAAATCAGGAGACAGCAAAGACATGTAAGAAAGGCACTATTAAAATAATCAGAGGGAACTTCAAAACACATGTCGACTGGAAAAATCAGTTTGGTAATGGGTTCCCAGAAAAGGAATTTGTGTAATGTCTATGACTTGTTTTTTTGGAGCAGCTTGTGGTAGAGTAAACTAGGGAATAGGCAATTCTGCATTTGGTGATGTGTAATGAGGTGCACTTGTTTAGAGATCTTAAGCTGAATAAAGTCCTGGGGATAGTGGCTGTAATATGATAGAATTCATCCTGTAGTTTGAGAGGGAGAAGCTTGAATCAGACGTAACAAGATTACAACTGAGTAAACGTAACTATGAAGACATGAGGGGGGAGCTGGGCAGAGTTGATTGGAAGGGAAACCTAGCAGGGAAGATAGTGGAGGAGCAACAGCATGCGGTTTTGGGGATAATTAAGGAGACACAGTAGAAATTCATTCTAAGAAAGAAGAAACATACTACAGGGAGGACAAGGTAACTATGGCTGACAAGGGAAGTCAGGGACAGTGTCAAAGCAAAAGAGGAAGCAGAAAGAGTAGTGAAGATTAATGGGAAGCCAGAGAATTGGAAAACTTTAAAAAACCAGCAGAGGACAACTAAAAAACAGTAAAGAAGGAAAAGAAGAAATATGAAGGTAAAGTAGCTCATAAAATGTAAGAAAATTGCAAGAGGTAGAGGCAAGAGTGGATATTGGATCATTGGAAAATGAGGTTTGACTAATACAAACGGGGAGGAAAGAAATGGTGGAGGAAATGATGAGGTGTTTTGCATGATTTTTCATGGTGGAAGACACCAGCAGCACACCAGAACCTCATGAGATTCAGGAGAAGTGGTGAGTGTAGTGGCCATCACTAAGGAGAAGGTGCTGGGAAGCTGAAAGGTCTGAAGCTGGATAAATCACTCAGACAAAAAGGTCTACACCTCAGAATTCTGAAGGAGATACTGCAAACAACAAATGCTGAAGATCATAGTGGATCAGGCAGTAAAGTGTGGAGGGGGCAGCATTTATGCTATATTAGGGGGGGGGGGTGATTGGGTGTAGAGTGGTGGGGGAGAAAAGATGTTGAGAGTTCACATTAAGTGATAAGGATATTGTTGAGGTATTGGTGGCGATCTTTCAGGAATCACTGGATCAGGAAGGGTCCCAGAGGACTGGGAAATAGCTATTGTAACATCGCTGTTTAAAAAAGGAAGGAGGCAGAACACAGGAAATTATAGACTGGTTAGCCTGACCACAGTTATTGATAAAAGTTTAGAGTCCATTGTTATGGATGAGATTGTGGAGCACTTGGAAGTGCATTGCAAAATAAGGCTGAGATAGCACAGTTCCATCATCAAGGGGAGGTCATGCCTGACAAATCTGTTCGAATTCTTTGAGGAGGTAACAAGAAGGCTTGACAAAGGAGAGCCAGTGGATATGATAAGGTGCCACACAGGAGACCGTTAAATACGATAAGACCCCATGCTGTTAGGAGCAAGGTACAGGCATGGATAAAGGATTGGCTGACTGACAGAAGGCACAGACTGGAGATAAAGGTGTCTTTTTCTGGTTGGCAGCTGGTGACTAGTGGAGTTCTGCAGGGGTCAGTGTTAGGACCACAATCATTCATATTATACATTAACAATCTGGATGAAGGAACTGTTGCTAAGTTTGCAGATGACACAAAGATAGATGGAGGGGCAAGTAGTGTTGAGGAGGTGGGAGGCACAGAAGGACTTGGATAGGCAAGGAGATTGGACAAAGAAGTGGCAGATAGAATAGAATGTTGGTAAGCATGCAGTTATCTTCTTTGGTCAAAAGAAGAGCTGTAAACTATGCTTTAAATGGGGAAGGTCTTTGGAAATCTGAAGCACAAAGAGACTTCTTCAAGATTCTCTTTGGGTTAATATGCAGGTTCATTTGGCAGTTAGGAAGGCAAATGCAATGTTAGCATTAATTTCAATTGGGAGAGAATACAAGAGCAGAGATGTACTACTGAGGCTGTAAAAGGCTCTGGTCAGACTGCATTAGGAGTGTTTGAGCAGTTTTGGGCACTGTTTCTAAGGAAGGATGTGCTGGCATTGGAGGGTGTGCAGAGGAGATTTTTAAGAATGATCCCAGAATTGAAAGGCTCGACATGTGAGGAGTGGTTGAGGACTCGGGCTCTGGAATTTTGAAGGATTGGGGGGTGAGGGGTTCTGATTGACCTTTACAGAATACTGAATCCTGGATAGAGTGGACATAGAGAAGATCTTTCCACTAGTAGGAAAGACTAGGACCTAAGGGCATAGCCTCAGAGTGACGGGATGACGTTTAGAACTGAGATCAGGAGCAATTTCTTCTGCAGAGGGAGTTGAATCTATGGTATTTATTACTACAGAAGGCTGTGGAGGCCAAGTCATTGAGTGTATTTAAGCCAGAGATAGATAGCTTCTTTATTAGTAAGGGGATCAAGAATTTCAGGGAGAAGGCAAGAGAATGAGGTTTAGAAACATATCAGCCATGTTCAAATGGTATAGACGAATGGCCTAATTCTGCTCCTAGATCTGACAGTCTTATGGTCTAACTGGGTCGAAGGGATAGTTGAACATTGAGATTTGTTTTTCACTTATGTAAGGCAAATGAGATGCAGACGCACACTTGTATGCCCTTACATGTGTAGCTTGCCAGTGAAAAGACTTCCAATTCTGCGACTTTGCTTTCATTTAGGCCAGGAGAGCACCAGGAACTGATCAAGGCATTAGGTCAGGGATAGGAGAAAGCCATGGAGTGGTCAGTGGTGGTTCAACACACAGTTTTGAAGGTACCTAATGAGAAACAGTAATCCCACTATGAACACACACCCACACACACACAGTATAAAGCAGATTGAGCAACAGGTTTGCAATTATGAATTTGTCAATGTCTCAGTCAAGCCCCCGATAAAATGAAACCACCCATTGACATTATTGATGGAGGAAGGTTCTATGCAGGTTCTCATGGGAAGAGGAGACAGGATATTAGTAGCATGAGGGAGGACATGGCGGGTTTTGGCAGCAGTCTGTGGTTTTAAATTGAGGCCAAGAGGAGGACTCCTTTTCGCGGCAACAATGCTGGAAATACTTCCCAGAAATTGTACTGTTTTGGTAGTGGCCTGGAGCAACCTCTTTAAAGTCCATTTGATACATGCATCAAAATGCGGCTTTCTTAATTGTGGTGGTGTCTGCGCTGGCAACCTCAAAGCATAGCAACAGCACAAAGGAGACCTCAAACAGGCATTAGGCTCATTGCATGTGCAAGGAAGGGGCCTAACACCTGTTTAAGCAGGGGCGCTGAAAGATTTTTATTTGCCGACATGAATATCATGGGCAACACACTTCTGGCTCATAATGAGTGTGGTGAAATCTGATTTCCCAGCTCTGATTTCAACACATAATTTTGAAGGTACCCAATGCGAAACATAAACTGCACTATGAACACAAGTATTGTATATTGAATGTGCAGTTATGAATTTGCCAATGTCTAAGTCAGTCCTCCTACAAAATAAAAACTCCAATGACATTATTAATGCAGAAAGGTGCTTTGGCAGACTGTGTTAATTTATATATATAAGTTTTATGCTGCTGAATGTGGCCATTTGAAGCAAAATCTTTGCAAATGCCAAAGTATCCACCTAGAAACACTTTCTGGCTTGTCCTTTTGTAACATTAGCCAAAAAAAAGGTCATAAATTCCAAACGGCAGTATGAAAACATTATGTGTTTTTAGGCAGCTGAAAGTGCATGATGTAGTTTATAAAATTCAAGAATGTGTCAAAATGACTATTTAACTATTGCTCAAAATATTATGGATCAGATGGTAACTTTAACCATTTCACAACTGAAGTAAGAGTAAACTACATTTTACTTCTTTCTGCAGGGTAGCAACATAATAATTGAAGTAGGCCATTCAGCCCTGAGCCCATTCTACCATTCAGTCAGATCACAGCTGTTTTAACTCCACCAGTTTGCCTTAATGCTCATCCCCAGCAAAAATCTAACAATCAGTTTGAAATTTTCATTTGACATAGCCTCAACAGCATTTTGGAGGAGAGAGACTAGACTTCCAGTACCTTGCACTCCACATAACCAAATTAATAAAATAATGTTGACGATGCTCTCATACCCCTATAGTGCAGTAATTGTGCTGAGCACAACAGAGGAAAAAAGCTGTTGATTAACTTTTGTTGTATGAAGTGTTAGTGATATGGCCCTCCCCCAGGTAAATGATTCTGAACTGCAGTAGACCTCCAACCAATATCTCACTATAGCTAGTTATCTCTTAATTGTCTAAGCCATATTAAAGACTTTAAAAATTATTCTCTAATAAACAGAACATTGCTCCACTGATATTACATTATATAAGTTCTTTAACTCATGAGAAAGATTACTGAAATTATTCAAACATGCATTTTATTTTTACTTGTAGGTCATTATAACTTATTGAAAACTCCACATATCCCAAAGGAAATCCTTTAGATGATATTTTGTATGTTCTAAAACTTCTTGAGAAAGGAGCCCTGGTCCCCACTAAGCAGTTAAAGAGTTAATATCACTATATAGATGCAAAACTGAATATGCCATTTCATTTTATTGAAAGAAAACTAGGTTTGGTATGCCCTTCTTCTGCGCTTTTGATCAATAGTCACTATTTGCTCATCACAAAGACTCACTTTTTGCATTCACATATTATCTAGTAATGACATTAAACATGAGGGACTGCTGATGGTTTGGTAATTCAGTTACTATTACAGTTATTTTAGTCATGAATCTAGAACTAAAGTTATTTAATGTGTCTTCTTAAAAGTGAGACTGTAAAGAGAATTACAAAGCTGTTCGCCAATCTTGAGAGTTCAGTTTTTGTAGCTTGTGGTGCCATTGGAGACTTCCACTTGTGTAGTAGTCTTGTAACTGCTTCCTGCCTGTAGAATGCTGTACAAGTACTACAGTGCTGGTTACCAAAGAAAAGTAGACTCTCTCACTTGACCCAATGTGACCTTTTGAGTATACAGAAAGAAGTATAACAAAGCTAAGAAAAATTAGCTCTGTTGTTGTCAACAGTGACAAGAACATTTGTTCGTCAGAAGTACCTTCTTATTATTGAAAGACATGGTTTTCATCCTACTAGAGCCAAAGAAAATCATATCATAGTCTCCAAAAGACATACCTATTATTTTTCAGTGATATATTGCTTTCCAGCTGTAGCCAAAACAATCTAATAACCACTATTAGATAAAGGATTCTGAATATAAATGTATTGAATTGTGGTGGGAGAAAATGAACATATTGCAGCACTTATGTCAAAATGGGTTAGGCTTTTGTGTCTTTCTTTCTTTAATAAATGCAGATCAAAAGACTTCAGCTATGTAAAAATAATAAAAATTCTTGCAATATGAAATAACACTTCCACTTTGTAACATTCTGAAGGAAGGAGCCACAAATATGCTGTACTGAATACAAATAGCATTAAAAGTGTGCAAGCATCCCAGGAAAGCTTCTAACCATACATTTATATTCATAGCAGGTTCAAAAAAATCCTAGAACAATGCTTGCTATCTAGTCACCATAAAGCATTCAGCCATTTACAGTGTCACTTATGACAGTTTTGATAGACATATACTATATAAGAAAAATATCTTATAGTACACAGTTCGTTTAATAAATTGATTACACTTCTCCTCAGCCAATTGTTTTTGTCTTAACAACATTCTTAAACATCACCTGAAGAAACGGATTGGGACGGTTCATAAAGGCTACAGTGAAGAGACAGTTTAATCGAGGGCCTAACATTTGAGTACTGTCAGAATATTGCCCCAAATGATAAATGATTGTATAATGCAACAGTCTACTGCTAGTGTTGAATTATATTAGCCATCAGTGTTCAAAATCCATTTTAAACTTAATTGTGCTATGATAGCTGTATCCCCCAGTCAGCAGAACAGCAGGTTTATAAAAATCATCTTCTATGATTGTTAAATGCTTTCCTAATGAAGCTGATGATCACAACATTCTGCAGTAAATGCTTCTGTCAGACTGTCATACTTGCATGATAGTGGCCCCTATAGTGAATAAGTGCTTGTGTGATTTGAGTTTATATCAAAGGCAAGAAACTCAAAAGATCTGCCTGCATATGTAAGATAATTCATGAAAAGTGAAATGTCATATATTAAAATGGGATGATCAACTAGGACACAATCACACAATTCTACAATTCTATGGTACACATACATAGGTTTGTCCAATCATACAAGAATATAATTGAGGGCTATAAAACTTAATTCAGAAAAATCAATAAAATATAAAAGCAATCAGATAAGTCCTCTTAAGAAATCGATCAACTCTTGTACAAAATCATAATGTGTGTTCCTAAGAGAAAAGAAGCTAAATGAAGCAGAGAAACCTACATAAAATCCCACAAGTAGCTTTCTCAGGGTTCTTATGAACTGGGGAGGAAAGAAGAATGAAAAATGTAATTACTCTCTACATTTTTACAGTCATGTTCAGTATTTGCAAATAATGGAGACACTTCCTTCCATTAATCAGAAAAGCATAATGAATGGAGTTGTTTCTACTATTTATGATAACAATAATAGTTTCGTAGTTAACATCCAATATCACTACCTTCCTGTGAGAGTGCTCATTGTGTAATCAGTATCAAATATGAGATAAACTTAATATTATCCTGTATTCTGTACTCTAAGAAATGCGGTTATTTGACATCACAAGCAAGGCAACAATTTTGTGGGGTGTGGGGGGGGGTAGTGGTTGGAGGATTCAGTCAAGTATAACAAATATTAATTTAATTTATATATAAATGGTGTAAGACCAACAAAGACAATGAACATTCAATTATTGGACCAATTAAGCAACTCGTAACTCAATATCGATTACAATTACTAGATTACCAAATAGGTCACGGTAGAACCGTTGATGTGTTGTAGATAGCTAGCCCCATCCAACCAAGTTTATTGCTTGGCTGAAAATAATTGAGCGTACATTTGCATTAACAATATAGTTGCAGTATTTTGTACCTTATTTTAATTTCAAACAAAATATAAAAAACTGAGGTAATATGGTTTACATTTCTTTTCTGATATATACAATTAGCTTATGAAACAGTGAATATAAATGGAGCAAATACTGTAACTGCATTTCTTTTTGAAATGTAGAAATAAAATGTATTTTATTATTCAACATTACCTTATCTAAATAAATGTAAGAGGAACAGATATTCTTTACATTTGACGTAAAATGTCAGCAGGTTTACATGCACTTTCTAAACCTGCTCATCATGTACATTTTGGCATTTTAAACTTGTATAAAATAACATTTACCCTGCATCACTGAGTAGACAAACAAAATGATACTGAAGAAACCATAGTCTGCTATTAGACTGAGTCTTTATAGCCGAAGGCCATAATCTGACACAGATTGAGCCCAGTACAGTAGTCAATTAATGGCTCACTGCTCATACAATAATGACCTACTAACCTGCGTGTGTGTTGCTCTCACATTTTGCTGTCCCTTGGGACACCACTGTCACTGTGTTATCTATTGCCTTCTTCCCCATCAAAGAAATAAGCTTGGCTGAAATGTATAAGCATCAAGCTAGTTCATTGCACACCAGCCCCAGTCACTGGAGGGACAATAGATTTATAAGTTTATCCTACATTAAACCAAACATGCCTGACTGCACTGTAAATTACTAAATAATAAACCTGGCTGTGTAAAATCTTGACTTGGGAAGAATATAAAAATCCATCAAACTGTACAGGACTATAACCATAAATGTACAACATATCTGAGGCACAGGTATTTTGAAATCTCAAACATCATTGACTTATTGTGGATCTTCAGAACAGTATTATAGATTAAAATAGTTTTGGTTCTGAATTTGTCAACAACAACAACACCTTATATTTGTACAGTACCATTAATGTAATGAAATGCCTCAAGATCCTCCACTAGAGCATTTCAAAACAATAGTGTGACACCCATCCACATAATAAGATATTAACAAAAAGCTTAGGCAAGATGTTAGGTTTCAAGGAAGGTTTTAAAGAAGAAATGGGAGTTGCAGAGGTGATGAACTTTAAGAAGAGTTCTACCAAGTTTGGGAGCTTGGAAACTGAAGGCAAGGCCACCAATGGAGGAACAGTTAAATTAGGGATCCACAAATGCCTGAGCACATATAATCTTGGTGCATTATTGAGCTGGATGAGATTACAGAGATAGGAAATGGTGAGGCAATGAAGGGATTTGAAACCAGAGATGAGAATTTTAAAGTTTTGCTTGACTGGGAACCAATGCAAGTTAGTGAGCACGGGGGTGATAGAGGAACAGACTTCCTACAAGTTGAAAATAAACACACAGCATAGTTTTGGGTGAACTCAAGTTTTTGGGGAATAAAATGTGGGTGACCAACAGGGGCTCCATTGGGTTGGTAGATAAAAATGGCATGAATGAGGGTTTTAGCAGCGGATGATCTGAAACAGAGGTGAAGTCAGGTCATGTTGCAAAAGTCAAAATTGACAGCCTTAGTGATAGTATAATATGAGGTCAGAAACTCATTTCAAAATCAAAACTGACATTAAGCTCATGAACAGGCTGGCTTAATATCAGAGGTTACCAAGGAGAGGGATGGAGTCAGCTAGGAACTGAAATTTGGATCTAAACTGAAGCTTGGACTAAACAAAAGGTCTTCCCAAAATTTAATGAGACAAATATTAAAAAATACTGGAGCTAACCTAAGATAAAATAACACTGCTCGGTTTAAAATTAAATGGCAAATTGTTTGATTTGTGGTTTGACATAGACATAGAGCAGCAGTTAATAAATAAGTTGTATAATAATGGCACTAATGCTCATTTGAAAATATCTATTCACTCAGTCTCTGAAAGCCATTTCTTTATGAATTATTGCCATTGTTAACTAGATCTGTTCTACCCTCACAATCTAAGTTAGATGCAGTAATGGCCTTTCCACTTTCAGCAGGTTATTTGTCTGTAATGAAGTAGCACATATGTTAGGAGGCTTAACTTAAGAACAAGATGTGAGCAATGTAGTACTGATCATAGAATCCCTATAGTGCAGAAAGTAGCCATTCGGCCTGCTGAGTCTGCACCAACACTCCGAGGAGCATCCCACCCGGACTCCAAAACCCCACATTTACAATGGCCAATCCACCTAACCTGTACCTCCTTGAATTGTCAGAAGAAACTGGAGCATCCCGTGGAAAACCATGCAACACAGGGAGAACACCACACAGACCTGTCACCCAAACTGGAATCAAACCATGGTTGATGGCACTGTGAGGCAACAGCCAAATCACACTTGTTACTTATCACCCTTAACCACTTTTATGGATCACGGCTACAGCCTCTGGGATATACATATATATGACAAGCAGTCACCTGCATATCTGGGCTGCAGCTAAACAATTCAGATATCAACGATAGCATGCTTCCCTCAGCATGTCATGCTGATGGGGATTCAACAAGATGGAAACTTGAGAGCTTTATACCATTAGGTCAAATGCCATGAAAGAGTGATGATCTCATGAGTGCGCCACTTAAAGGTATATTGCATTCTAATCATGAGACATTACACAACAATTTTCACTGAAAACTGCAGGAAGTAAACCAACTTCAAACAAATGATCCCACTCCAAGGACAACAGACAGTTGGCTGTAATGGTCTAGTTCGTTTGCAACAGTGTGCAATTGATTTGCAACAGTGCATTGTCCAGCTGCAGTACAAATGGAATGTCAGACCAAGTTATGGAACAAATAGGAGAAAGTGGGAACTGCAGATGCTGGAGATCAGAATCGAGAGTGTGGTGCTGGAAAAGCACAGCAGGTCAGGCAGCATCTGAGCAGCAGGAGAATCAATGTTTCGGGCATAAGCCCAACAAAGATCTTTGCTTTAGCTCAAATTATGATGGCATTTATCCCTCTCCCAGCTTCAGTTTCATGGAATTTCAACTACAATAAACTGGACCAAGGGGAAATGGAATGTTTTCACAGCCATATCAATCGTAGTGCTAATACTCCTCTCACAAAGTTCATTAACATCAGGTTGAGCATATCTGCAAGTAATTGCAAATCATTATGAAAGGGAGAAAATGTCTTTTGTTTGGTATTTGTGTCAGCATTTTAAGTTAATTCTTATACTCAACTTGCAGTTCCACTTCCAATAACAAATGGGGGAACTCTTCCTTCAATACAGTAAAAATACTTAGACCCTGCTACGCAGTTTGTAAGGCATCCTGACTGAACAGAACACATTCACTGAAATTAACAAGGTACATCGGATATTCAAGTACTTATCTTGTGCATTGCACTCAATACTGTCTTGCATCGAAGTAAGCTGGAGCGTATCTGTCAACAGACGGCAGAAGATCAGTATCTGCACAGCTAGTTCTTATTAGTTAAGATTAACAATGATGACAAGCACTAAGCTTTTCCATTCCATCTGTTGCTCAGACAGCTCTAAACCAGCAGAAAAATATCACTTTGTGATTTCTAACTACTGGAGCAAAATATTGCAAGTAAATGTCATCCAATTTTAATTCAGGCAAAATGTTATTAAATAGGAATGTTTTAACCTCCGCTGCCAAACAATGCAAAAGAGAATACAGTGGAAACCAACAACACAGCAATTAAGATGCAAACTTTATACCATTTGTGCCAGGCTTGAGGAACTATGAGCTAAACCATGCTGTGACAAATTGGCTTAAAATGTAAGATTGGAGGTGCTTGCCTTCTATTCCAATTAACATCTTGGGATCATAGTTACATTTTACAGATATATAAGAATATAAATCCTGTTTGTATGAGGCATGAACTGCACCATAGGTTGAAACATGCAAATGATTTCACAGTCTCGGCACTTAACTCCCAGTAAACATTCTCAGTAGTTGCTTGCTTGGCCTTTGATTGATGCATCTCTGGAAAAAAGAAGTCTGAAATCCTGTCCATTTTCTTTATTTTTATCGAAAGAGGACAAACTGGCAAACTGGAATAACAACCAAATAAAAATGGTTGCTCACACTCAGTTCATACATCACCAAAAAAGTCACAGAACTTGTCATGACCATTTTGTGGAAACAAAATTACGTTTTGCTTTGCATTGATGTATTAAAAATGGTAATGATGTCCAGCCAACAAAATGAACATTTTAAACAGCTATTAAATCAATAATCAATTCTTGCATATAAATTGCAGTAAAATATAATTATTCTCTCAGAACACCAAGCAATGTTTACCACACTTTTTCAGATGAACAAAACATACCAGCTAGCATTCAAATGCTACACACAGCATCTTTGGATACTGTGAGTGGCTACTAATTGTTGCATTGCTTGTCATGGTAATAAAAAATGCAAGAGTGTGCAGACTGCTTAATTACGGGTTTATGTCAGTTCACCATATGAATAATATCACAACATCTCGCCACACTCATTTAGCATGCCTAAAACTCCTTTACAGATGAAAACAGCTTTGCCCTAATACTAATACATCACTTTATTTAATATTATAAATACTGTTTGTATGAAGGTCATGATCTGCATCATACATTGGAACACATGATTGGGATTATGGACTGAGCAATTATTAATTGGCATTTCATTTTAAATTTAATTGTTTTAATTATTTTTGTGATATATTTTCATTTGTTGTATCATCAAATAAATTGCACTATTGTCTCAATCACTTAATTGCAACATGTTCCATCAGTGTGTTGTATAAGCAATCTAAACATGCCTTGAACTATATTCAGAAAATAATAAATCTGTTGTTTTTTTGGAAGCATAAATATTACTCTAGATTTTTCAAACAGAGGATACAGCCATGCATCATTTAACAGCATCACTAAATTAGCTGCAAAACTAATACTTCTGTACGTATCGTGCTTAAATTAATTTTACTCCAAATTTTAATACATATTCATGTGCCATCATTTTACCATTAATAAGCTTGTGAATCCTTATAAGATTATTTGGTCTCATTTATGTCATGCAATGACAAAGGAGACCAGTATCTTGAGAACTGTCAACACTAAGATTTCTTGGGCTGTTGCACTGGTCTTCTTCACCTGGAATGGGACAGGGGTGGGGGTGGGAATCACATTTAGTGAATAAATAAATTACTCAAGCTATGCATCATTCAAATCCTTAAGGATTATTAGCTAATTAGGAGTACAGAAATGTAAATTTGCCTTGTGTCAGGTTTGGAAGATCAGTACAATAACATAATTAACTAGTGAACAAAGGAAAATAAAGCAGAGATCACTGTCTACAAATAACAGACAAAATTTTTGTTGTTCTCATTCAAAATGTAAAATAAAGATTTTTAAAATTTATACATAATGTGAGGCTGCAGAAGGTACAAGTATTCTCAAATTAAATGGTTAAACATTTATGTAATTTAACAATGATTGAAATGAAGGAAAGGGTCAATCCTTCATGACTCTGGGATCCAAAGCTAGCTGTTGAGTTGTAAACGAGCATTGTCCAACAGCATGTCAATACACCAGGTCTCAGCATGAGGTCCACTTGGGTTCCAGATATCAGTTGCACATTTGATTGAGTACAGCACCAAAATCTGATGGCAACATTTCAAGAATGTGGAGCTGAGCACTGGCTGACAAACAAGCTCCCAACTGTTGTCGTGGTTCTGCACATGCCTGTAGTGAGGAAGGTCAATTCTAGAGTAGCTCCAGGCAGTATGTTCAAACTGACCTTGTTCCTGGTCTTTGTAAACGGCAAAGAACATTAGTGTGCTTTTGAAAACGATATGTTTACATATGATGCCACTATTTATCAAAGCAAGTCCTCCAGCTATAGTGTAAGTGTGGTTGTTTTCATCAATAGCAGCTTAAGAGTACCAAGGACAGAGCAATATAGTGGATTGTGTTTTTGTACACTGAAAAGACCAAATCACAATTAGAAACTCAAGTTTTCTGTTGACGCTATACTTGATGTATGAAAATAGCAGTCTGCTTGATTTTCTGTCTGCTCGATTTCTTTCATTGAAAACTGGAATGAACAGACCATGAGCAATGCCGCACATATGTGGACCTCAGACTATTTTTCCAACTGGCCAAGCCACTGATTATAGATTTGCTCCACTAGGAGAGTTAATCCTTTAAAGGAAAAAGACAAATGCATTTTTAAGCATACTCTGTATGGGAGGTAGCGGAATAACATTTATTCTTTCAGTACAGGTCTTTCAGTACAGGTAATGATTCACTGAAAAGTAGGCAGATGAAAATACAGCACATTCTGAATGTTACAACTCCAAAATAAACAAATAAATTATTTAATTACTGGGTCAGGGATCCAGGCACCATTAGACTACAGGGAGTAGAAATTTATCTTAAAGGGTGGTATTAGATTGCCACCCATTATATAGTATCCGATATTTAATTCCAGTGCAGTCAATTGCAAAAAAGAAGCAGGATGCCAGTGCTCAAGTCTTCTATCTGCAAATCATTCACCTGCACCTTCCACCAGCACAGAGCTATTCACCTTGGTGTGTACCTTACCTCGATTAGACTTCGGGACATAATCTGTCTGCAGAATTCAGACCCTGCATTAGGTCATAATTTATTGGTCAACCTTCAGAGACAGGCAGAGGAACATTAGGCATGTGTACCTAATGTGTACCAGGATCTTGGGAACCTGGAATGAAAAGTAGAGGAGTCACAACTGTGGTGCTTCCAGCCTGAGAGCATTTGGCAGTCTCCATAGAAATAGTGGTGGCTGCTTTGGAGACCAGATCCAGCAGAACGTTCAGCGGCCACTGTGCTCAGACCTGCACTCAGTCACTCTAGCATCAATAGCAAAGCAAGAGGTGGATGAGGCACCTCAATTCCATTCCACGTTGCCCTGCAAGCACCCAGAGGGAGGAGGAGTGACAGGCAGACACTCATGCAACTTCACTTCAGGATATCCCAGTTTTGCCCTGCCTTGGCACCTCCTTGCTACCAGTGGCCCCATTGCCTTCAACAGCTCAGATTTGGAAGGGTGAGAAGTCTGTCAGCAGGTTGGTGCCCAGGGCACCATGATGGGCCAGCCAAAGTCTTCAAAGCCACCAGGATATATAAGTCAGCATGGTCCCTCCTCCCTAACTGCAGGGATTGAACCTGCACCAAATGTAGCAGGAGTAAGAGGAATAACTGAGCTTCTTAGGCCACGTCAGCAGCACACTTGATCAATTATTATATCTAATCTGCATTTCTGTTAATTAATTTTCACTTGCATTGTTCAAAAGTTGTTTGTAGTCTTGTTATCCCAATAGCCCAGAGACGATTCTCCAAAGTGAGAGATATGGAACATCTTCAACCGCAATAGGTCAAGCTGCATTGCAGTTGCCACTACTTCTTTCATAATCAATAAAGTGAGTGATTAGAGATAGCCTCATCCATTAGGAAACCATACACATCCATAGGTTGAAGTTGACATGCTACAGATGGAGGTCACAGGTACTGAATGAAATGGTATGGTCTCAGGGAGGAGCTAGCTATCAGTCTGGTGGACCCTGCCCATGTACCTTATGGGAGTGATGGTAAAATCTTTCATGTGTCTACAGGCTCCAAGAGGGAATGGTCCATTCCATGCAACAACCTGTAAGACTGTGAGGTGACAGAGGAACCTCAACTTCCGCAGGGTATGGGCGGGGAGTATATTGTTCGGTTAATCAAATTCCGGATAATTGAATGCTGGATAGCATCGTTTAGCCAAGCATCGGGACCTTGTGATCTTGACAGATAATCTGATATTTGGATAATTGAATGCCGGATAATCGAGGTTCCTCTGTAATAGGCAATTCATTTGTCAATTTGTCATTATTATGGAGGTGAATGAAGGGAAGAGATCACTCTCCCCTGCGGAGCATAATTGAACAAGGATGCTCAGGCATTGCAAGGGTAGAGTGAAGGATTCTGAGGGTCCGCAGGGAAAGTGACAATGTAACATGCCTCAGGAACACTCTCAGGATGTGGTACAACTCAATATTATTCACCAAGTAATGCTGTGTCTTTGGTGCAATGACCATTTCGGTGCAATGACCATTTGAGTGCAATGTAATATTGGAACTGCTCACAATATCTTAACTGCTTTAATGCTAGCATTGGTCCAGGGCAAGGTTTTCACATGCACTTTAGTTTCTGCAGAGCTGAGGATATCAGAATTATTGTTAAAAGGAAAAGTCAACATTTTATTGCATGGACCAATCAAACACAATAATAAGGCAATCCTTGAGAAATGTGCCATAAAGCAGGCAGAGGTCTGACAGTCCACTGTGCAATTGATATAATAACATCAACAAAAACAATGTCTTAACCCATCTCAGTCATTCTAGAAGCAGGTGGCTTTCTGGCCTCCTGGGCTCAGTCGACCATTGCCCTGTTCTCCTGTCTTCGACAGTTCTCCTGGCTCATCTCAGGATCCATCTCCCCCTCAGAGATTTCCTCTCCCTCCTGCAACTCCTCCTCAGTCAGTGCAATATCCTGTTTGATAACTGAGAATGTGGAGGACGCAGCAGACTGCAGTGATTGAAGACACCCTGTCTGGGATATACAGCCATCCACAGGTTCAGGCATTAGACTCTCATCTTCTGAAAGCCTGGGGATTGTTCTACAGGCATGTCGATGGGTCGGCTGCCTGGTATTGTTCCTCAGCAGTATTCTGAGGATTGTTTTGGAGGTGTCAGCAACCACCTGGGAAGGGCTATTCCTTGTCATGCAGCAACCATCCTTGTATGGACCAAGATCCTTTGAAAGAGGTGGGTACCTGTGACTGCTGCAGGATGTACATGTCCTTGTAGCTCCTGGATATCTAATGCAGACTGCAATATCTGGCTATGGTGCCCACAA
Source organism: Chiloscyllium plagiosum (assembly GCF_004010195.1). Classification (NCBI taxonomy): domain Eukaryota; kingdom Metazoa; phylum Chordata; class Chondrichthyes; order Orectolobiformes; family Hemiscylliidae; genus Chiloscyllium; species Chiloscyllium plagiosum. The sequence goes on along the minus strand of NC_057731.1, from coordinate 24,399,376 downwards.
ATGATTGGAACATGAATGGAGCCAAATCATTTTCTCTTCACAAAGAAAGCTGGTTTATGATCGGGTGCTCTGATTTCCACGTGGGTGCTATCGATTGTGCACTGAACTTGTGGGAAATCAACAATGGCTAAGAATCCTAATGCTCTAGCGGCCTGACTCCCTTCGTCAAAGAGAAAGACATTAATAGGTGGGGTCACCCGATGAAAGCATTAGTGACATCCTGGATGTCGTTGTGAGCTGCTGGCTATGAAATGTCACAGATGTACCCAATAGCATCTGAAATGATTTGCTGACAAGTTAAGGGAAGCTGTTGCCTTTTGGATTATAGGGATGGGATTGCCACCCATTGTATTTGCTGTGAGCTCAGGACCTTGTCCCGCAGCTGGTATAGGTATGACATGATGGATCAGAACATTCTTTGTCATCTTCTGTACTGCTTGTCTGTTATTTACAGATGCACGCACCTTGTATGATTGAATTTCACAAACATTTCGAGTCATAGCATCATAGAGCTGTACAGCATGGAGACAGACCCTTTGATCCAACCATTCCATGACAACCAGATATCCTGAATTTATCTAGTCCCATTTGCCAGTATTTGGCTCATATGCCTCTAAATCCTTCATACTCATGTACCCATCCAGATGCCATTTAAATGTTGTGATTGTACCAGCCTCCACCACATTCTCTTGAAGCTCATTTCATACATGCACCACCCTCTGCATGAAAAAATTGCCCCTTACATCCCCTTTAAATCATTCCCCTCTCACCTTAAACCTATGCCCTCTAGTTTTGGATCCTGCTCCCCTGGGGAAAGACCTTGGCTATTTACCTCATCCATGCCCCTCATGATTTTATAAACTTCCCTAAGATCACCCCTCAGCCTCCGATGCTCCAAGGAAAATAACCCTAGCCTATTCAGCCTCTCATAGTTCAAACCCTGGCAATATCCTTGTAAATCTTTTATGAACCTTTTTGTTTCACAACATTGTTCCTATAGCAGGGAGAACAGAATGAAATGCAGTATTCCAAAGTGGCCTAACCAATGTCCTGTACAGCCACAACAAGACCTCCCAACACCTATACTCAATGCGCTGATCAATAAAAGCAAACATACCAAATGCATTCTTCACATCCTTTGAAGAAGAGAAGAACAGGTCCAAGACTAGTAGTTTAAACTTAAATAAGGGCAACTGTGAAAGCACAAAAGCAGAGTCAGCTAAACTGAACTAGCAAATTAGGTTTAAGGATGAGTCAATACAAATGTAGTGGTAGGTATCTAATAGCATATTTCTGAATATACAAAATGGATACATTTCCCAGGAAGAGAAAAATTCCATCATGAGAGGAAAAGACAAATATGTAACACATTTATTCAAAACGGGAAGTAGACATAAAGTAGGAAACTATCAGTCATTTATCATAACTACCACTTATATATTTGTCATCATGATAATGTTGAAAGTTAAGGTTAAAGATATTTGCCCGGTTTTTTCACTGGCCAGACTCTTGCTGTTACAGTGTAGGTGGAATTTACTAATTGGGATCTTGCAGTAGTCCCATCATAGCAGCCTCCAAAGAAATTGACCAGGAAATTGAAAATTGCACTCGGAAATGGCTTTATGTTTGGAACCCTCTGAGAATATTCATTTAAATTAGATAATTTGGAGAGTTCTGAAGAAATTAAGTTACTAGTTACTCAGGAAAAGGTGGACAATTAAGTAGATAGCCTAACTCCTGAATGATTATTCAACTAACCCTAGATTTACCTCTCACACCCTCAACCCACACCCCTCTCGAGCACTTACAGAGACTCTGACAGAATACTCTGGGACCCAACACACTCACCTTGCTTCAAATCCAAAACCCCTTCCCCTATTTCAAACACCACTTTCCCCAATGATAGAGCTGCTTCCCATTTTCCTTATCTCCATTCCACTCCATCAGCCTGAATCCTAGAAAAGATTTGCATGAATGTTGCCAGGGTTGGACGGTTTGAACTATAAGGACAGGCTGAATAGGTTGGGGCTATTTTCCATGGAAAATCAGAGGCTGGACCAGATTCCTTCCTCCTTTTTTCTGCTCTGGACATGAAAATTCATCTTCTGCTCCAGACCATACACTCCTTCACCCCAAGAGTCTACACCCCTCTCCCTTCCCTGCTATGAACTTGATTTCTTCCACTCACACAGATCTACCTTAAACATTGCACACTAATTCAGCCCCTTTCCCAACTTACATCCAAGAAAAATTCAAGGCAATTGGGCAGAGTCAACATGGTTTCATGAAAGAGAAATCACATTTAATACATTTATTGGAGTTCTTTGATGAAGTAACATACAATCTGGATAAAGTGGAACCAGTGGATGTATTGCATTTAGATTTCCAGAAGACACTTGTTGAGTTGCCGCATCAGAGACAATTTCACAAAAGATAAAACATAATAGCTTTATATAAGTCCTGAACAGATTTCGCCTGACTGCCCGGACTGACCATGGTCCAATCTCCAGATTGCAATAGGGTGGACCCTCAGACACATTGGATCAAACCTTTGTTTGACCGTAGCCATCTCACTGGAATACTAGAGTAGTGGGGCAGCACAGTGGCTCAGTGCGTAACACTGCTGCCTCACAGCGCCAGGGACCTGGATTCAATTTCAGCCACGGATGTTCTCCCTGTGTCTGCATGGGCTTCCTCTAGGCAGTCTGGTTTCTTCCCACAATTCAAAGATGTGCATTGGCTATGCTTAAGTTGTCTTTAGTGTCTGAGATGCATAGGCTATGTGGATTAGCCATGGGCAATGCAGGGTTACAGGAATTTAGGCAGTGGGCTGGATGGGATGCTCTTCAGAGGGTTGGTGCACACTCAATGGGCCAAATGGCCTCTTTCTTCACTGTATGACTAACTAACTGGAAACAGAGAGGTGGCATAAATGGGTAATATTCCATTGTCAACATACAACAAATAGTGTGCCACAGGGATTAATGCTGGGGCCTCATTTTTTAAAAATTTATGTATTTGACTTGGATGAAGAGATAAAGGTATGGCTACTAAATTTTCTGATGACACAAACGTAGATAAGAAAATGAGAATGAAGAGGACACAGGATCTTGCAAAAGGATCAAGATAGGTATAGTGAATGGGTGAAGATTTAGCAAATAGTGAATTGTTAAATGGTCCATTTTAGCAAGAAGAATAAAAAGGTAGCAAAAGACCTAAATTACAAGAGATTGCGAAGCACTGAGATGTATCACGGTGCATAAAGTTTATGTATGAAGATACAGCAATATTAAGGCAAGCTAATAGAATGTTTTGATATTTTGCTTGGGTATTTGAATACAAAAGTAGGTAGGATATGATTCAGTTGTATAGGGTTGGTGCATGACATCTGGACGACTGTCTACAATCTTGAAATTATTTAAGGAAGAATGCAAATGTATTGGAAGCAGTTTAGAGAAGGTTTACTTGACTATATTTAATGAATTAATAAGATAAACTTTAGATTTTGTTTCAGTGCACTGACTTGCAGGCTCTGCTGGAGACCCATGAAATACAGGCCATTCTTTATGTTCTGATTGTCCTGTGCTCGTTATAATCTGAGTGACCCTTCACCTAACTCCTGTTTCAATTCATTCTCTACACATGGCCATTTTTATCATCATTTTAGCTCCAGTACTCATGACTGATGAGATGCTGATGTCCTTGCTCATCTTACATTCTCCCACATATCAAGGCCAGGGCTAGGACTTAGGTTGAACCACATTTGATACTGTGCAGATTCCTCCCAGAACTTACCAGATTCCGGGCTACTATTTATCCCTCTGTGAGTGTGTCCATTCCATCAGCCACCAAATACAACCAGACCAATCCTCAGACTTGCAAAACCCATAGCCTGAACAGCCATTGGACTAACTCTAAACCTCCACATCCCCATTTATGTATGACCCATCTCCTGGTGGATTGTAGCCCATCCATGAACAGACATTTCAGGATATCTCCCCACCAACTTAATTTGCAAGAAGATCCTGAGTGACCAGTCAGTCCTGAACAGATTTCACCTGACTGCCAGGATTGACCATGGTCCAATCTCCAGATTGCAATAGGGTGGATCCTCAGACACATTGGATCAAACCTTTGATTGACCTTAGCCATCTCACTGGAATGCAAATGGCCCAGCCTCTTGATTGAATATGGCCATATGATGGTGTGGATGTCACAGAAATATGGCTGCAAGGGAATCAGGGCTGGGAACTAAACTTCCAAAGATACACATCCGATTGAAAGGACAGGCAAATGGGTAGAGGGGATAGGGTTGCCTTGACAATAGGAAATGAATTTAAATCAGTAGGAAGGAGTCATATCCGGTTGGAATGCATTGAATGAGTGTGGGTAGATTTGATGAACTGCAAAGGATGAAAGGCCCTGATGAGAGTTATATATTGGCCTTCCATCACTAGTTAGAATGTGAGGAAAAAATAAATCAGGAGATTTTTTAAAAAGGCATATAAGAAAGGCATTATCACAATAATCATGGTGGATTTTAAAACACATTTGGACTAGGACAATCAAGTTACTAGCAGATCCCAAGGAAAGGAATTCTTGGAATGTCTCTGAAGTCTTTTTTGGAACAGTTTCCAAACTGCCAACTGAACCTGCATGAATAGGAAGGGAATAGAGGGATACGGATCCTGTAAGTGAAGACAGTTTTAGTTTGGAAGGGCAAAATGTGTTTGTGCAGGCTTGGGGGGGCTGAATGGCCTGATCCTGTGCTGTATTGTTCTTTGTTCTTCTTTGTTATTGACACAATGTTTGGGAGGTGCAAGTCATGTTGAGGAAGCTTGGAGACTGTAGAAGGAGTTGGACAGGCTAAGAGAATGGGCAAAGAAGTGGCAGATGGAATACAATGTGGAACGTGTGAGTTTATGCATTTTGATAAGAAGATTAGTGGCATGGATTATTTTCTAAATGGGGAAAGGCCTCAGAATCTGAAGCATAAAGGGACTTAGAAGTCCTATTTCAGGATTCTATTAAGATTTACATGGAGGTTCAGTTGGCAGTTAGGAATGGAAATGCAATATTAAAATTGCATTTCAAGAGGGCTGGAATACAAAAGCAGAAATGTACAGCTGAGGGTGTATAGGCACTGGTCAGACAGCATTTAGAATACTGTGAGTAGTACTGGGACCCATATCTAAGGAAGGATGTGCTGACATTGGACAGGATCCAAAGGAGGTTTACAGGAATGATACCAGAGATGAAGGGCTTGTCATTTAGGAACAATTAAGGACTCTGGGTCTGTACTTGATGCAGCTTAGAAGGATAAGGGGCCTATGATTGAAACTTACAGAATACTGAGATAGAGTGGACATGGAGAAGATGTTTCCACTAGTAGGAAAATCTAGGACTCGAGTGCACAGCCTCAGAGTGAAGGGATGACTCTTTAGTGCAGAGATGAGGAGGAATTTCTTCAGCCAGGGGGTGGTTGATGTGTTAAATTCATTGACGTGGAGGCTGAGACATTGAGTGTATTTAAGACAGAGGTAGATAGGTTCTTGATTAGTAAGGGAATCACGAATTATGAGAAGGTTGCATGAGAATGGGGTTGAGAAATATATCAATCATGATCGAACGATGGAGCAGATTTGATGGAGGGAGTGACATAATTCTTCTCCTATATCTTTTGGTCTAATGGAAACCTGCCACAGACTGGAGTCCACATTCAGCATTTTAATTATGCCTCCCTTTTCTTGTTCACACATAGACATGTTCTTCATGTGCATGCAGTCTGGGGTTTGCTGCACAAGGTGCTGGTACATGCACTACATCTGATGTTGATGCAGTACTATGTGAGTATTAATACCTATTCCCCTCTTACAGATTGACTCTTCATTGTTTCCTACAGTCACCTCTCCTGCCTGTCCTTCTGCAATACAGCTTCCCTTTTAGCTATGAGCTGTTTCTCTTTTCTTTCTGTGTTAAAGTGCCTTACAATTGAAAAGGCCTTCTCTCTCACTGTGCCTGCTGAACTGCCAGCCATGAAGCTGTTTTGATACCGAATTAAGTGGAAAATGGTCTAGGGAGCCATCATGCCTTAGACAACATGGAGGTAGCTAATCCTCTTGTAGAAGTTCCATCAAATGTGAGGAAAAGGAACGTTATGAAAGTATCAATTGAGGCAGTGAATGCTGTGCACTCACCTCAACTGAAACAAAGGATCAAAGCCATCAGGTACACGCAGCTTATGCAGTTGTGTTTCTGAAGCATCTGTATTTCCATTGGGCAAACATTAATTGGGAAGGATTCATTCATTCAGTTAAGTATGATATTTGATTCAATGTAAATACTTGCAGATTGGCTTCTTGCCACCTGATGGTAAGAAGGGACAACTTACCTGAGTTTCAGATTCTCCTCTGTTTAAGTCACCTCTCTCACTGGTAGTTTTGACTCTTCAAGGATGGAATAATCCTTACTGTGCAATGTGAAAAAAAAATTGAGTAACAACGAAACTATTGATCTCTGTGCAGATTTTGGGTAATTACAGCTTCCATTCAAGATACAGGATCATGTTGATAGCTGTTTAGTTTGTATCAGAAGGATATAAGTACATATGCCCTTCAAAACCTATTCTTATATTCCAGGTGAGGCCAGTTCTCCAGTGCAATAATTATGGGGTAATGCATTTCTGGAGATGCTGTTAAACTGAAACCCCATCTGTTTGCCCTGGTGATATTGTATTGGATTGAACATCTGTATTGTATGGTCACTATAGTTGCCTCAAGCAAACAGCAGTTAAAGTCAATTCACTTACCTTGGACAAACACAAAGAAGCATGGATGCTGGAAATCTGAAACAAAAACTGAATGTTCTGATTAAGGGTCACTGGACTCAAAACATGAATACTGTTTTTCTCTCAACAGGTGCTGATCGACTTGCTGAGTTTCTCCAGCATTGTCTGCTTTTGATTTACTTATCTTGTGACTGAATTCTTACTGTCTTAAACTTGTTTGCCCTGAGATAACAGTAATTCTGTGTGAAATGCTTTGAGATAGGGTGAAATATAAACGCATCTTTACTTTTCCATTAGTATTGTTAAATAATGCATCCTCTTGTATTATATGGCTTGGAAATTAAGTTAAATGTTCCAATCTGATCATAACATGCCATTTCACATAAATCATTCCCATAATTTGCTCTTCATGTCTGAATTCAGGGCATAAATTTGGCACTATTTAAGTTTTAAAATATTATTACTTTAAGATTACGTTACTACTAAAGATATGAACTACATCCCATTAGATATTCAAATCCGAAGTAATATTAGAACCTGAGTACGGAAGTCAAAATGTAGGATGTATATTTATACCGGGTTTTAGACCAATTTTGCCTACACTAGAAAGCAGAAGCAACAAGCTTCACCATCACCATGAGACTTTAACCCGTTCTCTTTAAGTTACAACAGACCAGGCGTATTTAACAGCACAGTGGATTCTCCACCTATTCTGCAAGTTAGATTATTAGGGATTTGATCAAGAGATCATTATCATCAGAAAAACAGCTTAATCAGACATTGAAGAATGACATCACACGAGCTGCCATTCCTCATTTCTACACTATTGAGATTTGGATGGAAATGTCACTGACATGAGGTTACATATAACGCTGGTTGAAACTAGGTAAATAGGGATTAATCAGAATATAGCCACTGTCACACTCAGTATCAGATTACTATACCTCCCACCACATCCCCCGTTTGGAGTATGATTTGAATTGTAAAGCAATGCTGCTGTAAGTTTGTCAATTTAGTTCAAGATAACAGCCCATTTGACACCCCATGCTGTGATGTCTGAATTAGTTTTCCTCAATATTTCCAAGTATAATTTCAAAAGATGGGCTAATAAATGTGTCCTTCATATCATTAAAATTGTTATATGGATACAAAAGTCATTTTGTTTAATTAATGATTGTCTGCAGAGTTTCCATGATTATACAAAAGGCTTTTTCATTTGTTCAGTCCAGTAGTGATCAATCTGACCAAAAAAAAGTACAGTATCTTAAAACATCCCAGTTCCTAACGTTGAAAAAAACTAAAAAGGAAAGCTAAAATAATGAACACTGAAACACTGAGAAATAATAAAGATTTCAGACAGATCACATTGAAGTATATGTTGTATGGTTAGTAATTACATGTCAGTCATGACAACTACAATATCAGCAAATTATTACAACATATTCAGTCTTTGAACATCATTCAGTGCCAAATCAAAACATTTTCTAAATATGATTTACAATTAACTATTCTTTTATCAGAAAATTTATCACAAATTATGAAGTAGATCATTTATTTTCAAGGATAGCGAGAGGGCATTATAATTACCAAAGCACTGCTGTGAAAAATGCAACAAAACAATGCAACTTGCTGGTCCAACCATCCGGTCATTCCCCACAGACAGAACAAAAGCTGCATTTGCCAAAACAAACACCATCTCACAGAATCCTGGGAACTGGCAAGGACTCACAACTTTTCCTAATGACATCCACAGCTGGACCGTTGAGATAATAAAGTCATTAAATGCTCAACACAGCCAATATAGCACTTCTGGATGACTCATCCCAGCAGAGGAAAAGGCTACCTGCCAGAGAAGTAAGAGAGGATGGCTTGGTCTGAAACATCAGGATAAAAGATTAATGAGAGAACAAATGAAGTCATTTACCCACCATGAAGGTGTGCAAACATAAATTATTAAAGCTAAACTGTGAAAATCTAACCCCTCTTCATATAATATTCATCCAACTATTGCATTTCTACAGGAAGATATATTGATTGTACTTCTCCATAAAGGATCACAATTTTGATAGATGGTTTTAATATATTCCAATGCAAAGTAAATTAAAAATGTCCCTCAGCATTCTGAGTATCAAGTTATGAAGATGTGTTCTCAAAAACATTCATTTATGATATCATTAGTTGGACATATCCTGAACCTTTGGTAAAGAGCACTTGGAAGGATACTGCTACAGTAGCAGCAATGTTTCATTTGCAAAGATCAAACTGCTTCAATGGAGCCACCAAGTCTGCAAGAGTTTTGGAGAGAAGTCACATGACAAAGTTTGCCGATACAATAAAAGTTGTTTTCAGCAGTCAGCGAGAGCTTACCACAGGAAAACACTTTCACTTTCTTGAAGCCTCTCCCATAAAAGTGAATGAGTTGAAAGTATACTGGAAGACTCATCACACCACAAATGAAGGGTTTTCAAAACAGAAGATCTGAAATTGCACTGCGGTCTCTCAAAAAAGAGGATTCAACCAGCCATAACAGATCCAACACAAGAAAAATGGCAACAACTTGTATGGAAGGTAAGTTCAGCTGCAGACCAACACTTGGAAAATCTGTGAAAATGTCCTTTTTCCCCCCAAATTTAACTGAAGAGTGGATGGATACATTTACACGTTTTAAGCTTTTTTTTTAGTAATAACTTCTGCCTCTTTATGTAATTGATTGTTTTTCCAATGATGCATTTCTTTATTTGTTAATTTAAAGGACCTGGCTGACTTGTTTTTGATGCAGTTTGTATCTTCTGTAATGCGATGGTTGTGTTCTTGTGTGATCCTGCGCTGTATAAAAACCAGGCTTCAAAAGTAATACTTAAAGTATTGGCGCTGCAATCGTGTTATAGCCAACACACATTTTAAAAGTTTGTGGCTCAGAAACAGCATTCTGTATTCATCAATCATTTTACAGCCAATTCGCGTTGACAAAATGCACGTTATAGCAGAATGACCTGTGCTGAACTATATATGGTCTGTTTTATATATAACTAGGATATTATCTTCCTTTTAAATTCACACTTTCTTGTGACTCGTGGAGGAGAGACGCAAGGAAAGGACTCTCCTAACTGGGATGTAATAACTGTAAGTCAAGCATTTCAAATACTTGTTATCCTTTATTGGTTTGTTCCTTTTGTTTTCCACAAAGAGTAAGCTGTAAGCCTCAGACATTTATTGCTATGGCCTCTTTTCTTTCCTCAGCATGACACTCAGAAGCCAGCATTCCTACAGGATTTCAGCTGGGTGAACAGAAGTCTGGTAAGATTTGTACATCAGATTGCTAGCGTCCTGTTAAACTTCTCCAGATAACCTTAAAGGAAGGTTACTGAAGGAAAGGGAAAGGAGAAGAGGTGGAGAGTGATTAGTTTCTTGCATAGGACCACACCAGCTCTTTTTCCAGTGATCTCTCAGCTTTACAATATTTTATACTCCACATTATATTTTTCTCTAGAAGAGTCTCCACAATGAACGAATCCATTTATTGATTCCATTTATAATTGCTTAGCTGATTATTGACAGCATTTAACCACCAGCTGAAGATTGTGTACATTTAAGATTTTCTTTACAATATCTGGTAAAACTACAAATGTCAAAGTTCTCTTCTGGTAAAGGTTTCTTGGAAGAAAGTTTTGTTGGTGATTAAAAAGAAATTTGAGACATTAATGGCAATTGCGAACTCTGCCATCAGTAAATGAAATCAAAATACACTGAACTCCTAGATTTCAATGTATTTTGGCCAGCAGTATTTCAAAGTGTCAGTAGTTTTTACATCAACTTGGTTCCAGATGGAAAGTAACACTTTTGTTGTTAATGCTTCTTTTGATGGTTTAATGTCATGTCACATTTTATTGACTTGGGTTTACTGCATGAGCAATAAATGCCCACTGCTTATGGACACACAAAAAAAATCAACTAAGCTCATTTAGAGGAGACACCCATACTTAAGAATGTATCAAATATTCTGATATTTCAAAGCCCTTGCATCACCAACACAGAAGTGGCTCAATGTTTATTTTGTGTGCTAAAATCTGAGCAATATATTTAGATTGATCATCTTGAAGAACAATGCTAGTTTATGCACCCTATACCTGTACAATGGTTCAGCCTCCTTTACTCTTTATTGCTGGTTTATTTTCAAGGCACTTGGAGAGATGGTTTGTGGATCAATATCATAGAGATAGATTTACCAGTTCAAGTGGCAAACATTAAACACAAATACATCAAAGATAGCCAGGACAACTGTCAATGTTTTGGAGATTCCCAAAAGAATATTTAACAATACTTTAGCAACGATAACAACTTTTTTCATAAAAATGGCAAATTCTGAGACTTTTTCTGTCCATAACAAGCCCTCAGCAGGAGTTAATGGAATTAAACAACTTTTTGGAAAATAGAAAATGACTATTAGTCCTTATTTTTCATAGATTTATTTCACCTGGTTACTTCCTTAACATATCACTTTCCTCACTTAAGAGACATATTTAACTCTTTCCTTTACTAATTTGTTTAATATGTCTTTCTTGCTTTAGCACATTTACTGAGAACAATATTCTGTCAGAAGGTGGTAATCAGATTCAGCTTGCCTCTGCACCACCACTTTTTCTGTTGAGAAAGAGTTCTCCATTTCTGGCAAGATATTCAAATAATGGCTCTTTCATGGTGGTATTCCCCTTAAATCTACAGACTTTTTGTAATGCAAGATAATCAGTGGAATTCAAACCAAACCATGCTCCTTTTTCAGGGAATTAGTTGCTTTATGCTGTTAATAAAATGTCCAGTAGCCACTTTGACAGGTCTTGTGAAAGGCTAAGTGTGTATTGTTAGGTGTGGGGTTAGGATACCAGCTGGTTAGGATGCCAGGTAAAGTAGGTTGCCAGCTGGGCAGGGTGGCTGGAAGCAAAGTGGATAGATTGGCAGGGTGTCAGGTCGGTAGGGTGTTCACAAAATAAGGTGTTGGAATGCCAGTTGGATATGGTGCCAGGGTGCAAGATGAGAAGGTTGCTTGGGAAGTGATGGAGTGTTTACAGTAGGTTAGGAGGGAAAAGTGTTGGGACCTGAATGGATAGATGTTTTGAGTGTGTTGATGGGGAGGGGTGTGTGGTGTCTGGATAGCATGATGTGGTGTCACTTCCAGCATGATGTTGGATGCCTGAAGGTAGAGGGGATGTCAACTCTGGTGGCAGACAGTTCGTGAGGTCCAGGGTCAGGTGACCAATGCTGAGATGGAGGGGAGTGTTGGGGATGGGGGAAGGGGTGGATGTAATGGTTCTTTGGCAGTGGGATACAGGTTCCAGCGAGTATGTGAGGGGAAGTGTTGAGTCTTGGGGGGGAGGGGGATGGGCTTTTGAGCAAGGATTTTGGATCTGACAGTAAAGGGCAGAGGGGGAGCTGATTCAATTGCAGAGGGGCAGTATTGGGTCCCAGGAGATGACAGCATTGGAGTCTCGGGTTACATGTGTGGATGAGAATGGAGCAGAGTCGGTTCCCATGGGGAGAAGGGGCTGTTAATCCTACGGGAAATGGGTATTGAGACCCAGATCACAGGTATCAGGCTGTTGGATCTTGGAGGGGTGAGGGGGATTTCAGGACGCAGGGAAGGAGTGAATGTCAGGTCTCAGGATGGTGGATTCTGTCAGATCCTGAGGGTAGGGGTAGATTGCAGGAAGAAGGAGGATGCTGGGTCCAGGAGGGCAGAGGCGGGGTCAGGGCATGGGGGAAAGAGGAGCCAACAGCCCAATGACAGGGGACTGATTGCACCGTGCCAGGGTCTGCACTGTGTAAGTTATCTGTGGCAGCTTTAATTGGGGTGAATATGTTAAGTTGCAGTGTAAGTTTATCAATTACCCAGAGTTAGCCAAGAGGCTAAATCTTACATTCTTTGGCTAAATGTGAGTTGTGTCAGGATTTTTTGGAGGAATTCCAGTTACAAAGATGAGCCAGATGTCTCACTGCATCTTACCAAACACACCCCATTAACTCCCCCTAGGGCATCTATCACAGCCAGTTCCATGTGTCACTGAAACAACACACCATTTAGCAGTTATCTACCGAACAACCAGCATCCCTGGTACCCACCACCATTTCTAAGAGGCCACTGGCATTCTGAAGCTGCACTGCTCAGTCTGAGCATGGTGGAAAAGGGGGAGATGGCACCCTGATTCTCCAGCAGGGACCAGGAGGACCTCCTCAAGTGGTTGGTGTAAAGAAGAGGAATCCTCTTCCCGGAGGACAGGCAGAGGAGGGTGTGGCTGCAGACCCCAGCAGTTTGATCTAAGCTCACCACTTGAGTCAGTGCCATCTCCAAGGTGCTGACCAATGACCAATACTGTTATAAGGAGGTTACGGCACAGTGTTATTAATGCCAAACTATTAATCCCGAAACTCAGTAAATAGTCTGAAAACCCAAGATCGAATTCCACCACATAGAATTTCAATTCAATCAAAAAAAAAGTAATCTACTCATGACCATTGTTGATGTCAAAAAAACTCATCTGGATTCTGGGAAGGAAATTTGCTATCTTCGCTTGGTCAAACTTACATGTGACTCCAGACCCCCAGTTATGTGGTTGATTCTTAGATGTCTTCTGAATATGCCTCACAAGCCACTCAGTTGTATCAGTTGCTACAAAGTCTCAACAAAAAAATGAAACTGAATGGACCACTTGGCATTAACCAGGCACCAGAAACGACAGTGGCAAAAGCAGCCTTGTTAACATTGCAAAGTCCTTCTTACTAACATCAGGTGGCTAATGCAAAAACTGGGAGAGCTATCTCATGGACTAGTCAAGCAACCACCTGACATAGTCATACTCATGGGAATCATACCTTACAGAGAAGGTCCTAGACCACCATCATCATCCCCGGATATGTCCTGTCACAACAGCAGGGTAGATCCAGAAAAGATGGCAGAAGAATGATACACAGTAGGGAGGGAATTGCCCTGAGAGTGCTTGGACCCTGTGAAGAATCAGAGCGTCAGGTTAAACATGGGCAAGAAAACCTCCTGCTGATAACCACTTGCAATCCTTGGAGGAAGCACTGAGGGTAGCAAGGGCATAAAATATATTCTGGGTGGGAGAATTCAATTCAAGAGTGACTCGCAGAAACTTTACAGATTGAGCTGGTCAGGTCCTAAAGGTCATAGCTGCTAGACTGGGTCTGTGGCAGGAGGTAAGGGAACAAGAGGTTAAAAACATTCTTGACCTCATCTATACCAAATTGCTAGCTGTAGGTACATCTGCCCATGACAGTACCAGTAAGAGTGACCACTACACAGTCCTATGGAGATGAAGTCCCTCCTCCACATTGAGAATAACTGTGCGGCTGAGGCTTGGCTCTGTTTCAGGGTTTTGCTTTGGGCTGACCTAGAGTCCCTCTGTTCAGAATATGTCCTGTGAGAAACTATGTAATAGCCTTCATTCAACTGGTGTTCCCTAACCTCAGTCAGACTGGCGATGGTGTCCACTGCCATCGAAACACCCTGCAACTCATATGCTTCATTTGCTACATTTTTAAATGATAAAGCCAGTTGTAGTGCCTATTTGAAGTTCAGTTAAGCTTCACCTGTTTGGCACGTTTCTATGGTTACATCATTAATCCCTCATACCAAATGGTCTCTCAGCTTCTCATTAAGGATTAAATCAAAGTCACATGCCTCTGCCAGTCACCTTAACCTAGTCAAAAATCCCGATATACATCCCTTAGCTCTTGAATTGCCAAGTAACAATGATAGTGACTCAGAATTAGAGGAGGCTTATTCTTATTCCTATTATATTCCTTATCTAAATCCATCTTCCCTTGAAAGGTATTAATATCTGGTACCACAGGGAAAGTTAAGATTCTAATACCTGAAAAAGCTATGGGTCCACAAGCTGTCAGGCAAATTATTCAATGCTTTTCATCTGCCCCAATGTCATTTGCCCAGGAAAAAAAATGCATTCTTTCCATATACTGAGCCCGATCTTTGATGGCAGGGTTGAATGAGTCAAGCTTCCCAAATAATGGCATGATGCCAGAAATGCTTGCTCCAACTCAAAGACGACTGTTGCGAGTGAATTTCTTCAGGAACGTTCTTTGCTCTCGTCACCACTGAAATAACTCACAGAGACCGGCATCCCGGTGACCAAGTCACCCTTTATTTACACGTGGAAAGTCCTTGACACTAATGCAGCTCCTTCAGAACCAGCTCTCAGAGTGTCAGGATGTCTGACGCTTCTGGTTATACCTGTCAGCCAGATTAACAGTCCCAGTCAGGGAATTTATATTCCATGGGATCCAACTGGCTGACCCCATTACAATCACAGCAAGAGAGCATGCCAGGAGCAGCACCAGGCACACCTAAAAATAAGATGCCAACCTGGTGAAGCTACCAAACAGGACAAATGGGATATTAACATTGGGGGAGTGGAAAGCTGTTCCGATGGATCAGCATCAATCTAAATCATGCAGGGACTAAAGTTCGGGTGAATCACATAGTTAGGACTGTGGGAAGCTAGAGGATTGGAAAGTTTTTAAAAACCAGTAGAGGATAACTAAAAATAGCAAAAAGGGGGAAGACTATGAAATATGAGAGGAAGCAATAAAAAAGAAGAGCTTTTTTGGATATAAGAAAGGCAAAAGAGAGGCAAGACTGGATATTATACCACTAAAAAATTAGGCTGGAGGAGTGGTAATGGGTAACCAAAAAATAGTGGAGGAACTGATGGGTACTTTCAATCAGTCTTCAGGCTGGAAGAAATCATCAGCTTACCAGAACTTCAAGAGAGGCAGACGCAGAAGTGAGTGCAGTGGCAATAACTAAGGAGAGAGTCTGAGGAAGCTAAAAGATCTGAAGATGGATAAATCCCCAAATGGACCAGATGAACTCCACTCCAGGGTTCTGAAGGAGATAGCTGATGAGATAGTAAAGGCATTGGTGGTGATCTTTCAGGAATCACTGTAGTTAGGGAGGGACCAGAGGACTGGAAAATGGCTAATTCAAACCTCCTGTTTAAGAAGGGAGGGAGACAGAAGTCAAGCAGTTTTAGGCCAGTCATGGTCAGATTTTACAGTCCATTATTAAGGATGAACTTGCAAAGTACTTGGAAGTGCATAGTAAAATAGGATTGAGTCAGTACTGCTTCATCAAGGAGAGGTCTTGCCTGACAAATCTGTTAGAATTCTTTGAGGAGGTAATGAGCAAATTAAAGGAGAGCCAGTGGATGTGATATATTTGGATTTCCAGAAGACCTTTGGCAAGGTGCAGCACAGGAGACTGCAAAATAAGATATCAGCCCATGGTGTTAGGGGCATGATACTGACATGGATGGAGGATTGGCTGACTGGCAGAAGGCAGAGAGTGGGGAATAAAGGGATCTTTTTTGGAAGGCAGCCAGTGACTAGTTGAGTTCCATAGGGGTCAATGTTGGGATCACAACTATTCATGTTATACAGTAACAATCCAGCCAAAGGAACTGAGGGCATTATTGCTAAGTTTACAAATGACACAAAGGTAGTTGGAGGGTCAGGTAGTATTGAGGAGGTGGGTAGCCTGTAGAAGGACTTGGATAGGCAAGGGGAGTTTGCAGAGATGTGGTAGATAGAATACCATGCAGGAAAAAGTGAGGTTAACATGCAGGTTCAGTTGGAAATTCAGAAGTCAAATGCAATGTAAATATTCATTTTGAAAGGGCTAGAATATAAGAGAGGAGATGTATTGCTGAGGCTGTATAAGTCTCTGGTCAAATCACACCTGGAACATTGTGAGCAGTTTTGGGCCCTGTATCTAAGGAAATATTTGCTGGCATTGGAGGGGGTCCAGAGCACATTTACAAGAATGATCCCAGGGCTGAAGGGCTTGTCATATGAGGAGTGTTTGAACACTCTGGATATGTACTCAATGGAGTTCAGAAGGATAAGGGGGAATACAACAAAAAGACAATAAATTTCAAACAATGCCCCCGTAAATTTAGTAAATGACACTAGATCACTTTGAAGTTTCATATTTTCTAAACCAAAAATTCTCAATTTTCTTTACCCTTACTTTTAACAAATTCTTTTTACCTGGTGTTCAGAATTGTGCCTTTCAGATATTTAGGAGGTTTATCTACCCTAGAATTAACTGCAACCACATCTAGGATTCTACATAGAGCCTGACCAATTATAAATCTATAACATCTCTTAGGAACTGAGTAAAACAACAGTGCTGTGTTAACACTTTTTCCATGGTGTGATAGTACTGAGACTTTAAAAGAGGTTTACTTTGCCCTTTTAATTTTATGCTGAAAAATGTGTTGCTGGAAAAGCGCAGCAGGTCAGGCAGCATCCAAGGAGCAGGAGAATCGACGTTTCGAGCATAAGCCCTTCTTCAGGAAACATTCTTCAGAAGAAAGGCTTATACCCGAAACATTGATTCTCCTGCTCCTTGGATGCTGCCTGACCTGCTGCACTTTTCCAGCAACACATTTTCAGCTCTGATCTCCAGCATCTGCAGTCCTCACGCTCTCCTTTTATTTTTATGGACTGGTTGAGACAGAGGTGTACAGCAGGTTGCTTCAAGCGAATAAAGTAAACAGTTTGTGAGGCCTTTGGTTTTTCTTTAAAGTTAGAACAATAGAAAAAGCCTGAATGGGTGGGATCAAGCTTCGGCAGAACCAAGATTTTAGTTTTAGCTTTCAGTAGCTATTAAGGTTGTGAAAGCTGCTACATCTCTCTGTCTGCTACAGCTAAAAGCTCAGATTCTCTTCCTGCTGCTGGAATTGCAAGAGACATAATTTAGCTCATTGACTTTGCCTTCATCAAGGATGTGCTTATGGGATGTTACCATATTGGAACAATTAATGAATAGTTTCTTATTTTGTTAAGTATTTCAATAGAGTTACAGTTAAGCCAATTCTTTAATTTTTATTTTGCCAGTATTTTAACTATAGTGTATGAATAAAGTGGGGTTTGCTTCAAGCATGGTAGTTTGACCATAAGTTGCATCCGGAACACATCTGGCACTTGCCTTTAAAATAAGAAAATGTCAGGTTCCAGACTATCTCTTTGACCTGGTGTTTAGGGGGTTTGGTCTGGTCTATAACAACAGCTAGCTGTTGCTCTTGGTTTCATGGGTCTATCAATGTTACCCTAAGTTTATTTGATCAGCACTTGGGACCATATACCAAAAACTTTTCCTTGGTTCCACGTATGTAGTTTTTGGGATCAGCAATGATAAAACATAATCTACTGTGCAAATTACTAAAGTATTGGAATTTACTCTTCCTGAACCATTCCATTCTCCTGACTTCCCTCGAGTTTCCAACTGAAGTTGTTTTATCTCGTGCCAATGACGTGCTCATATGTCTCAAGCTGCTTGGATAGTTGCTTATGTAAGTCAATTTGTGGATTAAAGACAACTTGCCAGAAATCGGAGAGATAATTATTATAATTGTCTGAAGTATTTAAAATTTTAAGGAGAGTTTGGATCAAGAAATGAAATTTGAAAAGCAATGTTTGTACTGTTCCTGAAAATCTCCTCATTGAGGATGTCAAACGTTTGATGCTATTCTGCTGCTATTTAAAGTTAGGGAATCAGATGCAAAACATCTGATTTTGTTACACTAAGAAACCCTTCAATTAATGCCATGACCCTGGTTGGAATAGAGCACTGGAAATCAAAGTCATTATTCCACTAGTCATCACAAAAAATGTCCAAACTTCCATTTTCTCCAATTTATACTTCTAAATAAAATATGTGCAGTCCTTATGGTAGGAAAATTGATTAGATGGTGCTGTTATCTCGCCATCCATCTTATGAAATTATGTTATGTACTTCACACAATAGTAAAACTTGATCCCTAGCAAGTAAAGTGTGAAGTTGATACTTTGGGCTGATCTTACAATTGGGAAAAGTGGGGGAAGCTTCAATTCTGACCTTATAAAGAAAGTGAAAATAGATAAGCAAACTAACTGCAATTTGCAAATAACATAACAGCAGTCAACATAGAATTGCTAAATGAAGGTCTTGACTAAACTTTTTTAATGAAATGACAGAGACAGTTAATGAAGTATGTGCATTTGATGTTTTGTTGAAGGACTTCAAAAAAGTTGCTTAACAAGCAATTACAACATAGACTTATTAGCTTAAGATTGAATTCCATTGGATTCACGGACAATGTAGATATACAATTGGTTAAGGTTCTGACAGCAGAAAGTAGTATTGATTGATAGTTTTCAGATGGGAAGAAAGTGTACAATCATGTCCCTCAAGAGGCCGATATTAGGATCACAGCTCTTTATGATAGTCACTAACCAGCTGGACTTGGATGTAAAAGGCATAATTTCAAAGCATTTGGATTACAAAAACTTGGAAATGTAGTAAGGAGAAAGGAGAATGGTAATTATCTCCAGGAGAGTATAGACAGATTGTCCAATAGATTGACATGTAGCAAATTGAATTTAATTCTGAGAATTGAAAAATTCATTTGGAATTCCATTTGGAAGGAAAATAAGAAAAGGTAATATAAACTGAAAAGTACAATTGTAAAGGTGGTGCAATGCCAGATTGATCTAAGGATTTGAGTACATAATTTTTTTAAGGGGCAGGAGAAGTTGGTGAAACCATTAATAATATATATTAAGCCCTGGATTTGCTTAAGTTAAATTTATTGTTTTGGGCTCAGATACTATATTCCAACCAATGTAGGTTTCATACCTTTTGAAACATGACTAGGGTTTGAAAAGGATCTTGGTGATATTAGAATATGTTAGAATAGTCTCAGGAATCAGGGACTTCAATATGTGGAGAGGCTAGAGAAGCTTTGATCATTTTCTTTAGAGAAAAAGAAAATGTCAAAAGGAGGCATAATAGAAATGTTTAAAATCATGAGAGGTTTTATAGATTAAACAGGGAGGAACTCCTTCAACCAGCAGGGTAGTAATAAGAGGTTTACGTTACTTGGAAAAAAGACTGGAGAAGTGATAAGAACATTTTAACAATGAGTTGTTATGATCTGGAATGCAATGCCTGAAAGAGTAGTGGAGGTAGATTCAAGAGTAATTTTGCAAAGATAGCTAAATACTTGAAATGAAAAAAACATGCTGGACTATGGGGAGAGTGAAATGGAGGGGGCCTACTGACATTTACAAAGAGCTATCACATGTATGGTGACTAAATAGCCTCTGTGCTATGTTACAGATATAATAGAATTCTTATAGTTTGGAAGCAGGCCATTCAGCCTCACCAATTCTCCGAAGAGCATTCCACCCCTTCCCCCTGTATTTCCTATGGCTGACCCACAAAGCCTGCACATCCCTACACACTATGGGCAATTTAGCACGGCCAGCCCACTTAACCTGCACACCTTTGGACTGTGAAAGGAAACCGGATCACCTCGAGGAAACCCAAACAGACACAGGGAGAATGCGCAAACTCCACACAGACAGTCACCCGAGCGGGGAAGTGAACCCAATTCCCTTGTACTGTGAGGCAGCAGTGACAGCATTGAACCATCATGCTGCATATGATGTGATAATTCCAAAATTATTCCTTTTAAAATCTTCTGGCTAATTTATTTTCAGCTTCATCTGGCAAGATAGCCATATTGGCTTTCCTCCTCAGGTCTGTACTTGAATTTGTACACTTAAAGAAGAAAAACAACAGTTTCAGTTTGTATCTTTCCTCTTTTCAGAGGAGTAGGTTAAAACTGAATATTGTGGAATGATAGTGGCATACATCCAAGCTTTACTGTGTGCCGACTGGGTGTGCTTCAAAGCAACAATTAAGTCTTCAATCAGCAATTTTGCATACCTCGAAAGAGATAGTTCCAAAGTGAAAACTGTCAGCTTGTTAAAAAGTCACATTCGACTTCTGATTCACAAGAATCCATGAAGCCTCATATCCTTTCTATGAAAGATATAATCCTCTTGTTTTCTTCCATGGATAGAAGTTGCTACATTAATCAGAACATCACTATCCCCTTTGACATTTCCCTCTCTGATGCTTATTCCAGACAGGTCAGGCAGCATCAAAGGAGCAGGAGAATCGACGTTTCGGGCATAAGCCCTTCTTCAGGAATGAGGAGGGTGTGCCAAGCAGGCTAAGATAAAAGGTAGGGAGGAGGGACTTGGGGAAGGGGCATTGGGAATGAAATAGATGGAAGGAGGTTAAGGTGAGGGTGATAGGCTGGAGAGGGGTGGGGGCGTAGACGTCGGGAAGAAGATTGCAGGTCAAGAAGGCGATGCTGAGTCCAAGGGTTGGGACTGAGATAAGGTGGGGGGAGGGGAAATGAAGAAGCTGGAGAAATCTGCATTCATCCCTTGTGGTTGGAGGGTTCCTAGGCGGAAGATGAGGCGCTCTTCCTCCAGGCGTCGTGTTGCCATGGTCTGGCGATGGAGGAGGCCAAAGACCTGCATGTCCATGGCGGAGTGGGAGGGGGAGTTAAAGTGTTCAGCCGCAAGGTGGTTGGGTTGGTTGGTGCGGGTGTCCCAGAAGTGTTCTCTGAAACGTTCCGCAAGTAGGCGGCCTGTCTCCCCAATGTAGAGGAGGCCACATTGGATGCAGCGGATGCAGTAAATGATGTGTATGGAGGTGCAGGTGAATTTGTGACAGATATGGAAGGATCCCTTGGGCCTTGGAGGGAAGTGAGGGGGGAGGTGTGGGTGCAAGTTTTGCATTTCTTGCGGTTGCAGGGGAAGGTGCCGGGAGTGGAGGTTGGGTTGGTGGGGGGTGTGGACCTGACGAGGGAGTCGCGGAGGGAATGGTCTTTCCGGAATGCTGATAGGGGAGGGGAGGGAAATATAGGTACCTCCAAATATAGGGACCTCCAAACAGACCCCACCACCAAGGACCTCCAAACAGACCCCACCACCAAGCTTGACCTGCTGCGCTTTTCCAGCACCACATTTTTCAGCTCTGATCTCCAGCATCTGCAGTCCTCACTTTCTCCTGCTTATTCCAGACAGCCAAGTGGTGAAGGATAGAACTGGAGCTGAAACTTTACACATCTATAGGCTTTTATTTACAGACATGTACCACCCTTTCCATTGCCTGAACTCCAAAAATTCTGTGCCTGGGAAACAAAAATTTACTGATTTGACTGGGAAGAAATAATCTCAACTCCATAATATACATTTGAGTAATAAAGGGGTAGGTAAATTGAGGAGTAAGGCCGATTGGGGAGACAAAAGGTATTAAATTCTTTATGAAAGAAGATACCAACCAAATGGAAAAGAATAAAATTAACTAGAGAGATTTGAAATTGATATGGACAAGTATTATTTTAGGCAGTATTTCCTTCAGGTTGATATGATAACCAGGACCAGATGAAATGCATCCAAGGATACTAAGAAAAGTGAGATTAGAAGTTCCAGAAATGCTCTCCATAATTCCCTGTCTGTTTTAGGGAATTATGGAGTGGTGCAAGAAGACTGAGGAATTGCTAATGCTACAAACCTGATTTAAACAGCAAGTAAAAATAGATCTGGCAACTACTAGCCAGTCAGTTTAACTTTGGTGTTGAGGAAATGTATAGAAACAACAATTTGAGATAAAATTAATAGTCACATGGCAAATGTGTGTTAATTATAGACCACCACCAGGTACAGTATTGTTAAAGGAAACTCGCGGAGGGAATTGTCTTTCTGGAATGCTGATAGGGGAGGGGAGGGAAATATAGGTACCTCCAAATATAGGGACCTCCAAACAGACCCCACCACCAAGGACCTCCAAACAGACCCCATCACCAAGCTTGACCTGCTGCGCTTTTCCAGCACCACATTTTTCAGAGGGAAATATTTAACCAACTTGCTGAAGTTTTATGAAAATATAACAGAGAGGTTTAATGATGGTTGATGTGGAGTACATGGATTTCCAAAAGGCCTTTGATACAGCAGTACACAACAGCCATGTGAGTAAATGAAATGAAGGGGAGTAGCACCATGGATACAAGACAGGCTGAGTAACTGGTACCAGAGAACAGTGGCAAGAAGTTATATTTCACACTGTAGGAAAGTTTGCAGTGGAGTTCCCAAGGAATGAGTGTTGGATGCCCACTCTGCTTGAAATAAATTAATAAATTAGATCTTGGAATACAGTGTACAATTTCAAACTTTCTGATGATATCAGCTGGAAAACATTATGAACTGTGAGAAGGATGATGTACAACCACAAGAGGACATGAAATTTAATGCAGCAATATGGGACGTGATACCTTTTGATAGGAAGAGCATGAAGAGACAACACAAAATAAAACCTAGTGCTCTAAAGTGGGTGCAGGAACAGACGGGTCTCTCTATGTGGTCTTGTCCTTCAAGGTGGCAGGACGGATTGAGAGAGCTTTTTTGAAATTTGTTCACAGTTTGTAGGTTTCACTCACGAGGTTAGAATCTATTGCACCTCCTTAATTGCTGTTGAAAAGGTGCTAGTGACCCGCCTTCTTGAACCAGTGCTGTCCATGGAGGTTTGATGTACCCACAGTATTATTAGTAAAGGAGTTCCAGGATTTTGACCAAATGATAGTGAAAGAGTGGCAATATAATTCCAAAACACGATGGTGTGAGGCTTGGAGGGGAATTTGCAGGAGGAGATGTTCCCACGCATTTACTACCCATGTCCTTCTATGTTTTGGAGTTTATGGATCTGCAAAGTGCTGTCGAAGGAGCCCTGCCTGCAGTGCATCTTGTACACACTGCTGCTGCTGCTGAGTGTCTTATGGTACAGGGAGTAAGCATTGAAAGTAGTGGTTGATGTAGTGGCCAATCAAGTAGACTTCCATATTCTTCATGATGTTAGACTTCTTGAGTTTTACAGGAGTTGCACTCATGCAGGTGTGTGGAGAATATTTCACCACACTTCTAAACTGTGCTCTGTAGATGAAGGACAGGCTTTGGGTGGTTATGAGTTGAGTTATTTGCCTCAGACCTAGCCTCTGACCTGCTCTTGTAGCCAAAATATTTAAATTATTACCTCAGGTCAATTTTAAGCAGTGGTACCTTCAGAACATTAGCTAATAAAGCACACAACATCCTCAGTTTAATTAAATGGGGGCATGGTGTATACACGTAAGGAGGTTACGTTGGACTTGTATCAGACAATAGATTGGTCTCAGTTTGAGTATTCTGTCATGTTCCAGCCAACAAACTGTAGGAAAGAGATGAAGACATTGGAAACAGTTCAGAAAGGATTCACAAAAATAGTTCTAGAAATGACAAACATCAAGTTATGATGCAAAACTGGAGAAGCTAGCACTGTTTTTCATGGAGAAAGGAAGACTGACACGAGATTTGACAGTCGAGCAGGGAGGAAGAAACTGTTCCCACTCATTAAAGGATCAAGATTGAGAAGGCAGAGATTTAAAGCATTTGACAAAAGAAGCAAACACAACATGAGTAAAATCTTATTCACACAACAAGTTGTTAAGATCTGAAAATGAACTGTGTGAGAGTCTAGTGAAGATAGAATCAGTAAAGGCATTCAAAGCAAAATGAAATAGTTATCTGAAAAATAATAATGTGCAAGATTATGTGGACAACACATGACAATGGGACTTTGTGAAATATTGATTTGCTGAGCCGTGTGAGATACAGTGGGCCGACTGACTTCCTTTGCACTGGAACAAACCTGGGATTCTCGGATAATTTATGCAACGCTACTGAGATAATATGGTTGTTCAGAAATAATGGAAGGTGTATGGACTTGACTGGAGCATCTTAGTTCTTGGTCAATCTGGTGGGAATTAAAACAATTGTACAAGGACAAGAGTTCATATTTATACTGAAACCAATGTCATCTGTGCAAAATGAAGAATTGAGTTTTGGTTTGTCCAAGTCACAATAAACCCATATGCCTGAAAGGCTGAGTCCAGCTGATCATTTCTGTTTTATGTCTACAGTTTATTGGCAGAAGCAATGAGACGGTGATTATCAAAAAAGGATGAACTAAGCTCTTTTAGACAATGTACAGGGCCATCTCCCAGCAAGAAACAGACCTCAGTTTAGAACTGATTTGATTAAAGTGACCAAATGTCAGCAGTCCCAGTTTCTGGTCTGAATTTGCACTCCTCCCTAATTTCTCTACATTGCATGCACAGGGTAATTTTGGATGTAATTAATTTGTTAGGCCCATCATTGCTGAGCTGTTATTTGCTCTATGAAAATAAATATAACTTTCATTCATTGACAAGAGCTTGAACTGTAAATTTAATTCTTTTACTAACCTTATAAATGAATTTAATCAGCCATATGGGTTTGCCAAGAAATCAGAGAAAATTGTTAAATCTGGTCATGTGGAAAATCAACATCTTATTTCAGCCAATCGTCCTAAGTCTATATTTGAACTTGGATATGCAGATATAGCATACAAATCCCTAAGATTCACAAATACACTCACAGGATCAACAGCCTCACAGACAGCCAAATTACTCTGAAAGCCGCAGAATTCATCAAACATGAATTAAAAGGTCCTTCTCCGCCCGCAGGAAAAGAAAAATCAGCTATGCCCATTCTCAGTATATTAGGAGTAAAATAAATGTCAGTGCAAACTCCTTTGCCAATTTATTCTTCCCCATTTAATCAAATAAATAGTTTCAATTGCACAAGATGTGCAATTGTCCAAGTCATCACAACAAATCCTCATTGTACAATACAGAACTTAATGTCACTTATTCAAAGGATTTACAATGATATATAAAGGTTTACTGAAACTATTTATTGAGTTCAGTGGTTTTAGTCACACAAAGCACTTAACAAAATTGTAACAATACAGGTAGAATATAACAGAAAGAAAAGCATCATCATCAAAACAATGAAAATATATTATGCGAGCTAAGTTGGATAGCGCTTGCAAATGGCCATGAAGATCACCGTCTGTGATTAACATTAAATTGTGCTGCCTGCTGTTTCAAATTATTGCTGTATGTAGTCAGTACCACTTGCATGGTTCACTAACTGCATGCATAAGCAGGGGTTTGATATCACAAGTGGCTAGCACTCCTTTGAGGTAGTCTGCACTTCAAAAAGAGAAGAGGAACTGAGGGTTCAAGAACTGATTGGAGTCATTTGAAAACATAATCCGGGCCATTGTACTCTGAGGAGTGGCATAGCATGCAGAAGAATGCGAGAAGGGCACTGGCATCCCTGAAGTTGTGGCCATTGATGGAATTGACAGAATCAGTGATAAGAGTATCATATTGAATACCAGAGAATACCTACAGTGTGGAAACAGGCCATTTGGCCCAGCAGGTCCACAACAACCCTCCAAAGAGTCTCCCACCCAGACCCATTCCTCTACCCCTAGTAACCTACATTTCCCCTGACTAATACACCTAACTTACATATCACTAAACATTATGGGCAATTTATAAATTAGATTCCTGACAGTATGGAAACCAGTCCACACCGACCCTCTGAACAGTAACCCACCCAGACCCACTCCCCCATCCCATATTTATCCCTGACTAATGCACCTAACACTGGGCAATTTAGCATGGCCAATTCACCTGACCTGCATGCCTTTGGATTGTGGGAGGAAACCCACGCAGACACAGGGAGAATGTGCAAACGCCACACAGACAGTTGCCCGAGGCTGGAATCGAACCCGGGTCCCTGGTGCTGTGAGGCAGAAGTGCTAACCACTGAGCCACCATGCTCCTTCTCTCAATCCAATTCTCCCTCACAATTCAGTCTCTTTCCGTCTTTTTTTTAGACAGTTCCTTGGACCAAAGGTAACTTTCATACACTCCAGTGTTGTGGACCTTACGGTCACTAAACAGTCCAATGCTGGATTCACACACCCTGGTGTTTGAAAAGACAGGCAAATGTGATGATTGAGTCTTGCTGTCTCCTTCTGCTATTTCCATCAGGCCTGTCAGAGCTGCTCAAAATGGTTGGCCTCTTTATGGATGATTCTGCTCCAGGTTGGATAGTCTTGAGTGAGAGATTCCCAAGAGTTAGTGAAGATATTTTGTTTTATCAGGGAGGTTCTGAGGGGGTCCTTGAATTGTTTCTTCTGGTCCCTGGTAAATTGTTTCCTGTGATGAAGCACAGAGTACATAATGTTTTGGACATCTTGTGTCAGACATTTGGAACAATGTGGCCCACCCAATATATGTGACTCACTACAAAATTTCTGAGCTAAGTTGGCTTTAGAGAGGACACTGATGCTGCACCATCAATCCAGCCATTACATTTGCAGATTTTGCAGAGACATCACTGAATATTTCTCTCGTGTTATGAGGTACCTGCCTTACATTTTTCACATCTCTACTGCACACAAAAGGGCAGGTAACATTGCTAGTTTGTAGACCATGAGCTTGGTGCCAGGCTTGGGATTTCAGCATAAAACGCAATGTTCTTCAGAAAAACAATGACTATGCTGGAATGTTCAGGCTGTGTTGAATGTCGTCTGCCCTATCCATGTATACATGGAAGTGTATGAGAGACTGGGCATTAGGGTAAACATCTGGATGACAAAAAGATCTTCTACCAGCCTGGTCTCACTGTGCAAAACTATTCCCCCAACATTCAACATTCATGCTGAGCTACTGGACAATGTGGATCAATTCTTATATCTGCCCACATGTAGCAGATGGTGAAAACTCAGATTTTTGATTTGCCTCTCTCCTCATCTCAACTTAACCCTTGTCCCTTTCTTAATTTCATGTACCCTACAAGTTGGAAGAGCAAGAGAAAGAAGACAGTGATGATGAAGAAATACTGCCACTCAATCTTACTCTTTGCAGATGACACTCTGCAGCAAGTGACTCAGCTCCTGAGTTTCCAAAGCCCTTCTATGATTTAAAAGGCACAAGTCAGGAGTGTGATGGAATGCTTTTCAATTTACTGGATGAGTGTAGCTCTGACGATACTCAAAATGTCAATGTTAATTTCCTTATCATTCAGTTCACTGTAGCTGCAGTATGTATGATCTACATAATGCACTCGGACAATTTACTAAGGCTTCTTCGATAGTACCCACCAAACCCATGAATGCTATGATTTAGAAGGAGTAGAACAGCACGCAGATGAAAACGTCATTCATCCAAGCTCCTCCTTTAGTCATACAACATTGTATTTGGAAATGTATTGCTCTTTCTCAATTGTCAATTGTGCCAAAAATCGTGGAACTCCATCCGTATCAGCACTTTGGGTAATACCAGCACCAGATAAACTGGAGCAGTGCAAGGAGGCAACTCATCATCACATCCTTCAGAGCTGTTTGTGATGTACAATAAATGCTGATCTTGCCAGTAATACTTACATCCTAAGAATGAATAAACAAAATGGGGAGATGTGGCTTATATCTCTGGCAGGGAGACTTGAAGGAAGGCAGTTGTGTGAAAAAAAGAGCCAGTGTCACTTTAACAGCCGCAGTCCTTGAACTGCAATGAAACTCCAACAGATTATAGATTTCATCTTTGAACTCTCCTGTGTAATCAACACATTTCAAGCATGTGTGCTCATTCAAGCTGAGATACAAGAATTGGTCCCTGAAGATTCTCTTTGGATATCTCTCCCACAGAGAGCCTTGTTCCACATAATTTCTCTTCCTCTTCTAGCAGATCATCCTCCTCTGCTTTTTCTTTATTCTTCCTGCTGTGTTCAATTTCCAATACAAACCTTGACACAACTACTGCCTGGAAGCACTCTCCTCCAGCGCAATATTTTAAATAATGCAAACAGGGGTGCAAGGCCAGCTAGACCACTTCCTGCAAAGGTCCAAAACTTTCTCTCAAAGAAGCAAGCATCCATGCAATTGCAATAGCAGTCGGAACTAAGTAATATGGCAACTAGCCCAGAAAGTGCTTCAGGACTCAAAGCTGATGAGGATTCCATGAGGTTTAACATTGTGTTTGTATGCAAGGTTCAAACAATGCAATGGTTGGAATATTAAGTTCCAAGATGGCAGTGGTGACTTCAAGTCAGTCATACATTGCCTACTATGCATGTATGCAATGGTTGATGGGCATGTAGCAGCCCGAATTAAGATTATCACCCAATACACACACATTCTGGATACAACTATGATATACAAGTGCATGTGAAAATTTAAAGCTAAACTGAACCAGCTAAATTCCTATAGACTTGTCTGTATTACAAAAGATGAGGTTGACGCCTATCTGTCTGAACATTACACACTTTATTAAATGTAACTATTCAATAGGCTTGGTGAGAGAGAATATTTCCTGGAATTCTATAAGCTCAGGCTCCATCTCCTAGCAATTTCTACACGTGCTCAGTTGCCATTCTTTCTAGTAAATAAACATATAATTAACGCTGTACCCCCTCACCCCAAATACTCAATGGTATTTTTTTTCTCATTAATATTTAAACCTTCACTTTGGCTGCCACACCTCCTGCCTCCTCCACCTTCAACAAAGTTGTACTGACTTCATTAAAACATTGGCTGTCTTTGGAGAGGATTGTTTTGTAACTGATGTAGCTTATTCTTTGTTAGTCATTAAGATGTGAGTCTATTGTGTGGTTGTTAATAACTGGACATTTTAAAGTCAGCAGTCATTTTGAGGCAGTTCGAGAGATCCATTTTTTTGTTAAACTTTGATATCAGTCTCATTTTCATTCTTGACTTTAAATTCCACCAAGACCATCTTTATGTATTGAGGCTTTATACTTTGTGCTGATTTTAATACCTCTTTTGTCCCAAAGTTGAATGGCAAATGTTCTGAGAAGCTTTGGCCTTAACCATGGTTAAGCCTCTGAAAGAATCAATATATCTGCCTATGTCCACTTTAAAATAGGTTTTGTTGTCACTTATCTGTGTACAGAATTCACCTTGTGGGTCTGCATCAGAGGGAAGCCAAAGTCCTAGACAAATCTGCGTGAGAATTCGGCCTGTGCTTTCTTGTGTTCTACTCCTGGGACGTCTGCAGACTATTACAATCTGTATTTAATACACTATGCTGCTGGTAGAGCTGTTATATTTTCTCTTGGCACTCATGACACTTTTAATCTGGCTGGTGTTATCCATACCTTTTTTTTGTGAGTTTGCAGTTGGTGAATTTTCTGAGGGGAATTTCTTTCCCTGGAAGCTTTCTGATTTATGATACTATTTCCCTCATTGTAGCCGAATACTTTTGTCGGAGGTATGCTGCATTCCCTGCTGAGGGCATTTCTAGCTATTATGTGCGCTTTCCCTCTGCATGGTGTGATGCCTCGGTGGGCCTTGAAGTCTGGTGTTTGCTGCTTCCAGTTGCTGCTGAGCTTCTCTTCAGGTATTACCCCCATTCAGCTGGCCATGTTCTTCACCTGCAATACTATATTCTTGATGGGCTTCACTTCAGGCACTCCTTGCTGCTTGCCTCCAGTTCCTGGTCACCACTGCTACCATGCAGTAAGATAGTGAACCTCAGTGAACATGAACAAGCTTCATTAATGTAACCATTTACAAGGCATGGTAAAGAAGAGACATTTTTGGAATCCCATAGTACCATGAACGACTTCCATCTGAGCTGATATGATAATGATCCCTCTCTTTTTGCACATACTTAGTAGCTATTCTTAAAACAAATGCATAGTTAACTACTTACTCCAACTCTATACAGTTGGTTCTGATATAACCTGATAGTTCCATTCTCATGCAATCTTGTGTTATAAAAAATTGTGCAAAAGTTACGCCTTTAAAACTGAAGGGGCCAGAATCATGTTATAGCCAATACAGGTAAGGAAAGTTAGCGTTCTACAAACAATGGTCTAAATCCTTCAAGTGTGTTAAAATCAATTCGCGTTGAAGAAACACACATTATGGCAGAACCAACTAAACCGCTAAACACTCCATTAGAATATAAAGCTGCTTCAGTAGTTACATTTGAACAGTGTGGTCTCTTAATTTTCTGTGTTGAAAAAAGAGTTCTTTTCAAAAGGAGTCTTCCCACTTCTAACAAATGAGTGCAAGGGACTGGCCGTTGAATACCCTTTGGCAGAATGTAAAGGCATAACACTGAAATGGAATTACTGATCTGACTATTGATGATAGCATACATATGGGATGGATGAGAAACAAAAATATTTACACATTTTTATATGTCTTGATTAATACAATACTACTTAAGTATTCAAAGTAGTTGTTAGTACATTAAATTCAATATATGGTCCAGGAGGGATTAACAATGTGGTTTTCTCAAGTACTTGTTTTCCATATTTTAATAAATCTTTGTCAGCAGACATTTTAAGAATTATATGAAACTATAAAAATCTGAACTGGTGTTTGTAACATGCATGTCTAAATGCACAATCCACTTCACCCGTGTTCCCTTGTCCTGGTGATCCAGGTTAATTTTTTGCTTGTTACAGACTTCCACAACCACACTTCTCACACACATTTCTCTGCTGAAAAGCATAAGTTTCTCTATGCTTTCTTCATAAATCAAACTGAAATTATAACCTGTCAAGTTGAGTATGTTTCTGTGCAAATACCAGGTTAAAACACCTGAAGCTGCCAACATGTCAAGAATCTGGCAAAAGTCATTAACCTAGGATTCTGAATTTAGCTTGTGTTTTGTGCTTGGGTTTTCCAAGCTTTCTGGAATTTGTCAGGTAAACCAAGGAGGGAGAACAGCTTGAATTAATGGGGGTTGAAGAATTGACAAACAAGAAATGCTTTCAAACTGAAACTTGACACTTGTTTCTATGCTGAGGTGAAAGGTTTTTGTTCACAGGAATTGTTCTGCAAGTGGGTTTTCACTGTTTTTGGAGGATGTAATCCAATACTGTAAAGATAATTTCAACTACATTAATTGTTGCTATATTGTTGCCTTTCATCTGCATTTTCAATATGTCAGCCTTTACAGCAATACAACAGCCACTTTTATAGCTTCATGTTGGGTCTCAGATGAGGAATAATCAGATCAACAGCATCCTTCTCCTTCAGAGTCAAAAAGTGTGGCGCTGGAAAAGCACAGCAGGTCAGGCAGCATCCAAGGAACAGGAGAGTCGATCTTTTTCCCGAAACATTGACTCTCCTGCTCTTCAGATGCTTCCGGACCTGCTGTGCTTTTCCAGCATCACACTTTTTGACTCTGATCTCCGGCATCTGCAGTCCTCTCTTCCTCCCAGCATCCTTTTTCGTAACTACTTGCTGCTCCACAGACCAGAGGGGATACACACAGAGTTCCAGATCATTAGGTGACAATATCCCCAACTCAGGGCAACATGAAAAGGATCAGCATCTTAGACTTGACAGAGCACCAGAGCATCAGAATGGTCAGAATTTCTTACAGGACAATTGCAGCTTCTTGCAGCAGACCTTCGTTCCAAGTGAATGAAGTGTGCACATTGCCAATGGTGGTAAGGGTCACCACAGGGCAGAATTTATTCATCTCCAGATCTTTCTTGCATGGTGATATTTGTTGAATCTGACTACATGCATCTGACAAGTGGCTGACCTGGTGGTGATTGCCAAGATTAGTACTCACGTTTCGGAAAGGTTTAGAGGGATATGGGCCAGGTGCTGGCAAATGGGACCAGATTAGGTTGGGATATCTGGTCTGCATGGACTAGTTGGACCAAAGGGTCTGTTTCCTTGCTGTACATCCCTATCACTCTATGTCTCTAAGAAGTGTTCCCTCAAATAAGCTGTTCTGACTGGCTTTCCTTGTCACCATGGAATCATAGATCAATCAATCATAGATTGCACCAGTCAAAAGGCCACAGTCCACTGAGGAGTATTCATCAACCAGAAGGGATTCCACTCTTTAAAGTTTTACTGGTCTGCATGGAAAATCACCATGCATGATTCCCAAGCAACTACAATGGCATTTTAACAATGTGCTGGTCAAATCTCCCACAGATATCCATACGTTGAAGCAGAATTAATAAATGTCTCCCTGAATTCAGACCATAACTTCTGAAAATGTGCCTGATGCCAATCTGAGGAATCCTATTACTCATGCCCAAGAAAAATACAAACAGAAATGAGATGAACATTAGAATTGTAATTTAACAAACAATTCAAGTGCCAAACATGAGATTCAAGTGTCTGGATATATCTGGGGAGGTGCCTTTTACATGTGCCAACCGGGGTTATGGGAAGGATGGTTATCTACTACCTCCTGCATAACATTGTGAAACAACAAGTGCTAGAACTCCATGAGGAGGGAGCTGCTTTGTGCTTTGCATCTTTGAAGGAGGAGAAGAAGTTTGTTGCAGTGAGGGTAGCAGCACATTAAGCTGCCAGGGATGTCTGGGACAGACTGATTCAAGAATCTCTGTTAGTCTGAGGCAGTGCAGCCATCTACACAATTCTGAACTCACAATTACCCTGCCATTCCCAGACCCTAGCACAAAACAATTCCGCAAGTGCTAATCTAACCCTCTCTCAACCATACGATACTCCCCTTTTATTCCTATTGTAACAGTCTTTGCAAGGCAAAAGGCAACCTGGCAGATGGGAGGCAAAAACGGAGAGGACTGGAGAATGGAGCTTTGAAATAAAGTTAAGAAACATCAAACCAAAATATGCTAACGTAAGGGAGTGTTAAGTGAATATCTTTATGCAACAACAGTATAAATCATTTCTCTTTGTTTTTCTATTGCATCTTCATGATGAAAACTCTGTGGCTTCGAAGATTAGGAACAAATGTTTTATTTCACTGCTCTGACCGACAGCCTTTCATCTGGCCCAAACACACTGCTCCACTTGGACCTATGGGAGGTCTCTGCCATCTGGACAGGAGGCAGTACACAGAGTTCCAGTTTGTGTGCATGTTGGCAGTGGGGAAACACAAGGTCAGGAGTGAAATCACTGAGTAAAATCCCCACTGCCATGTGCCTTTTGTCCAAAGTCTCTGCACCTAAACTTCCCTGCGAGCAAAGAGCTGACTGCACTTTATTGAGGCATTGAAGAGCCAAAAGAGGGTTTTCCTCAAACCTGCTCGAGATGACATTCTAAGCGTGAAAACGTTTGGCCCCCTCAGTCAATTGCCACACAGTATTGGATGCTCTTTGTAGATGTCTCCCTTTTGCATTAACACAAAGACCAGCACCAAGGCCGGAGGCATTGTGAAACTTATGGTAGAGATGGACTGCTCCGATTACACACAGATTTAGCTGATGCTCCTGAATAGTCCTCTTTGTTAATGGGATACTAGATTCAGCACCTCTCTCCGGTTGAGCAGAATTGAAGTGACCTCTGACAAGTGATCTCTGTAAGCCACTGCTGTAAGCCACTGCTGTACTTGTCTACAACACCTAGTCTTGCACATTTTTGTGTGTGCTTTGTCATCTGACAACTCCTTTATCTGTCTTGACGCCCCCACCAAGACGTATGCATATACGAGCTGTTTGAAGGTGTGTAGAGTCATGTGATGGTGCATTTGTAGAGTGAACAACCTCCTCAGAGGCCTCTTTCTTACCCTTGCAAGAGATGAAAGACATGTGCTGGAATTGATGAGATGGATTTAAGCCAACACTGTACAGATCATTGTATTTCAGTGGCTGCTGGAATCAAGTCACCACAGTAAGTGTCATATGCCATTCAGCTGTGTGACAGTTAATTTTGTTACCAGGAATCTGGATGAAGTTCATCTCTCTATCTTCAATTCTGAGACTTAGCTTACTCGAATGCCACCTCCTCTTTCACATCTGCCAAGGTGGAAAAGGCCAGGATGGCCATCTCTGGTCCTCTGACTCTTCCTGCTGTTCTGTACTCTCTTCTCCTACAACAAAAGAAGAAAGAGTCCTCTGTGTGTGAGCTATGAGATATTTTGAGGAGATAAAAAGATTTAATTTGGGGAGGATCACTATGAGGAATGGGTGAGGCATTGCTTTGGATGAGATTGAGTGTGAGTGATGGATGGTCAGATAGGGATGTGAAGAGATACCTTGATAGAGAGGGATGGGTACACAAGTTTGTTGCTATAAGGACTGATGTGTAGTAGAAAACTTGGAAAGGTGCAGTGAGGGGCTGTACATTTCCTGTTTTGATGTGGTTGTTAAATTTTGTTGTACTGTACTGCCAGTCACCACCTCTGTGGCTCTCAGCGACACCTTCTTTCATTCTCACATCTGCAGGGAACAAAACCTTCCAATGGCACACTGCATTATTGCTAGAAATTATCAGCAAAATGTAGGACTGCCTTTCCATGTTGAGCCCCAGTGTGACAAGGATCCTTACGAAGTTGCTCATTTTTGACCCTCAGAAGGTTCCTGATAAATTGATGAACTGGTAGTTCATGGAGGCCTGCCTCCTTATTTTTCCTCATGCTTAATGCAGAGTTAGGCTCCTCAAGGTATTCAACTACTTGTTTCTCCCTAACAGGGAGACTTTTCTATGCTCCACTGTGGACTATGGTTAACCTTCAAATATCGATAATGCTCATTGAGCTAGTAACCACTGCAATCTGCACATCAGCCAGTTCCTTATCCATAGTCAAGTTCTGATCGAAATCACCGAAGTTTTGAGTTTTATTCAAACTCCTTTGTGCAGAACTGTGTTCTTCAGAAAAGCTAAGTACACAAACAACTTGGTTATCACTTTGTAAAGATAAGAATCACACAACACGAGGTTATAGTCCAACAGGACTTGGACTATAACCTGGTGTTGTGTGATTTTTAACTTAATCCACCTCGGTCCAGCCACAGCACCTCCACATCATGATTTCCTTAAGAAACCAAGGTGGTTGGCTAGATATCATATTTCATGTTGACTGACATGTTGTTAATAAGGTTAGTGTTAAAGGATAATCTTCAAGTTGACTCCTGATAATTGAGTCCATTATTTTAGTTGAATTTAATGAAGACTAATGGATTTGTTTATAATCATTTTTGGATTGTCATCCTTTATGAATACACACACTGAATCAAATTGTGTCCAACTTACAAATGCTTTACCAGTGCATTGACACCCTAATTATGATTGTCAATGTTTCACAGTCTCTTTCAGCACTTTGAGAAAAATTTTATTTGTGCAGACCATTTATTTATTTAAGACCTTTCATCTTATCTGGGCCTTCCAACTCACTTATATCACACTCCTGAATTATATTGCAGTGCTTTTAGTTTAGGAAGAGTGTGCGATTTATGGTTTCCCTTGTGAATACTTTGAGAATAAAATCATTCAGAATATTTACTATCTTGTGCTTAAGCTCAGCATCAAGTTAATTTTGTAACTTTTAATGTTCTTACCCTGTCTCTGACATTCTACTTGCTGTAGCAGAGTCAATTGCCTTTTTACTGTGCTCTGTCTCTTAAGTTAGATCCTGTGTTAGCCTTCCTTTCCCATTGTAACTGAATTTAGGATTACTTCTCTTTATGATGAATCCTTCTTCGTTAGTCCTTCACTAATTATTCCTCCATATCCACAAGGGTTCCATCCTGGAGAACCCCCACAAATAGTGAAACTCTTGAATGCAGAGCTCGTTAAAAAAAAGAGATTAAAAATAGTTTAAATATTGTGGTTATGTGATTTTTTTCTGTTGGTGTTGAATTTTGTTGTTACTTATTTCCTGGTGTAGATAGGTGAATTCAGAATTCATGATTTTGTGGATACAGAGGATTTACTTTCTGCAATTTCTGCTGGAATCCAACATTCTGTGAGGGTTCAAAATCAGTGGAAAGGGGTATTACAATCGGATGTTCCAAATTGTATTGGTTACATGGAATTCAGATAGAAATATGGTTGCAAGGTGTTCGATAGGCCACTCAATACAGTTCAAGAGTCTTAGAAGTAGAATTTAAAGGTTACAAGTAATGGGGAAATCATGTGAGAGGAAGAAAGACATGCAGACTCCATGTTCGGTGGTGTTACTTTTAGCTGTGATGCTGAGAAGGAAGACAACTGTACTATACAGATATTCTGTGTAGGAGACTCAGTGAAAATTCAAGAGCAGTTGGAAATCTTTGGATGTTGTTAGAACTTAAGCAGAAGTCTATGAGCAAGTAGATAGTTAAGTATTGCAGCCAAGACTCCAAACAATTTCTGAGAGTGGGGTTTGGGGGAGGGGGGTGTTCAGAAGAAGCCATGTTCTCGAATAGTTCAGTACAATTGAGGATACGGATTGAAAAGCCCACAAGCAGTATTGGCTTTGTGTGGCTGAGCAAGATTTGAGTTTGGAGAAATGCAAAAGTAGTACCAGTTTCATGAAGCTAACTATTGAAAGCAACAATTGTTGGACAATTCCTGAAGAGAGTTAACCTTGTTCCCTGCTGTGGAGCAAGTTGAGAAATAATATAACTAAAAATTCTTTGTTTTTGTTATAACAATTGATATCTTTTCAGTGCATGTATTTTGTACCAAATCTTTTTAAACTCATAGGTGTTAAGTGTGTGTTTAGATTAGATTCCCCACAGTCTGGAAACAGACCCGTCAGCCCAACAAGTCTACACCGACCCTCCGATCAGTAACCCACCCAGACCCATTCCCCTACCCTATATTTACCCCTGACTAACTCACCTAACACTATGGGCAATTTAGCATGGCCATTTCACCTGACCAGCACATCTTTGGATTGTGGGAGGAAACCAGAGCACCTGGAGGAAACCCATGCAGACACGGGGAGAATGTGCAAAGTCCACGCAGAGCCAGGGTCCCAGGTCACTCTAGTCGAGAATCAACCCCAGGACCCTAGCGCTGCGAGGCAGCAGTGCTATCCACTGAGCTACAGTGCCACCCCATTTGTGTCTTCTTTATTGACTTTACACATTTTTTCTGCACATTACAATCTTAAAATCATTTTAAAACTGCAACATTTAGGAACAGTTGTTTATTATGCTCTTGCAATAATTAGAATTTTGATTTTAACATTGTTTAAATAGCTTACCATACTTTAAAAACAGTCCAATACCACACAAGGTAGATATATTCAATTTTAATGGAATAAATTGTGCATTTTACATAATTTCAGACAAGATGAAGTTGTGCCTATGAGTAAATACTACGGTGCAGTTTCACTCTGCAGGAGGACATATAGTATAGTCATAATCATAGCGATATATACAGCACGGAAACAAACAAACTCTGCGGTTCAACTCGTCCAGATATCCTAAATTAATCTCATCCCATTTGCCAGCTTTTATCCCATATCCCTCTCAACCCTTCCTATTCATATATCCATCCAGATGATTTTTAAATGTTGAAATTGTACCAGCCTCCACCACTTCCTTTGGCAGCTCGTTCCATACACTCACCACCCACTGTGTGAAAAAGTTACCCTTTATGTCCCTTTCAAATCTTTCCCCCCACACCCTAAACGCATGTCCTCTGGCTTTGGGCTCCCCTAGCCCAGGGAAAAGACCTTGGCTATTCACCCTATCCATGTCCTGAATGATTTTATAAGCCCAGGAAAGGTGGGTGACCAACTGCAATGGGAGCAGTCTTTGAGGCAGTTCTTGACAGACCAAGTTTTGAGAAAATATTTCAAGATCAGATTGGCAAAGAGTGATGAATTGTAATTCCTTGTGAAGTTTACTGAGATTTGATGGTGCACTGTGGCATTGTGTTTGGGGGGATTTCTGGTAAATTTGTGGAACCTGTCTTAATTGAATTTATTATTTGATGTGTATTGTGTGTGTTCTATCATAGTTTTGTTACTCATAATTAGCACATGTTAATTCTGTGTATGAGAAATATCTTGTGCATCTATTGTAGATTGTATTACAGTTCTGATATTATATAGTAAAGTTAACTGTTGTTTGATCAAAGCCATGGAATCTTCGGAAGGCTAAGGAACATCCAAGACTGTTTCTTGTTTATGTTGGTAGCTTTGTAGGATAAAGTGGAAGACAGGATAAGCCCAGCATGAAAATAAGACAGTATAAGGATGCAAGAACATCACAGGTAGCATCAGGAAACAGGCATTATGAATGACTGATTAGCGCAGAATACTAATTCAAATGATATGACTAGTAATGAACAACACAAAGTATAACAACACTTGAGTATTAGCCATAGGACATAAGACATTTAAAGGAAGGTTTGAAAAATTTAAGTGATAAATTTGTTGAAGTAAATTTAACCAAGTTAGATCTTCCATTGAACTTTGACAAACATCCAGCAACAGCTATTTCTAGCGAACATCAGAAAAAATACCATTATTAGAAGGAAATGCTAATGAGTCAAACTAATTGGTTGAATGTGGAATTATAACTCTTTCTGACAAAACAGTTGAAATTTGTTTGAAAAGCGCATTGTAAGTTGTGAACTCCAATGAATAAAACAATGAGGTGTACAGCAGATGGAAGAGCAGATCCAGACTTTAAAAGCAGTAATGGATTTTTTTTTGAAGGAGCAGAAGGAAACGCTGGTGATTAAATTGAAAGAGACTGAGGAGCAATCAGTTGCCATTAAGAAAAAATTCCAAAATGAACAGAATGCCTAAGTGAAGTGATCAATCCTTTGTAAGAGTTCTGCAGATGAATCTTAAACCACAGTGACTGAACTGACCAGAGCTGTTTCTTAGCTGAATGAAAATATCAACAACCTGACAAAGCATTGGACTGTAAGAGAGTAAACAAATGTTTAGAGGAAATTGTGAAAGATATGGAAATGAAGTCTGAACATTTGAAGAATTAATCTCAAGGAAATGATTGTATTTGGAAAGCCATGGCTTATCGTTTGGAAGAAGTAAGGCGAACAGTCAGAATGATGGAGACTTTGCCAGAGTAAGACTGAGACAGAGTGAATCACGAGGAATTTGGGTCAAAGTGGTAATTTAGTGTCGAGGTAGAAATTGGTGCTCTAGTTAAGATTTTGTCCAAGAAATAAAGTCTCCAAAATGAGAGGTGAGCAGGAGAGGAAATAAAGCGTGGATCAAAAGCCTTCTTAAAACTAAGATGTGACATCAAAAATGCAGGGTAAACAACTGATCAATACATAGGTTTGGTCAGTATTTCCAATCTTTAAATGAAAGTTGGGCATTTAGTTTATGTTTAAATCTCCGGACCTTTTTTCCTCTCGTTTACTGAAAAATAGCTTGTTATGTTTCCATAATAAGTCCACACTTAACCAAAAGGTAACCAATAGCTTTCCTGATGAAGGGCTTATGCCCGAAACGTCGATGCTCCTGCTCCTCAAAAGCTGCTGACCTGCTGTGCTTTTCCAGCACCATACTCTTGACTCTGATCTCCAGCATCGGCAGTCCTCACTTTCTCCCCTGTCTTTACAATAGTTTAGATACATGCTGTGGAACTGAAGAAGCAGCTTGTTAGAACGCTTCCATTATTCTGCTGAGTAGTGTACACAGACAGCATGCAGCAAATGGTTGCCTGTACTTCACACAAATCTGTGTTAAGTATTTTGAGAGCTACACCTCATGTTTGCCATGAACAAACCTCATCCTTATTGGAAGGGACTTCTACTGCTGGACATGCTACAAGAACTCAGCAATCCACATACATAATCTCCTAAAATTATTATCCATTTTGCTTTAGCTCAGAATCTGAGTAAATTTAAATGCTTGAACAGTGATGTGAGAGTCACCCTTTTTTTAAGAACAGGGAAGTCTATTTTACAGTACTTTTGATTGAAAAGGATAGACCAGATCTAAAAATTGAAGTTCTAAATTGGAGGAAGGCTAATTTTAATGGTAGTAGGCAAGAACTATCCAAAGCTGATTGGGGGCAGGTGTTCGCAGGTAAAGTGTCCAGAGATAGGACATTCCTGTCTGGGTGAAAGGAAAGGCTAGTAGGTGTAGATAAAGCTGGATGACTAGAGAAATTGAGGTTTTGGTTAAGGAAAAGAAGGAAGCATATGTCAGGTATGGACAAGAGAGATTGAATGAATCCTTAGAAGAATATTAAGTCAGTAGGAGTATACTTAAGAGGGAAATCAGGAGGGCAAAAAGGGGACATGAAATAGCTTTGGCAAATAGGGTTAAGGAGAATCTAAAGGGATTTTATAAATGCATTAAGGACAAAAAGGTAACAAGGGAGAGAAGAGGGCCCCTCAAAGATCAGCAAGGCAGCCTATGTGTGGAGCTGCAGGAGATCGGAGAGATACTAAGCAAGTGCTTTGCATCAGTATTTACTGTGGAGAAGGACATGGAAAATATAGAAAGTGGGGAAATAGAAGATGACAGTGTATTGTACCTTTAAGAGAGTTAACAGCTAGCAGTGACAGCACCAAGTGTTCTCAATAAAATACAATATAACATGTGCTCCAGCTACTGGGGTAATTAGGGTAGCTGGTTGCCTGGAAACAACAAAACAGATTTGAATTAGGCCAATCAGTTTAAATTATACCCTGAAAAATACTAAACTCTAATCCAGATGGAATTTAGTACATTGACAATCTTAAAAGCCAATGACACAATCCAATGCTTTGTGGTATAAGATTGGATAGAATTGAACAGCTGAGAGGAGAACTGCCAAGCTACCAGCATGTAAAGACTGTCTGAAAAATAGCTACCTATAAAGGTACCTTTATTGATCAGTAACCTCTGAAGCAGAATCCCCAAAAAGAAGAAAAGAAGACAGGAATATAGAGAAAACTGAAAGCTGCCTGGTTTTGAGATAAGAAGTTTTGTTTTATAAATCTTAATTGGGAGTTTTATCAGACTAGTATTATAGAAAGGGAAGGTGAAAGCTAGGTTAGATGAAGGACTTGTAAATAGCTGTTAGTTAATTATTCTGTGTTATACTTTAAGAAATAAAGTTGTTAATTTTTACTTTAAGTAGTTCCTGGCCTCTCGAATTTTGACAGATTGCTGCATGGGATAAGTCTTTTCTGTGCTGCTGGTTTAAATTAAGCAGAAGTGTTTACCCCGTGTCGTAACAGTTTGGGGGCTCGGATCTGGGATTTGAACTGGTTTAGACAGAATTGAACAGATGTGGGGGTATGAAAAGTCCCAGCAGATTTAAACACTTGCAGCTTTGTGTCCCAGACTTTTAAATAAAATGTAGGTGAGACAATTTGTTTAATTTCAGTGACTTGTGGTTGATTAAATTTAAAGTGAGAGAAATAGCTCTTGAAATTGCTAGAGGTTCTGGGATTTGAAGTTGATTCCCAGATTTGCCAAGGAAGTTTAGAAAGAAAGAAAAAGGTCATTCTTTTAGAATTAGCAAATAAGTTAGTTTTGGGTTTAACCAGGGATGAAAGTTAAGCTGAAATTGTAAGGGGATTATTTAAACACTTAGGTATATCAGAGAAACAGACCAAGTGCAGTAGAGGTAGAAAAACTAAAATGACAATTGAGGAAAATGGAGTTACAAGATAAACAAAGGGAGAGAGAAAGGGACAGAGAGAGGAGAAAGAGATAAGATTAGATTATAGATGAAAAAGAGAGAGAATTTAAACTTGAGAAGTTGCAACTGAGTCAGCAAAGTTAAGTTAACAGGATGGAGATTAAAAAAGAAGGTAGCAATATATATAAATATGTCAAAACTGCCACATTTTGATGAGAAAGATGTTGAAGCCTTCTTTATTTCATTTGAAAAATTGGCTAGGCAAATGGAGTGGTCCAAGGATTTGTGGGTAATGCTAGTTCAGACTAAACTTGTAGGCAGAGCGAGTGAGGTAGTTGCCACGCTGTCAGATGAGTGGTCAAGAGATTATGTAGAGGTTAAACAGACTTTAAGTACTTATGACTAAACTTGTAGGCAGAGCTAGTGAGGTATTTGCCACACTGTCAGATGAGTGGTCAAGAGGTTAAACAGACTTTAAGTACTTATGAATTGGTACCAGAAGCATTTAGACAGTGGATCAGAAACATAAAGAAGGAACCAGGTCAGACTTATATTGTGTTTGGGAAAAAATAAACAGAGTCATTTTGATCAATGGATGCGTACTTTGAAAATAGGTAAGACCTTTGAGGCTCTAAGAACGATTATTCTGCTAGAGGAGTTTAAAAACTCACTTCCAGAGATGGTAAGAATTCACATGGAGGAAGGTCAGGAAGTGTGAAGGGCAGCAGAATTAGCAGATGAGTACATGTTGGATCATAAGATAAGCTTCTGGCCAAAATTTTGTCCTGTGAGGGATAGAAGTTGGGAGAAGGGGAGATCCTACACTAGGAAACCAAGAGTAGAGGGCACTGGTAAGAATTTACCACAGGATAAAAAAGAGGCCCAAGAGGGTAGACAGGAGGTGAAAAGCCTTAGGTATTTTCACTGTAATGGAGTGGGACACAGAAAATTACAGTGCCAGTGGTTTTAGAAAGGCACTGGGAAAAGATGTTTTCACTGCCTGAAGGTGGGGCATGTAAAGTCACAGTATTGGTCATTAGAGAAGGATGCTGTGGGAAAAGATGTGGTAAAAGAAGCTAAGTCAGTGGCATTAGTGAAGGTAGTAAAGGAGACCCCAAGAAGAGCCGAGGAGCTGGAGGAGAGTGTACAGCCTAGGCAGGGGCTGGGTATGGAGTTAGTATCTGATCTCTACAAAGAATTTGCCTTTTTGGGTAAAGTTTACTAAGAAAGAACAGGGGGAGAAGGACAAGAAGTTCAGGATTTAACCAGTCGCTGATAGTAAGGGACAAGCGAATATGCACTCTTTCTGATCTGACACCCGAGAGTGTGGTAATTTGTGGGATAGATGGACAGAAATTTAGTGTTCCCCAATGTAAGATCAGGCTGGAGAGACAACTCAAGACTGGGAAAGTTACAGTGGGAGTGATTGATAGAGTGTTAGTTCCAGGAATTCAGTTTGTTCTTGGGAATGATTTGGCTGGATCCAAGGTGGGAGTGACACTCCATGTTGTGGAGAAGCTCAAGGAAGAGGAGTTAAAATAGAAATATCCTGGTATTTTTCAGACTATGTAGTAACCAGATCACACTATCATAAGTCACAACACAAAGCAAAAAGTAAAGAGAAGGATGGAGGAGTTGAGGTTAGGAGTTAGCAGGCACCCTGTTTGATAA
The DNA here is from genome assembly GCF_004010195.1 of Chiloscyllium plagiosum. Classification (NCBI taxonomy): domain Eukaryota; kingdom Metazoa; phylum Chordata; class Chondrichthyes; order Orectolobiformes; family Hemiscylliidae; genus Chiloscyllium; species Chiloscyllium plagiosum. The sequence goes on along the minus strand of NC_057731.1, from coordinate 24,355,791 downwards.
TAATGGTGCAGGGGCAGAGGGTCAGACAGAAATGTTTACTCCTGAAAGGCTAAGGGACTTGCAACAGCAAGACAAGACAATAAAAGATATAGATGTGGACGCGTACTCTATAAAGGAGACAGAGAATATTCTGGAGGGTTATCTGAAAGATAGAATCCTAAGGTAGAACTGGAGACCACGGCAGGTTAGTGTCAAGGAGTAGTGCACCAGATTGTGTTGCTGGTAGCATACAGACAGGAAGTGTTCCAGGTAGCACATGAATTATGTGTAGGAGGTCACCTTGGGGTATGAAAGACTCAGGTTAAGGTACAAAAAAATTTTTATTGGCTTGGAACGTACAAGGATGTGGTTAACTTCTGCTGAATGTGTCATATATGCCAAATGGTAGATAAGCCACAGGCAGTAATAAAACCAGCACTTTTGTTGCCAATTCCCACATTTGAAGAACCTTTCACGCAGGTTATAATTCATTGTGTAGGTTCCTTCCCGAGAACTAAAAGTGGGAACCAGTACTTGTTAACATGAAGGATAAATCTTTTCTGTGTTGCTGCTTTAAATTAAGCAGGAGTGTTTATCCCGTGTTATAACAATGGTGACAACTTGAAAAATGTCCATCTTACAGGGGAGGTACTGGATGTCTTGAAACACATAAAAGTGGATAAATCCCCAGGACCTGATCAGGTGTACCCTAGAACTCTGTGGGAAGCTAGGGAAGTAATTGCTGGGCCCCTTGCTGAGATATTTGTGTCATTGACAGTCACAGGTGAGGTACCGGAAGGCAGGACGTTGGCTAACATCATGCCACTATTTAAGAAGGGTGGTAAGGACAAGCCAGGGAACCAAAGACCAGGCAAGTTGTTTGAAGGAATCCTGAGCATTTTACATGTATTTGGAAAGGCAAGGACTGATTAGGGATAGTCAGAATGGTTTTTCTGCATGGGAAATCATGTCTCATGAATTTGAGATTTTTGAAGAAGTAACAAAGAGAATTGATGAGGGCAGAGTGGTAGACATGATTTATATGGACTTCAGTAAGACGTTCAACAAGGTTCCTCATTGGAAACTGGTTAGCAAGGTTAGATCACATGGAATATAGGGAGAACTAGCCATTTGGATACAGAACTGGCTCGAAGGTAGAAGACTGAGGGTAGTGGTGGAGGGTTGCTTTTCAGACTGGAGGCCTGTGACCAGTGGAGTGCCACAAGGATCAATGCTGGATCCACTACTTTTCATCATTTATATAAATGATTTGGATGTGAGCATAAGAGTTATAGTTAGTAAGTTTGCAGTTGACACCAAAATTGGAAGTGTAGTAGACAGCGAAGAAGGTTACTTCAGAGTACAATAGGATCTTGATCAGATAGGCCAATGGGCTGAGGAGGGACAGATGGAGTTTAATTTAGATAAATGCGAGGTGCTGCATTTTGGGAAAGCAAATCTTAGCAGGACTTGTACACTTAATGGTAAGGTCCTAGCGAGTGTTGCTGAACAAAGAGACCTTGGAGTGCAGGTTCATAGTTCCTTGAAAGTAGAGTCACAAGTAAATAGGATAGTGAAGGAGGCATTTGGTATGCTTTCCTTTATTGAACAAAGCATTGAGTATAGAAGTTGGGAGGTCATGTAGTGGCTGTACAGGACATTGTTTAGGCCATTTTTGGAATATTGCATGCAGTTCTGGTCTCCTTCCTAACGGAAGGATGTTGTGAAACTTGAAAGGGTTCAGAAAATATTTACAAGGACGTTGCCAGTGTTGGAGAATTTGAGCTATAGGGAGAGGCTAGACAGGCTGGGATTTTTTTCCTGGAGCTTCGGAGGCTGAGGGGTGACCTTATAGAGGTTTATAAAATCATGAGGGATATGAATAGGATAAATAGACAAGGTCGTTTCCTTGGGCTGGAGAATCCAGAACTAGAGGGCATAGGCTTAGGGTGAGAGAGGAAAAGTATTAAAGGGACCTAAGGGGCAACATTTCCACATAGACAGTGGTGCGTGTGTGGAATGTTCTGCCAGAGGAAGTGGTGAAGCCTGTTACAAATACAGCATTTAAAAGGCAACTGGATCAGTATATTAATAGGAAGGGTTTAGAGAGATATGGGCTGGCAAATGGGACTAGATTAAGTTGGGATATCTGTTCAGTATGGACGAATTGGACCGAAGGGTTTGTTTCCATGCTGTACATCTCTGACTCTATGACAATTTTCTGTTGAGGTTTTGTTTGACAAATATGACTGGGAGGTGTTTTACTTTATCAAGTATTTTAAAAAGCTTTGACTAATTCTAGCAAATATTAGACATGATAAAGGTAATAACCAAGGAAATGATTGGGCATTTTCCAAAGACATTCTTGACGATTTCTCATACTTCAGTGATATTAGGTATTTTATAATAATTCTTTAACTTCAAACTCACTTACTCTTGTTGTAATTTGGCATCAACTTGTGGAAAAATGTAGCTATAGTTTTTATTTATAGCTTTAGTGACCAAAAGTTACAATATTCTATATCGAGAAGTGAATATTTAAAATTAAGTCAGAGTATAGGGCATGCTATTGATTTTCATTTTATTTTAGCAAATTATCATTACAGTGTACATTTAAATCCATAATTTTCACATGGTAATTAAATATTAATCAACAGAATATTTAAAAGCAATCATCTTGGAGAAATTATTCTAAGATTTCCTAAATATGTCTGGAAGTTCAAGCTTTTGAAAATGTCAATAGGTCGCCTGGAAATGAAAGCAGAGAATAACTCAGATTTGAAACATTGCTATACTTCCATTGATTGAAAATAGTTTACTACAAGACAAATCATCCATTTACAATATATTTAAACATTTAACTCCCAGGAGCTTTGTCTCAGGTTAAAATGTTACATTTATATTAGTATAAATAAACATTGTCTATTTTGTGAAGCCCAAAAACAGCTCGTAAATGACCATTATTTGTAATGAATACACTGGTGGATTAGACTGATGCTGGGTAATGAATTCATTAATAATGCAGAATATTTTCAGTAAGAAGCTAGAACAAGCTGATTTTTGGTTTCTTGAGTCTTGTTGACCTACATTTTATACAGTTTTACCTTCTTTAGTAGACACTATTGAAAATGTTAATAATAAAATAGTGGTAATTAAATGAGCCTTGAGATAGTGTGTCAGATTCAAGGTTATATATCCAACTGATGTATCCTAATCTCAACAGTTCCATCATGCAAAAATGTCAAGCAGGTTAAAAGTCTTCCACTTGAGGAATAGACGGAACCATGTCAGATTTTCACTAATGAGGCACAAAGGTTTCAGTTAGGAATATTCCCGATTTGGCAGATCTCTCTCCATAGGAATGAAGTGAAAGCGGGCCTTGTCAAGGAGGAGGACAGATCATGTCTTGGGGCCTGTGCACTGTTCCTGGTGTGAGGGAGGAAGTTCTTGGAGTCTCGCATCAGAGGTCTGTCAGCAGTTAGGTGAATAATACCTCTAATTGTTGGCCAACCTGTTGGTTTGCCTGGAAGATATAGTCCAATGTGTGTCTCCCATAGGATGTAATCATATAGAGGCCCAAGTGGCAGTGTCTATGGTGATATGTCTGGCAAAATTGGACAAGATGTCCAGTGAGGACTAAATTGATGTGAGGAACATCTCACTCCATCTTTAATTATTTCACCAGAAGCATGATGCGATTCTCACTGGACAATAGGGTGTTGTCATGGAATCATATTTACACTGACATCTCACCAGTACCTCCAATGTGCCCTCAGAATATCTTTTTTCTTTACTTGCCACCATATCTCAGTGCATTCCAGCATTTCCACCTGGGGTGGAGACAGCCTGCCCTGCTGTGGAACCCACTGCCCTTGGAGGGGGGGCAGTTGTATCTAGCAGGCCCAGATACACTGAGCGCATCCTGCCTGGAGGCATATGCACTTTCCTCAGCTTGAACTCCCAGAGGGCTGAGGGTGGTAGACAGGATGAAGATGGATGACCCTGCCACCCCTGGAGAGTATGAGAGGAGAATTCTAGGAGACCTATTGTAGATCCTCCTCAAGATGGGTGATCTGTTCCCTTGTGAGGAAGTAAGTTCAGCAACCCTTGACCCCTGTCATCATATGGATCATCAATATCAGCTTCATCAGCAATGTTATTCTGCAAATAATCATCTGTACCATCAAGTTCTTAAGCTATACTGGAAGACCTTGCTTAGAGAAAGGTCCAATGGTTGAGCAAGACTGTTTGGATCACTAGGACTCACCACAATATCATTGTTTTGCAATCTAATTTCAGCAACTATGTCATCAAAAAGATATAATCTGCAGATGCCCCAGACAAGAAGACTTCATTTTGAACTGTTCCTACTGATCTAAAGCTCCAAACGTTTCTCAGCCGTATTTTTAAGCCAATTTCATCCATCCATTCTTTACTTTGAACATGGATGATTATCCTTTCTGGGAATTGCTGTTTCGGGAGGGTTTTTCACTTGAATCTCACCATTAGTTGAAGCTTTGTCCCATTAGTCATAAATAACAGCATAGCTGCGAATCTTTTTTTTGGCCCATTAATTTCACTTAGTAGTCTCTTTGCTGTAATTTTGTTGTCCATCTGATTGGATGGCATGTGAATGTTCATGGGATTCTCATCCTTGTTCCCAGTACAGATCAATCTGTGTGCATTCTTTTGTTGAAGTTTGATGATAAGCTGCTGATATGCAAAATGCCCACGTTATCAAGTCCTGATGGGTGACTGTGTGAACATTTGGTCTTCTTCCACAGCATAAAATTGTTTTCTTCATAAGCCTGGCACACTGTCCAGGACTGGTTTTGAAATCTGCAATACCTATTTTTCTTGCTTGATTCAGGTGATAGTTTGAATAGGTCCTTGAGAAACTGCAAGTCCATTCTGGAAATTTTCATTCATGTATGTTGCAATTTTGTCTTCCAACTGTGGCGCAAACGCTAGGTGTTCTTCTGTTTGAACATGTACTCTTAAGCAGCTGTCCAGCTGTCTGGAAAACCATCTCCACTTTCTAACATTTTTCACCAAGACTTTGAATCCTTTGGCAGCTGCCTACTTATTTATCTCTTCTACAACTCCAATGACATTAAATCTGTACTGGATTGTGTATCTACTATTCTTTCTTACGTGGTAGTTCTGGAAGGGGTGCAGCAAGCACCAGAGAAGAGCTAGCCTTGACAGTATATGTTATTGTGCACGGATATGAGACGCTGAACAACTGCCTTCAATGGTGTGCTATTCTGTGATTCTATGAAATGGTTTTGCACCAGCGTAAGTGACTTCAGTGGCAAGTACAAACAGATTCAGTGTTTAAGCTAAAAGTCAGAATAATAAATAATTTCTAACCAAACAGTTGGCTTGGCTTAAATAAGATTGACCATTAGAATCATAGAATCCCTGCAGCATGGAAGCAGGCGATTCGGCCCATCAAGTCCACACTGACTCTCTGAAGACCATACCACCTATCCCTGTAACCCTGCATACCCCATGACTGATCCACTTAATCAACACATCCCTGAGCACAATGGGCAATTTAGCATGGCCAATCTATCTAATCTGCACATTTTTGGACTGTGGGAGGAAGCTGGAACACCTGGAGAAAACCCACAAGAAGAATGAGCACACTCCACATAGACAGGTCACCTGACAGTCAAATCGAACTCGGGACCCTAGCATTGTGAAGCAGCAGTGCTAATTATTGAGCAACTGTGCACCCACCTTAGGTGGGTATACTTTAGGTATGTATGTTACTTTCTGACTATTCATAAAATATATGTTGCTCTCAGTAGAATTTAAGGGTAAAAGCTTCCAAATGAAGAAATGAGATGGATGTTTAGAATTACATTTGAAACTTTGTACTTATTGAAATCTGATTTATATGTACTTTAAAAAGTATTGGAATAAACACTTAAGCTGGACTGTTCCTCATTTTTCAGCTCCAATTAACATTTAATTTGATAAAGATTGCATTCAATGAATTTCTCAAATGATTTTTATAACAACAATGAGCATGTAGCATTTTATATTCACCATATTAGAAACTATGATGTGCCAGGATCTGATTAATACGTTATCAATACTTTGTCAGCCTATGAAATTTTAGCCTTTCCTAAATTTAGCAATGGCAGAATAAAAACGTTTCATAAACATATTTTATACCAGTGAAAATAATGTACACTATTTCATAGCAATTTCCTGAAAAGAAATGAATATAACAGCACAGAAAAAGCACTTACTTGGATAATTAGTTTGTCTTTGTAATATATACTCAGCTAGCAGTACCTTAAGCCTCCTACTTGGTAAGAGTTTCACATTCTAATTTTGACACATGTGTTTGGTGACAGGTGATCTACTGGGAAATGTGGCATCAAGAGTCATAAGACAGGGGTCACAGTTCATGTGAATTTGCAATTTAAGTATCTCATGACTGAACAGAGATGCAGATGAGGTAAGAACCATATTTTATATGTTAACTCTTCATGTAGGTTAATCAAGTGACAAATGATCTACAGAGAAATATGTGAAACACAATTGCTAAATACTATCAGAGGTGATATGTACAGTATTAAATTATTATAGAAGTGCATGTCTTCACCTTTAAATAGTTTGCTGCCTGATTTAGATGTGGTGCTGATCTGAAGAAATGTCAACTTGACTACAATGATCTTGACCTATTAGTGTTTTATATATGTTGTAAAGAAAAGCTTTTCACTGGATTCCAACGGGTGTCTTGTTTTCAGAAACTTGGTAAGGATTTTAACCCACCTTAACTGCTGCAGATGGAGTGGGGACACAGCTAGAATGTGTCAAAGCTTTTTCTTTGACTCACACAACTCAGATTTTAGACTTTCTCAGCTTTAAATAATCAATGCAGATATCGAAACAAATACTCCTTGATATCTTCATAAACTGAAACCTTAATCGCCCTGAATACATTCCCTTTTTTCTTGGAGTAACTCACTTCAGTCAGGTATCTGTTGAACTGAATCCAAAAAAAAACATTAATAACTTAACTACTGCTAAGCTGTTGGCCTTATTTCTTTTTCATAAAATCCCACAAAATGAACAAACTTCCTTAACCCTCCAGAGAGTCACCTACTGGCTCTCTGATAGCTACTAGTTTAAAACCAAAGTTCTGTAAAGACTGACCTAGTTAATTATTAAATACCCTCATAAAAATCATACACCAAAACCATATTGCACTAGTTTGAAGTCCAATCTCTACAAAATAACATTAAGATTTTAAATAACATACACTTTACTGGACCTTTCTCCAAAGAAGAATGAAAATGTAACTTTAAGAGGCATCTTCATTATCCATTAAAAAAACATTTTCAACACTATTCTTTACGTCACAATAACAGAAATAACAGATTACATATTTAATGTCAATATATCAGCATCATATGTGCTGTTGATAACGTACCCACCGTAACATTCAACTAAATATTACAATCTTTTGGCTAAATGTCAGGTTTAAGTTTCATGGTGAGTGTTCATCATAATGGTCTACAGTCCAGAATTATGCCCTTTGTCCCATTAATTCAGCACCAGTCAAAAACAACCACCTAACTTTTCTAACCTCATTTTCCAACAGTTGGCCCATAGTCGTGATGACCTTAGCATTGCAAGCGTACATCTAATAGTTCTTAAATATCATGAGGGCTTGTGGTTCTACCACTTTGACTTGCAATGAGCTCCAGATTCCTACCACCTTCTGAGTGAAAAAACTTTATCCAAATAACTAGCAAGTTTACTCACTGCATCTTACTAAACTTGACTCATTAACTACCTACCTCACTCTGATGGTACCCATCTCATCCTACTTAAGCCAAATTCTACCACTTGACTTACCCAGAACAAGTTGCCACTGCTGCAGTGTCTGGGAATGGACTGATATCCCTAGAACCAATGCCATCTTTAAAAGACAGTTGTGAACCCAGACAATCACAGTCAAGCTTTTTAAATTCCATCTTCCCCTCAATATTGTCTACTTCTTTCTCTCCTCACTTTCCACTAGTCTCTCTTTTGTACTTTATCCTCTTTTTGCAATACAGCTCTCTTAACCTTAAGTCTCTATCAATTGCTCTTTTCTTCCCATTCAAGATTTTTTCATTCCCCTTTCTCCCACTTTTTCTTCCATCTTAAGTCCTTACATTTCCATTTCTATCTTAGCTAACTCTCACTAAGACATCTCAATTTCAGTTTTCCATTCTTCTAAATCTAACTGTTGAATAATCAACTTAATTATCTCCTCCTTGCAAAATTCTGCTTTTCCTTCCACCTTCAATTTATCTGCTAGCTCTCCCAGTTTAGCCTTAGTCAAAGATTTCAAATAAGTCACCTACAGATTCAAGTTAATGTTGTAAATGAAATTGGAGGAAAACTTGCTAAAAATATAGGGAAGTAATGAGTGGGCATATCAGTTGTAGGACTGACTGGATTTTTTTATATTCATTCATGGGATGCCAATGTTACTAAAGGACTGGCAATGTATCTCCAAGTCAGGTTGGTAAGTAGCTAGGTGGGGAATTCTCAGATGGTGCTGCTCCCATCTATTTGTGCCCTTCTCCTCTCTTTGCAAGAACTGTAACTCAAAGACTTGGTTAGCTGAATGGCATTCTTCTGATTGGTACTGTTCTATTGGACATAAAATGTTTTGCAAAGGCACTTGAACGGAGGCTATTGAGGGTCAAAGCAGAGGAGAGATAAGGGGCAAAAACAGGAAGTGCTGCAGAAATTCAGTCGGTTTGGCAGCATCTGTAAAGAGAAAAGCAGACTTAATCATTTCAAGTCTCGTGACCCTTCATTCTGAAGTGGATGGAGGATCAGCAACCATGATATTTTCGTCTAGTTCTGCATAAACCCCAAAGTCCCACTGCTCCTGCATCCCGTTTTAGAATTGTACGCTTCACTTTATAACCCCACTCTTGTTTTTTTCCAAAATGTATTGCATTTCTTAACATTAAACTTCAAGAGCCACAAATCTGCCCATTCTAACAGCATTTCATCTCAAAAAGTTTATTACTGCCTTGCTGACAGTTCATAACTGATTTCAAATTTTGTGACAGCCCCTACATTTGAAATGGTGTTGTGCACATTCAAATCTAGATCATGAAAGTATACCACGAAAGGCAATGATCCAAATACTGGCCTGTGAAACCACTATATAAACTTGCTTCTATCCAATAAGCAACTATTCACCACAACACTCTGTTTCTTGTCATTCAGCCAACTATTTATCCATACTGCCGCTGAGCATTTTATTGGCCAAATTTCAAGTGAGCAGCTGGTAAGCAGGATGTAAGTAAGGCTCAAAAGTTAAAATTACCTGTGGATCAAACCAGCAGTGTTTTCCTTGTTTGATGCTCACACTGCCTCCCACATGGATCCAAAACCTGCTTCCTACTAAAATCCCTCTTACTCTAAATCCTATTTTTAACTGAGTACAGATAAAACTACATAACTACAAAACAATTCTGCGTGACTTCTGGATAATGGTGTCTCTTCGGACACAAATGATTTTCCATACACCGTTCACCTAAGTTAAAAATAGTAAAGCTATGGAATTTAAATACTTTTTCAGTTACATCGAAAATCATTATTGTCATTTGAAGGAATAGCTGTGATCATTTTTTTTCGGAAATTTCCTTCTATACATCATTGATCTGTAGGATATAAATCATTCAATCTTATGGCCAGTGAAGATGATTCCAAAATTATTGCAAATTGAAATATAGTCAGGTTGTGTGTCTCCTACACAAAGGTAAATTATGATCACACACAACATTAACCTGTCATAGGACTTTGAGTAGCCATCAGTAAAAGACATTGTCATCTTACTGTTCCAAGAAGAACATCAGCCATGATGCAGAAGTGCAGAACAACAATGTTCTAATCACCGAACCACTCGGTCCTGCATTGTTATGGAACATTCTTATCTTTTGTGTTTGCAAGTGGCTCAACAAATCAATTTATCATTAATATTACTGTTGGTTTGCAAATGATCATAGTTCTAGATTTAGTGGTTAAAATATACTCATCTGTACCACAGAAATTTCTTGGATTGACTTTTAGCTTCAAGCTGATCTTATAGCTGGCAGATGCCATGAAATGTCTTACTTTCATCTAAGAGCATGAAAATCATGTTCCACATTTCTGGGGAACACAACTGTGTTCATAATAAGGACCCAAAATCAGTCCATGTTAAATTTATCCCAAGAATGCTTCCTGTGAGCAATGCACTACTCTGTTAGGCAATATTTCTGAGCACTTCAAACAGAATATTTTTCTGATTTAACAATGAACCTTGTCTGCTGAATTGAAGATTGTATTTAAATCTGTGATTCACTGTTCTCCCCATTGTTCTTACATCTAGATTTTTGTGCTAATTTTTATTATTACTGTCGTCACTTATTCAACCAAATCTTGTTCTCCAGGTCTCATCTCTCATAAGGACTTTGAAAAATGTCATGCTATAAAATGATTTGTTAGGGATTGGATTTACCCAAGACAATCAGAACTCAATGTCTTCACCCTTCACCAGGAAATATAAATGCAACGTAATTTGATGAGTTCAAAGATATCTGTTTCTAGAAATAAAAGGCAGCAGTGAAATGATGATGATATCTAACAGGCATGTAAAAATGTCAAATGAGGCTGGCGAGTATAGGGGGAGCTTAGGTAGTTGGGTTGGATATGAGAAATTTAGTTGGTGACATGTCAGTGGCAGAGCTGCCTGCACACTAGCTGGTGACTGAAACATATCTAACAAGAATTTCCACTCCATGAATTAATTCAAAGCTTCACCAAATTAGGTCGTACCTTCAAGATTAAATCAGCACAACTTGGGCAACAAGAAAAATCTGACCCATAAATCACAGATGTAGTTAACTAGGATTTTTTGCTTACAGATGAAACAAAACAAACTCGGAAGAATGCATCAAGAAAATGGAATATCTTGAACTCAATAGACCAATAAAAGCACCCTTCCCTTCCTAGCTGTCATTTTGAAAAGTCACATACCTCTGAATATTTAGTTCCCCGTTTTAATCTCCTTGTAACTATGTCTCCGTAAAGGACAAATAAACCATATCTTTTATCACTATTTGCGCAGTTAATTCACTTATTTTATTCCAAATATTATATACATTTCAGTAAACAACCATGAGTTTTACCTTCCCATTTTGTCCTCTTTAGATGCTATTTGCTGCTGTTTTTCAATGTTGGTACTTTCTGTCCCACTCAAGGTGTCAATATCCAAATAGCTACCCTGCAATGCTGTCATTTCCTTTTGCGATGTAAGCCAACATTTACTTTCTCGTAAATCCTCCCACCCTCTTGAGCAGGCTCCCAATCTTGTACATTTTTCCTCAGCCAGATGCTGAAACATGTCAGAGATTTTTTCATCAGATTGTGATCTTGACTCTAATCTAGAATCTCCTTCATCCCATTTCGCACTGGTTCAGATAGGTTGGAGGTTGATACATCATATACCAAAATAGGATTCTTCCCATCAAGTCAGTTTTGCACGCTGATTGACATCATGATCTGACTGATCTGCATACTTGAAGCAGACATAGGGTGGGTGCACACTAACTCCTTTAACAATATGAATAGGGTGTACATTGTATTGTTATGGACCAGGCCAGACCCTTCAAAACATTTAAAGAAAGTAGCCCAGAACCTAACTTTGCGAGTTGTCTTAAACAGGTGTAAAATGGACATTCCAGCTAGTCCAACCACTTAATTTTACACAAAACAGAATTTATTTCCAAGATTACCAAATGAAACACAAACAAAAGAGGATAGAATATAGAATAACTTAACCTGTTTCATAAAACCAAGGACAACACAATCTTGCTAAAGGAGCAGCATCATCACACCTCTCCCTTAAAATAAAATGAACCATCAATATCCAAAGATGGCTTCATATTAAAATCTTTTAATCTTAAATTGTTAGTACACTACATATACATTACATTGACAGGAATCATACAAACATGCACTACTACTACATTGTTTCAGTCTGTTTTACTCCTGCCACCGAACACCTCCATTTCTCATCCAAGTCTCAACAATGCATCGTTAATCACATTTTCTTGTCCTGCCACTTGCACAGTTGTCAAATTGAATTGCTGTAACAACAAACTCTATCTAAACAGTCTGGTATTTTTGTCCTTAAATTTCTCCACAAACTTCAATGGGTTATGGTCAGTGTATATGATTGTCTCGGATACATTACTGATAAAATAAACATTGAGATGTTGTAACACCAACATCAAGCTCAAGGTCTCCTTCTCAACTGCCAAATATTTCTGCTGATGAATATTCAATTTCCTGGAGAAATATCTGATAGGTCTTTCTATCTTCCCATCATCTTCCTGTTAGAGCACAGCACCGACACCCACATCACTTGCATTGATAACTAGCTTTAAATTCACTTTTAGCCAGGTTCATCACCAAGCCAGCCTCCCGAAGTCGATCGAACAACTCTGGTAAATGTTGTAAATGTTCCTTCCAGGTGTGACTAAAAATCACCAGGTCATCAACATAAACTATACAATTGGGTAATCTGGAAATGACTTTATTGATTAGTTTCTGAAATGTCTCTGAAATAGTCTCTAAAGTCATATCAAACGGCATGACTTTAAATCGATACAGTCCGTTTGGCATTATGAAAGCCAAAATTAGCATCGGTCTTTCGGACAAAGGCACCTACCAGTATCCTCTGAGCAAGCGCAACTTAGAAATATAGGTTGCTTGTCCCACCTTCTCAACACTGTCTTCCAAACACAAAATTGGATATGCACTAGTCTTTGTAACTGCATTGACTTTGTGATAGTCCATGCATAACTGTTGGGTACCATTTGGTTTTGGCACCATTACTGTGGGTGAGCTCCAGTCACTGGAACTGACTTTGATTATGTCGTCTTGCAGCATGTGTTCAATCTCATTTTGAACCTGTGTCAACTTTAGAGGGTTTTGCCTATAAGGATGTTGCTTAATCAGAATAGCATTTTCTATATCTACATCATGCATAATTAAGTTAGGATTTCCCAGCTTATTTCCACATATCTCCCCATGCAGTAGTAATAACGCTTTTAGGTCAATTCAATTTTCCTCTGGAAGGTTACTCAATAACTTATCCAAATGTTTGACAACTTGCTCATTGTCCAATTTAATTTGAGGAATGCCCAATTCAGAATCCTCTGAACTTGGTTCTCCCCTCTGTGTTGTAACCAATAATACAGTCTCCTTTGGCTTTCCTTCCCTGTCAAAATAGCTTTTGAGCATTTCATTGACACACTCTGTGAAATTTCTCTCTGTCTGCTGGTCCTTATCAAATAGTTTACCTCACTCAATTTCCTTTCGACTTGATAAGGTCCACTAAACCTTGCTTTTAAAGGTTCATCAAACACTGGAAGTAACACTAACACCTTATTGCTCATAGCAAAATTGGGAGTTTTTGATTTCTTGTCTGCTTCCTGTTTCATTGTATGCTATGACACTTTTAAATGATGTTTAGCCAACTCCCCCACTCTATTTAATCATTCCTGGAAATTTGACACATAGTCATAATACGTGGTGTCTGAATTCTGACTTACCAATTTCTCTTTAATCATTCTTCGTGGTCCTCTCACCTCATACCCAAAAACTTCAAATGGACTGAATTTGGTCAATTCATTTGGTGCATCTCTGGTCACAAAATGTACAAACGGAATTCCCTTATCCCAATCATCTGGATAGTCTTGACTATAAGCTCTCAACACGGTCTTTAATGTCTGATGTCACCTTTCTAGTGCTCCCTGTGGTTTTGGATGGTATGAATTGTTTTATTTTTAAGCTGTCCATAACTTCCTTGAATAATTTTGATGTGAAGTTTGACCATTGATCTGATTGTATCTCTGCGGTTAGTCTGTATCTAGTGAAAAATTTGAGGAACTCCTCTACAATCCTTTTAGCTGTGATATTGCATTATGGAATGGTCTCTGGAAATCTATTGATACATCTATTATTGTTAACAAATACTGATTTCCACTTTTTGTTTTAGGTAGGGGTCCTAAGCAATCAACTAAGACTCCTCTAAAAGGTTCCTCAAATGCAGGAATAGGCATTAAAGGTGTAGGTTTTATTACTGCCTGTGCTTTTCCAATCACCTGACATATATGACACATCTGGCAAAGTTCAACTACTTACTTGTGAAGTCCAGGCCAGTAAAAATGGATCTGTATTTTTGCTTGAGATTTTGTCACCCTGAAATGCCCCCCACCACTGGTAATTTATGCACCACTCGCATCTCCTTTCTATAGCCTATTGGCAGTACGACTTGATGAATTTCTGCCCATTTCTCATCTGCCCGAATATGTGATATTCTCCATATCCTCATTGTTTGCTCTATCATTTATTTGCTCCTGGTTTGCATCAGCTTTCTGCTCAAACAGGGTCTTTGCTAATTCCACTTTAACTTTCTTATCTATATCTTATCTTTGATCTCACTTGCTTCAACTTATGACTTTGTGACCTTGTTACCACACAGTCAGGAAAAATCACAGGATATGTTTTTTAATTAGATTTCGATTTCTTACAGTGTGGAAACAGGCCCTTCAGCCCAACAAGTCCACACCGACCCTCCGAAGAGCAACCCACCCAGACCATTCCCCTACATTTAACCTTCACCTAACACTACAGGCAATTTAGCATTGCCAATTCACCCTATCTGCACATTTTTGGACTGTGGGAGGAAACCGGAGCACCCAGACACTGGGAGAATGTGCAAACTCCACACAAACAGTTGCCTGAGGCAGGAACTGAACCCGGGTCTCTGGCACTGTGAGACAGCAGTGTTAACCACTGTGCCACCGTGCCGCCCTATGTGTTCTGCAATAGTCCATTTGCCTGAGTTTCCACTAGCTTTTCAACCACAATAGACAGCCCTCCTACCTGTGAACCAGCTATATTGTTACCAAGGACAAATTGTATTCCAGGAGCTAAGAGTTTGTCCAGTACTCCACCCACGACTTCTCCATTCTTCACTGGACACTCTAATCTCACTCTACATAATTGAGTGCTTCCTGTCTCACCGTGAATTCCTGTTACTCGTATCTTTTCTGGCAGTAGTCCTTCAGAGGTACATATCTCCTTATCTTTCAGTTTCACAAATTGAGAGGATCCTGTATCTCTTAATATTGTAACCTCTTTACCTGTTGCTCCAGACCTATGTGAGTAAACTTTACCGTTGCAGGTATATGGTTTAAGAAGATCTGGCACTTCCTCCTTAACCAACCTCCAATCAGGTTGTACATTCTGGTGCGGCTTTCTAGCCTCCACTGTACTTTTTATTACCACTCCAACAAAATTCACTGGCTTATCCTGTTTTCCTGCATCTGGCTTCCCAGTGCTTTGCCTAATCCACCAACATTGTGATTTCATGTGACCTACGTTATTGCAGTGAAAAAATTGGAGATTTTTAACTTCTTCTTCCCCTTCAAGAGTTTCCTTTTCACCCTGTGGTAAGTTATCCTTATAATCTTCACTGAGATCTACCTTTCCCTTTCCCCGTGAGGATTTCTCTTTTCCCCAATTTTTATCCCTCACAGATTAAAACTGATATTGGAAGCCAAACTTTGATTTATGGACCAACTCATAATCATCAGCCATTTCAGCTGCTAACCTTGCCATTTTAACTCTCTGCTCTTGCACGAGTTCTCACTACTTCAAGAAGTGAATTTTTGAACTCCTTCAAAATAATTGTCTCTCTAAGAAAGTCAAAGGCTTGCTCTATTTTTAATGCCCTTATCTACCTATTAAAATTACTTTGTTTGATCCCCTCAACTCAGTGGAGGTTTGACCCGGGTCTCTCCTGAGATTCCTGAAAGGTTGTCTGTTGGCTTCTGACACAAGCTCAGATGCACTTAAGATAGCTTTCTTCACCTCTTCATATGCCACAGATATCTCCTCTGGTAATGATGTGAATACCTCACTAGCTCTACCTATAAAGTTTGTTGGGATCAACAAATGGTCACTGACCACTGCATTTGTTTAGCCACCATTTCAAATGAGAAGACAAAGACCTCTACATCCTTCTCCTCGAATTTAGGCAATGCTTGAATATATTTAAACAGTTTCTCACCAGGCCTTTGGCTACCATAGATTTGCTCATCCTCACTCTCTGCCTCACTAAGCTTACCTTCAGTCTTCACCTCCATCCTTTTAAGCTGATTTTCCTATCTCGGTGCCAATTTCTGAAGTTCAAACTCCCTCTCTTTCATCCTTTCCTCTCTCTCTCCTTATCTCTTTCTTCTCTCTCTCATTCCTCTACTTTAAGAGTAATTCAAACCATTTCTTATCCTGTGCCTCTAACTGAGGTTGCTTCATTTTCAGTTGAAGTTTAGCCATCTCTAAAGATTCTGATGGCATTTCCAGCAAATTTAAATGATGAGCCACTGCTGTAATTATTTCTCCTTTCCTCATGGAAGGAAGCAGCTTCAACTCCAACTTGTCTGCTAATTCTAACAGCTTGGCCTTATTCACCTTTTCTAAGGCCCCCAAAGTCACTTCCATCCCCAGAAAACTCTCAGTGACTGAAAGAGACATTGCTATCCCAAGCATTGTCTAAACCAACCAAAACCAACACTCAGATCAAAAGACATTAACACCTACCACTCACTGCCTTCGAGTCCAACAGTCCTAATCCCAATTCGGAGCGATAGAACAAATCCCACTAAGAGCCCCGAATATATTATGGACCAGACCAAACCCTCTCGAAACATTTCAAGAAAGTAGCCCGGACCCTAACTTTGCCAGTTGTTTTAAGCAGGTGTAATGTGGATAGTCCAGGCGTGATGCAGCTGACCCAACCACTTATTTTAAGAGACTACAATATAGAATAACTTAACCTATCTGAAAACAGAACACACTGTCCCAACTTACTCGTGCTGTTGCAACTACTTGCAACAATCCCCATAAACACCCATTGGCAAAAAAGGAAAGGTCAAACATAGGTTCTTACAGGAGATATGTCAGAAAGAGAGAGAGATGGCAGAGAGATTCAGCATGGAACACTTTCTTCCATGCAGCTGTTTCCTTGATCATCATCCTCAAACAAACTGACTAATCTGAACATTCAGACTGTCATAACCCAACCCAAACCAAACCAAACCAGAGGGAAACTATGCTGGAAGAACTGGCCACTTCCTTTTCATTGTACAAGCATTTTTTTAAACTTAAAAGCTTCAAATAGATCAAGCCAGACATTTCAGAACCTGTGTCATAAAACACTTTTGAAAATAACCAAGGGCATCACAACCTTGTGATTGGAGCAGCAGCATCACATTATCTAAAATGTATCAATGTGCTGTAGATGCCAGTTTTGAACCAAAAGGTATCTCATAAGGTCTATGAATTGAACATTTTCAAGTGAAATTTCACACCTCCAAGCTGAACTTCAATCATAACCCCAAAGCCTAGAAAATTGGGATCTCTGAACCTCATTGCAGCAGTAATCTGATTTGAGCAACTTGTTCTTTGTTCAATGGAACCATAAGTGGTTCCTAAGTTGCAGTTATCCTGGCTGTAGGTTGGTCATTTTGTTATCTAATACTCATTAAAAGTTTGCAATAACATGTATGTTATCAAGTAATTCACTCAAGCACAAAAATGGAATTCCAAGATTTTCTATCCTTTATGCATCTCAAAAAATGCAGTCAAATGGCAAGCAACAGCAGTGTTTCTTCCACACTTCAGTATCAGTTAAAAATATAATTCTAATTAAGATGACGTAATGAAATTTCTGCATCTACACACATGTTTTACTATTTCCAAACTTTCCAGTTAATGTAACATTCTTAATGGTTTTTGGAAAATTTTATTGGAGACAAGCCATTTTTCCACTCAAGATTTATATCCCAGTAACCGTACATTTATCTACCGTTGAAAAAATACCATTGCGTAGCTGCAATCTTGTATGCATATGGACATACAAATAGTGACAGACTGTTAAAGGCCCTCTGGTCCATCCACTCTGTCCCATATCTTGTTATTATATTTTGAAACCATATGATTCCCTGGGAGAAGTGAGTGGTGAAGTAAAACCTAACATATCTAATATATACACTTGTGTAGGTCCAGTAAATAGAAATTAACAAGCATTTTCAGAAATTCCATGTATTTGTATGCTGTGGGCTATTAAATTATTATATCATACTGCTTTTTGCTTCATTTGAAAAGGGAAGTAAATATTATGATTTCAATTTTATTTAAATATACATATATTTACAGCAGGTACAAAAAAAACACAGTTGAATACCTCTTGTTGATTTGTCCCTGTTCTATAAGTTCATTTGAAGGAAGGTTGTGAATTTCTGTGGAAATACATATCGAATGGAATGGGTATTTAGTGTTAAATTTGGCAGTTGCCAAAGGAATCTTAAATTTATCTCTATGTTATGCCTATTGTGAATTGCTGTTAATTGCTTCAGCATGCATATTGCAAGATATACAGATGCCAGCAAAAAATCACACAATTGAACCTATGTAATTTAAACATATCATATAGAGCATTAGGGAAAGTAGTTCCTCAAATTTTCTAAAACATTTGATGTGTCTTAGACTTATGCAGCACATAGGAGAAATAGGTAATAGATATCTGTAGTTTATTATATTTTATTACAACTGCACCATTTTGCAGGTTGAATGTTGCCTTGCATGTTACTCTACATAACTCATTCTATGTCACTCACCAATCTTTAGCCAAAAGAATGGCATATTAATTGGACGGTCTCTTAGATCTGATAATCTTATGTTTTAATGATAAAGTGATGTTAGCTGTCACTAGAAGATGCATGAGAACATTAACTTGAATTCTCCTCTGATGTTTCCTCCCTGTCTACTGGGGAAGACATGATTTACATGTCCTATCTTCCATTTCAAATCAAATTATCACTGTGTAGAATTCCATGGTATAACAACATGTCCACACCCTTATATTAACTCCACTGAAAGTTTTCTAAATGCCAATAAATGGTATTGATGCAAAACAGATTTTTTTTAAAATCAGGATAATCCAAAACAAAATGAGTTTCAGGAATTACAAGGATTCAATTCATAAATCCAGTTTTAAATATGCGAAATGTTCAACAGAAGACTTTGCATCTTTCAAAAACTTAGATTTGGCACATTTGTAGCATTCCATGCTTTAAATTTATTGGCCAAGAAAAGTTATTGCACAACGCCTGGTTTCCAGGTGAAAAACAAGTGTTGATAGTGTCAAGTGTAGAGAGTGGGATCTGAGTATGCAGTCTGCTACAGTACACAGTAGTGTGCCACATTAGCTAGTCATCTACTGACCACATGAAGCTGGCTTAACACCATTGCCGTGCAAATTGAAGCCCTATGTCTTTTTTGGTCCACTTTGCTAAATTAGGTTATGATCACGTGCATCGTGCGCTGTTCTTGCCTCAGTCAATTATCTCAGACACACAGCAGCCAAATTAGTCATCCTCAAAGAGACCACCAGAGGCTCTGACCCAGGTGGTAAGTACAATGTTTTATTTACAAAATGGAGACAAGTTTCACTTCAATAACTAGTAGAGATTCTGACAAATGGGTGTCAGGACATTTTGCGCATTGAGAGTGTTTGTTTGTTTGTAATAGTGGCAATCTTCAAACTTAGTAACTAACAAATAACAATTGTTTTAAATATGAGGACAAATCCTGAAGCTATCATTAAAAGGAAAATCAATTCTTTATAATTCTATGGCATAAAACCTTTGAAGCAGGATTTCACAGTGGCCCAGATTTTTGCTCCACCACCAAAAATATTGCAGTGAATCTTCACCTGTTTCTGGCAGGCTGTCTCACAACCATTTAATGCTTTGAAGAGAGACAATTGCCTGGATTTCCCGATTTCCAGCTCCAGCTCAAAAGAAAGTTCTGCCTCGAATAGCTGTCAACAATTGAAATTCCATATTCCACTAACCTCACTGTTCAATGCACAAAATCCCCTAATATCCATTTGCTAAGAAGCTCTATTATTCAGATTCTAGAGACTGCTGCCATTAGATCATTGTTACCTCTCACAATTGATGCAGTGTGGAAAGAGTCCATTCAGACCAGTGTGTTCACACTAGCTTTGCGAGCATTTTAACCGAGTTCCAATCTCCAGCCTTTTCTCCATAGTCCTGCATATTGTTTCCATTTTAAATAATCATCCAATGTTCGCTTCATTGACTCAATTAAACCTGGCTCCGCTGCACTTCTTAACAGGGCATTCCAGACCCTAGCTACTTGCTGTGAGAAAAAGAGTTACCCATTTGCTTCTTTTGCAAAACAATGATCCCTCTAGCTCTTAAACTGTTTACAAGTGGGAAATGTCTCCCTTTCCACTCTGTCCAGAATCTCATACTTTGAAAACTTCTATGAAATCTCTTGTTGTTCACCTCTCCAAGGAAAAAAATCCCAACTTCTCCAATCTTTCCTCATAAATGAAGTGCCTCATCCCTTGAACCCCATTCTTATAAACCTCTTCAGCACTCTGTCTAATGTATTCACATCCTTCCTATAATATAGTGCCAAGATCTGTACACAATACTGTCGCTAAAATCCAACCTGTGTTTTCGATTGGCTCATCGTAACCTCCCTGCTCTTGTATGCTATGCACCTATTTATGATTCCTAAAATATTGTATGCTTTATTAATAGTTTTCACTAACTGTCCTATTGCCTTTAATGACATGTACATATGCACCCAGGTTTCTTTGCTCCTGCACACCCTTTAGACAAGTACTCTTTATGTTATAACTTCTCTCCAAGCTCTTTGCACCTAAGTACATCACCTCACACTTCTCTGCAGTGAACTTTATCGTCAGGTACCACAATCTTCTTACTGTTCATACTCTTGGCACATACTCTAAACAGCTGTGCTAACACCCTCATCAAAATGGCATCCAGTGAAGGGCACCCAAACTATCACTCATTGCTGTGTACATAAGGGTGATGAGTAGCTACATTGTCATCTTTGTCCATAAATGATAAATTACAAGGATTATTTAGTATATAATCATTGTCAAAGACAAATGGGAATAAACATTATCCAAATTTGAATACCAGGGATGATTAAACATTTTGGTTTTTATTTCCCAGTTGGAATTTGATTTCCTACTGGACTGTATTGGTGTTACATATCCTTGATTTTGTTCTGGTACTGTGGTCATTTCAGTCAGCAATGGTAGTTAGTGGCTTAAATTATGACAGAATCAATGTGATAAACAAGGTTCTATTATTTGGGAGAAATGATGAATGGAACATGACAAGCTGTGGAAGAAATTAAGCAGTAAGTTGATTCTACATGTTTTTTTCCAAAAAAATGGAAAACACTATTAAAATAAACATCTATTAATATCTTCAGCATACACCCTTCAATAGGGCTTTGTTGCCATGAATCACGCTTTTTAAAAAGTGTTTGGGGATTAAATATTGCGAACTTGAAATGACTGAGGAAGGATTCCCTTATGGATTTATTTAGAGACTGAGTAGCTGTTTACACTCAGAAGGTCAATACTTTCAATTTATGAAAAAACAATTCATAGCAAGCTTGCCTGTCACTTAATATTCTCTCCTATAATGTGAAATGAAAATATTAATTTTGCATTCATTCATTACATGCGTGAGAGTTATTGGTGACCTAAATAACTATTGTATGGTGTGAAACATTGAAAATAATTTCTTTAAACATAACACTTTTACACATAGATATTTTCTTGAACATGCTGTTGATTGAGTCTGTTAACATTTAATTTCCATGAATTTCCTGACAAAAACATGTTCACTACATGTCGGGTGTAGGGAGTGGAAAATTATTAGAGGCTAGAACAAGTTAAAGCTAGCCTGTGCGAGTCAAACATCACCCTTTAAAGAGGAAATGCATTTTGGCTGCAATGGGCACTGCAAGTAATTGTAAAAGTAAATTTACCAGGAAAGTGAAAGACGGTGGCACAGCATGGCAAGAAAACGGAGTTTCAAGGGTTTCCAACACAGCAGTACAGGCCTTGATCAGGGAGATGCAGAGGTAGACAGATTGTGCTGGGACAATGACATAATGACATGAACTGTTGACTTTGAATGCTTATTTCAGAGTTCAATTCCCATTGAAGACAGTTTAAATCAAAGCTTTTGTAATCCTTGTAAATAGAAAGAATTTTACATGGTTATGTTCAAGACAGAGACTGGGATTTTGGAGGATCACGGGAATTAACACTAATATTAACCACAGTTGAGGTAGAAGGGGATCAGTAATAATTATGTTGTCTCATGAATATTTGGAGATGCCGGTGTTGGACTGGGGTGGACAAAGTTTAAAATCACACAACACCAGGTTATGGTCCAACAGGCAACTTCAGGACAGGCAACACTGCAAAGTGGCCGAGCAGAGGCTGATAGCTTGTTACCCACTGGGATGGCCTCAACTGGGATCTTGGGTTCATGTGACACTACAAGTGATCCCACTGCACTGTACACCCTTTCATAGATTTATACCCCATTACGCTCACACACAGACAAACACATACTCTCTCACACTCACACCCACACATGCACACACTCACTCGGTCTCCCCTGCACACACACATATAAGTTTGTGGGGTGAATTTGTACCTCAGAATTACATTTTATTTTGCTCAAAAACTGCATGAATCCATGTAAGATTCTGTAAATTCCACTTTAGAAATAGATTCAGTCTGACCTAACATTGGGACAAAGACAGACTGACTTTAATCCCACACCTTCAATGCATTGTCTGAGCTGAGATGGCACCTATTTTTAAAGATATCTTGAGAATATAACTTTTAAAAAGTTCTGGAATTTACATTTGAAGAAATCGAAACTAACATGATTATTCTGAAACATGAAAGACTTAAGCTAAATTTATTTAATGGTGCATTCCATGACACTGCAATCCTGTTGCTATAAATTCAGAGTCTCATGATTCTACTCCACAACCACCTGATGAAGAAGCAGCGCTTCAAAAGTTAGTGCTTCCAAAGAGACTTTTTGGACCATGACCTGGTGTTGTGTGATTTTAACGCTGTATAGTGAAGAACCAAATGGCCTTTGCTGACTCATATTTCTTATACCCAGCTATCTTGTAAGCATGGTTGCAAGGAGATCAAAGCTGGTTACAGAATATTCAAAAATACTGGCAAAATTAACCACAAGGAAGAATTCACAGAGTGTATTTGGAGTTGTTATATGCAAGTTTAATAAATTATCTCAGAGCAAAAAGTCACCGAGGGAACAGTGACCATAACATGTCATCATTTAGCACTGAGTTTGAGAGTGAGAAACTTGGGTTGGAAACAATTGTATTGAAGTTAAGTAAGAGTAATTATATAGGAATGAGAACAGACTGAACTGAAGTGGACTATGAAAGAAGCATAGAAGAAAGAAATGCTGAGAAATGATGGCAGATGTTGAAGAGTATAGTTCATGACTCACAGCAAAGATATATTCCATTAAGGAAGGAGGTTTCTGGAAGGAAATAAACCAACCATGGTTAACCAAGGAAGTTAAGGAAAATAGCAAAGCAAAAAGACATACAATGTTCCAAAGATTAGACGTAGCCCAGAGGATTAAGGAAGTCTAAAAGCCGACAAAAGATGATCAAATGAAATTATAAAGATGGAGAAAATAAACTATGAAGGCAAACCAGTAAGTAATATAGAAATGCAACAAGACCTTATTTAAATAAATAAATAAGGAAAAGAGAGGCCAAAGTAAACATGGGAATGAAGCTGGGGAAATAATAATGGTGAATAGGAAATGGCCGTGGAAGTGAATAAGTGTTTTGCAACAGCCTTCACCGTTGAGGACATGAATTGAACTCCAAAAATATTAAATAATCAAGGTGTTAAAGGAAGTGCGAAGGAGAATAGGTACTATAACTGTCACCTGAGAAAATCAACCAGGGAAACCCAGGGTGCTAAAGGCCAATAGGTTCCCTGGATGTTATGGGTTACATCCTAGGGTTTTTAAAGAAGATATTTACAGAGATAGTGAATGCGCTGGTCATAATCTTCTAAGAATGCTTAGGTATCGAAAAAGTTTCAGAAGATTGGAAAGCTTCCATTATAACACTCTTTTTCAGGAAGGGAGAGGGACAAAAAACATAGCTATAGAACAATTAGCTTAACATTTTCAATGGGAAAATATTAGAGTCTACTATAAAGGATGTAAAAGTTGTGCATTTAGACACACATCATATAATCCGCAGAGTCATTACTTCTGTTCCTTTGGCTTTATGGTCTCCTTTCCTTATGTCTATCTGCAAGGGTTAGAGGTCTTTTTGTCAAATTGTCACAAAGCAGTGGGACAGATAGTTGGAGGACAGATAGGGTAGGAATCTAGGCCAAACACTTGGACACAGTGGCACAAGAAATCCAACGTGAGTGCATCTAGTCAGTGAATTGTTTTTTTTTAAATTCATGCATTTCAAAATGTCACATTCTACCATGAATATCACTGAGTCTCACACACTATCAATCCACCACATTGCCATTACACCTCCACCAACAATCTCAATCTATTATGGCTTGTACCTAACATTCATGGCTGCACCTCACTTTCAAAGCACACAATGTCTTGCTACTCAGCAATGCTACCTCCGCTACTGTTTGAATCTATACAGTTTATCATACTGACAATGGAAGTGATACTTAGAAACACAGGTAAATAAACAAATGAATCCATCTACATTGTGGAGCAGAATGGTGTCCTACCTGTCTAATTATGTCAGTGTACTCAGATGGTCAGTGGCAAAACTAGATTATTTGTGATATTCCAAGAACTGCAATAGGGCCTGCCAAACTCATTGCTTATGACCACTACATAATCCACTGATTCTTTCTCTATTTTTTTCTTTCTCCCACAAATTCCATTATTGTGTGCAAGTTAAAGCTGGTCACAAGAAAATCAAAAGTGGATTATGCTGCTGATGATACACTAAAGGCAGCCAAATCTCACAAAATGAGTACAAACTGGGTCAGAAACAAATCATGGAAATGGTGGTGTGGGGAACGAATGAAGGGAAAGCATTCTGGCTCCAGCATTCTTGCAACTGCTAACATTGGTCACACTATGCTTATTCCACACTACTTACTCCTGTCCTTTAACTGGACGCTTTTCAGCGCAGGGATCAAAAATCAACTAAACAACATCTGCTGTCTGGCAACACTGTACATTTATTCTGATGATGAATTGAAGGCAATTTGCAAACATTGCGAGCCATCAGCAGGGACACTTGGGAGCAACACTGTTAATAACCCACCTGAAAATGAATGCATCTATAAAGATCTGTGGCATGATAACAGGAAAGGGAAAGGAAAGAGGATGGTTTCTGCAAAGTTCATCTGATGTGACAGTGCAGATGTCATTCATGGAAGTGTGGATGATGTTGTTAGCTGATATCTGATTTTGAACATAGGTGGAGATCTAGACATTTCAATGATCTGAAAGTACACTCTAAGCTAGATTATGATAATAAGTTTTAGTGCATCTTCTTTTGCCAAATGTTTAACAAGATCATGGTTTAAGGCCTTGGAGGTGCTTCTAGAAGTGCTGATAAATTCAACAATCACTTGGGCTTAAAATTGCTAATTTCAACTGAAGAGGCATCAGCATACTGTCAGAAACACTAGTTCATACTCTCCTTTAATTTACATGAAATTTAGAAAACAGCTAGAAATATAACTATCACATTTGGCATTCTTTCTTCCCAATAGAGGATTTGGGGATTATGCTTTATGGTTGTGTTTTAATTCAAGTGAATTCATATTACATCATAAAGAAAACACACAGCCTTCAGCCATCAATGATCTTTATTAATGCCAAGTGAGTTAGTTTGCAGAATATGCAATCTCACATTTGCTTTAGATGCGAGAACCCTCATCCTTTCCCCATGTCCAGTGGACAAAATGACATGGGACATTAAGCAATTCGCCATCATATCTCAGTTACCTAAGAAATATTTAAATCCATTATGATGTGGTTTAGTGTACTTGTGCAGGCACAGCTTGAGATGTCCGCAAGGAACGTACATGAATTCCTAGGACAGAGGGACAATTCAGTTGACAGACTGACAGGTAAATCTCTGCATGGAAAAATGTCTGCTTCCTGCAACAGCACTGATGTATGATAATGGCATGTTGATGGTTGAGGCTGAGTGGCATGCCCCTGTGCCTTGTACCTGGAAGGTAAAATTGATAGAATTTAATTTTTACAGTCAGGGTCTGAAGGAAAGTTAGCCAAAAACAAGTAGTTATGTGCTTTATTATTTTTACCTTTGTTTTCAAAGAAGAGAAAGTAAGATATAGCTGAGTAAAAGGTATTTATTGAACATATTATAGTACATATTATAATTAATTATATTATAATAAATTATTGGATGATCAAATATCATTAGTGAGATAAAATTGTTCAACAATACATATCTGGTATTTTCTTTCCCAAAGTATTTCAAAATACTTCTTTAAAAAGTTTTGACTGGTACATATGAAGGCACAAACACATAACACCGTACCCAGTTCAAATTGTTACGGCTCCATGATATAATGTAATTGTATGATTAAACATTGCGTAGTGTCAACTTAGCCAAAGTGCTTTATGATCAGATTGCTGAAAGCTGTGATCAGCAGTACTATCCCAAAGAAATACTTATGCCGATTCAAAACTTGTAACAATGCTCCCTTTGTCAGATGAAACCAGTGTTGATCATGAACTAGTGACTAACAAAGGATTAAAATAGTTTTCTGGGCTCAAAGTTATTAGGTTGAGGAAAGGGCAGATAAAATTGAATATTATTATAATGGTTGCTTGAGTGATTTCTATTGAACCTTTAAGTTCAAAATTACTTTTATTATCATTGTGATAGGCTGTTACCAAAAGTAACATAATTTTGGACATTTTGAAATGATGAAGGCATTGTGTGAACAAGGATATCCATCTTCCATTAGGTCTTGGAGGATATCTTATTTTTCTGAGTAATGTTTGCCAATCTTTGCTTAATTAATTTCTTCTTTCTCAATTATGAAATGATTGAGTGTTCCCCAAGAGCTAATGGAAGAACTAATCTTTTCACGTTCTTTTTGGCACCACAGGGTATGGGTTATGCACCCATAGGGTGCACATCAGTATTCTGTTGAATATTCCTGCTAACTTTCTTTAAAATGACATGTTCAATACCACAGGCAGGTCATGGTTACAGCTGGTATGTGTTCTTGGTAATGAATGAGAATTACCATTCTGTCAATATGAAGCAACAATGCATTTGCCAGACATTGCACAGTTAATCAAATACGTTCTGTAAATGCATCCAAGTCAGCCAGCTTGTGTCGCCTGACTTGACCTCAACTATTTGTCAATTACTAGAATTAGACTGATTGCTAAATTGCTTTTCTGAAAAATGAAACAACAAATCACAATCTGAAAACATAAACCAGGTTAGATCTAAACCCTTAGAAAACCAAACTCCTAACAGATTAATCTGTTAAAAGATTGTAACATAAAACAAACAATAGGCAGTGTAATAATTTTTACTTTAGAAACATGTCCATTGCCAATTTTCATCCATTATCTGGTTAAGCCTTATAATTTTAAAACTAACATATTATTGATATAATTTATGTTTTTCATTATTTTGTTTATCATTCACTACTGGTACACATGAGAGACCTCACAGTCAACCTGTTAGCATTTCTCTATGTGCTTTTACTTTTCAAAACAGTAAAAAAAATTAGGAAACATGAAACATTTAATTGCTAATTTTTTTAGCAAATCAAGCCTGGCTTGTGGCAAGGTATGTTTGTTACAGTAGTTCAAATTGTCAGCTTATTATGTGGACACCCATACACATAAACCTCTCTATGGGTTAAATGCTATTGCCTTCTGATAATCATCAATTTTATAAAATGATCATATACATAAGGTGGATGCAATAGAAGTGATGACCATGTCTGGTGCAAGTCACAGATGCTGGAGGAGTTAAAAAAAAATCAAAATGTTTTTCAAAGTTTCAAGGGCTTAGCTCTTCGAAGTTGACATTTCCACAGCCCATTTGAGGTCAGGAACCATCAAGAATGTTGCTAATTCAGAGAATCATCAGCCTCCTGGATGCACAGATGTCATGACTGGGTTCTGGGTGCTTTTGACAGATGAGAGTTGGAAACCTTGCAAATGCATACTACTGAATACAAAGGAACCTCAATTATCTGAAGGACACAAGTGGGGAGTATTTAGTATAGTTAATCAAATGCCGGATAATCAAATGCCAGATAACATAGTTTAGCCAAGCATTAGAACCTTGTGATCTTGCTAGATAATCCGATATTCAGATAATTCAATGCCGGATAATCAAGGTTCCTCTGTATTTATTGACTATATACATTATTTATGTGATACTGTTTAGCAAGACTCCATTAGAACATTCTTCCCTCTGGTCCCAAATCCACATGATCTGACATCTTCTGATATCATTGATGATGCACTCCAACAGTGAACCGAATAGTGATTAACCCCTTGAGCTACAGTTCCTATGTCCTTTATTGCACCCATAAATCATTTCCACCTTTGTCCAATTCCAACTCCTTGTGTCAACTGTACACTCTCTGAATTATTTTCCTTGGAAGGCACTGGCATCAACAAATGAGATCTCAGCTTCTTACCCAATATAGAAAGATGATGGAGAGAGATCTTCATTTTCTCTGCTTTCATTTACTTCTCCTTCCCTACCACTGAAGAAAAGTGAAGCTGTTAGCTTGTTGCCGAATGAATGAAGCTCAATCATTTCTTGTGAACAGCCTGTGGATAATATTTTATGTGAATATGGTAGGAAGTTCTCTTTGTGTAGGTAGTGGTTCTTCTTGTACATGCTCTTCAGTGTGTGTTTGTTCCTCAACAGGCAATTATACTTTTGAAATCATAGTCGGATATGCAGAGTCACCAACAAACCAGTGAAGGATACTCGCAGATTCAGAGAAGTTACTCTTTCTGAACATCAACAGCACTCTCAAAATCTTCAATGTAGTTTTTCTTAACTCCAAACCCAATTGAAAATTTGGTAATATCAGGCATTTGTTCTACAACAGCTATCTTGGCAATACAAATAACTTCTAAGTATTTCACATTTCTCTCATTTATGAGAAAACCATACTGATCATTCTGAGCAAAGACATCAGGGCTGAACTCACCCATACTGCCTAAAAGAGAAAAGCATATTTTTCTTTGAATACTTAACTACAATCTTTTAATTTTTGTGACTCTGTCAGGAAATAACACATTGATGGTGAGTAGTGGATTCTAATCATATCGCTGCATATTTTATGAGCAGGTGAGGCAGACTTGATTCACTCTCAATCCTTGTTTTTGTATTTTCATGTGTAAATATTATGATACTTTGTGAATATAAAACAAAATCAAATGTAGAAACTGAATTGTAGAGGTTATCAATTCTGATTAAGTAAATACGTGAAAAGAATATCTGATCCATGTTGATTTAAATGTTAATACCTCATAATACATTTATTTATATCTAGAGTGAGGCTGTATATATTTCTGTCTGTAAGACCATCATTGATTCCATTTCAAACTTTTGTGCTGCTTTTAACATATCTGTCATTACAAACCTATACAGAGTGTTGGATAGAAACAGCATACATGAGTGGGAAGACTGATGGAAAATTCAGTCTGATCTTATAATTCTACAGCACATTCTCAATTTGGCAAGGCAGACCCATAATCTGAAGAATAATGACTTGGAAATGCAATCTCTACTTAAGCCAAACTAAAACATGTTTTATATTGTATTTCGGAATTATAAATTTGATTTCTTTTCTGCCAACCAACAGATCTGAGATTGTATATGCTCTCAATTAATGTAATGTTTGGATTCAATCTTCAACCCGTTCTGGATAATGCTAAAAAGTTTCTCTTTAGCTTACAAAGAATCTACATTTGCTATACATTATGAAATATAACCATTTGCACTCATAAGTAGTAACACATTTTGTAAAATTGAAGGGCAAAGTTGCAATAGGACTTCCATCATGTAAGCCAACAAATGTCTGGACATTATGACATTACAAAAGAGCAAAGGATTATATATGATGCAATTCTTTAAAATCAGACATGGTTATATTTCTTCAAACTATAAACATACACACATGCTTTTTAATCAGTTTCCACTCAGTCCTGTAAATGCAGGCTGTTTAGGTTCAGTAGAGTTGCAGTAACATAGCTTATTGGAGAATGCAATTTCTCCAGGGTAAAAGCAAAGCTCTACATCAAAGCCTGATTGAGCAGAAAATATGTGCTAATGTTCACAGCAGTACTCTATTATATTATAAGTATGCTTGTAAATATTCACTGCATGTTATCACACCATTTGAACTATGAATATTGTAAGGTGAAAGGTCACTCCTAATACTCTCTCAAGAGGCAATGGTTTTAAATATATCCAAATGGAATAATGGTCAAGAATACCCAAAGGGAGGGAGGGAACCAAGCACATCATAAAGAATTGCATAGTGTGTTTCAAGTTTTCAGGACAACAAATATGCCAAACAGATACCTCATAAGCAGTTATTATTAATGGAATGATCAGGCTTATGTTCAGCAAGAAATCTTCACTGCAATAAATCTTTGTGCTCCATTAGTCCACTTAATTCCAAATAGTAGTGAGGTTATAACCTACCACTGTTAGATTTTATTGTCATAATCCATAATATATCTTATAGCATTTGGAATGTAGAGATAACAGTCATTTAAACTTCCTTCGTCTACACATTATCTTAATATATTCAATTTTGTACTAAGCAGGTCATTCAAAAACTAAAAAACTTTGCCAAATTAAATGTAGTAATTCTTCACACTGACATAGTCTGAAAATAAGTGAGTTATTTAAGTTCCTCATTAATTTTGAACCCATATAAAATTTCTTGATATAATACACTTCCTCAAGATAGTTAGATAAAGGGTCATCTAAGACTAAACTAGTCATGAACATCAAACATGGAATCTCCTTCATGCATACATAAAATGACGTACCATATTATTTAAGGGAGGAAATATTATAAATGTCTAATCTTTCTACAGAACATAAAACAATATTACTGAGATGGCATGAAAATGTTCATCTAATGATGGGGGAAATCCATTGTGAAGAATCAACATGAAATTTAAGTGACTGCAGATTTCAGCATTGTAAAAAAAAATGTTTTAAGTAGATTGGTAATTATGTTCTGTTCCTGAATTCAATTTTTAAACAAACACAGTGGAACCCACCAAGGCCATGGCCAACAGAAATTTATACATTGCATTGTAATGGATGTAAATTAATAATTGGGCATGATCAGCCATGGTCCACTCTAAATAATATTTTAGAATGTATTCAACATTGGATACAATTGGGAGGACTATAACCTGACTCACCCTGCAAAGATTTACTTGGATGTTGTTAAAATTTTTGGGACTGTTGACCTGCCACCAAACATCATTTAAAATATAGTATATAGGAACAGGAGTTGGCCATTCAGCCCATCAAGTCTGCCCTGACATTCTATGATCATGGCTGATCAAACTTAGTACTCTATTCCCATTTTATTCTCACAACATTTGATCTCTTCAGACTTAAGAATTACAGGTGTACATGACTCCTTCTAGAAAACATTCAACTGTTTGGTCGCAAATGCTTATTGTGAGACAGAATTCCTCTCAATGGCTCACCACTCAATTGGTGAAGTAACTTCTCCTAATCTCAGTCGTAAATCGCTCAGCTCATATCCTTAGACAATGACCCCTAGCTCTGAACTCCCTGGTCACTGAAAACATCCTTATTTATCCTGTTTAATTCTGTTAGAATTACACAGGTTTCTATGAGATTCCCCTCATTCTTCTAAACTCATAACGAATAGTTATGGAAGTACTCAGGGATGCCCTCACAAGAACGGGGTACAATGCCCAACTCATCGACTGCCAGTTCCGATGTGCCACAGCAAGGAACCATAATGACCTCCTCAGGAGACAGACACGTGCTGCAACTGACAGGGTACCCTTCGTTGTTCAGTATTTCCCAAGAGCTGAAAAATTATGCCATGTTCTTCGTGACCTGCAACACATTATCAATGAGGATGAGCACCTCACCAAGACCTTCCCCACACCTCTACTACTTGCCTTTAAGCAACCACCAAACTTCAAACAGATCGTTGTTCGTAGCAAACTGCCCGGCTCTCAGGACAACTCTGTACAACCCTGTCACGGTAAGCGCTGCAAGACGTGTCAGAGTGTGGACATAGATACCACCATTACA
>NC_057731.1:24320606-24323135 GCF_004010195.1 Chiloscyllium plagiosum | reverse complement strand
ACACACCCCTACAGATACACACACTCCCACACTCACACATGCACCCCCTCACAGACTTAGGACACTCTGCACTCACTACACACACACATACACTTTCTCACATTCACAACCCCCAACCCAGACAGACATACACAAATAGACAGACAAAGACCCACATACACACATATATTTTATGGGGTGAATTTGTACTTTCAGGGTTACATTGTACTTTGCTCAAAAACATCATGCATTCATGTAGAACTCTGAGCTCAAAAACTGCATGAATTTATGTAAAACTCCGTTATCTCACTTTTTAGATTAGAATCAATCTAAACATCATGGCATAGACAGAGAACACAGTGGGCTAACACCTTCAACATATTATCTATCTATCACCATTGTTAGCAGCTAACCCAAGAATGCAACTTTTAAAAACAAAGGTTTTGTGATTTACACATGAAAGAAGTGAAACTATCACTGTATTCTAACAGATGAAAGGCTTAACAGACAATCAATTTTTCAATGTATAATTTCAGTTACATCACACTGTAAATTTTTGCTATAAATTCTGTGTTAGGATTGAGCCCTCCACTACCACCTGATGAAGGAGCGTCGCTCCGAAAGCTAGTGTGCTTCCAAATAAACCTGTTGGACTATAACCTGGTGTTGTGTGATTTTTAACTTCATAACGAATAGAGTT
Organism: Chiloscyllium plagiosum; assembly: GCF_004010195.1. Taxonomy (NCBI): domain Eukaryota; kingdom Metazoa; phylum Chordata; class Chondrichthyes; order Orectolobiformes; family Hemiscylliidae; genus Chiloscyllium; species Chiloscyllium plagiosum. The sequence goes on along the minus strand of NC_057731.1, from coordinate 24,322,456 downwards.
GTAACTGATCCAGTAGGATGAGTCCTACCATCCCAGGAAATAACATTTTTTTTCTCTTTTCAGAGTGTTAGTACACATTAAAACAGATGAAAGCCTTATGACTATAATCAAATAAGTGACGTAGATGTCACAGAGCAGAATGTCCCAAAGTGTGGGTCATAAAGCTTTGAGGTGCAAGCTATGGGGTAGCCCGGAGCTCTGAGCAAGAGCCACCAGTTGTGAGGGCCTGTTAAATTTTCAGATTTTATTTAATAGGGGTTATGGCCCAACTGACTGATCTTTGAGATCTGATTTCTGACCTCAAAAACCCAGTGAAAAGATGTTTCTTCCTTGAAAATCCTGCGACCTAAGCAGTACCACTTTCCTATTTTCACAACTTTCCTCTCCCCTTACAAATCATATATCAACCAATATCCGGGCCCCCATTCATACAACTCTGGAGCCATGGCAATTTCCAAGCCTCAAAATGGTGTCACAGTGGGAGAATGTTCAGGAAGTGCACTAAGACTTGGCAACATTTTAACATGGAATTGTTAGGTGTTGAATGTAATCTTCAATTCTTGACTCTGGTAACTATTCAATGCTGACTGTTATACCTGTATATTGATTCATAGCCTGAGTAAACAAAAGCTACCAGAAGCTGAGCTATGAGTATGAGTGCAGACATTTTGTGATTGTGAAGATATTTTAAAAGCATTGTAAATAAACCTGCTGCATGTGTAGAAACTGCAGTCATATCTCTGCATAGATCTCTTGTGTGTGTGTATATATATATATATTTATATATATTCATTTCTATTTATGTATGAAATAAACACACAACAAACCAAAAAGAAACCCAAATGTCCACCCTGTTAGGAGGGCTAGCTGGATAGGCCTCTCAAGGTGACTGAAATCCTACTTAAAGAAGCACAAACCTACAGACAATCCAAGTAAGGAAAACAGAGGTAGGAGGAGGCATTGGCCCTGTCAGCCTGCTCCACCATTCAGTAAGATGGCGGCTGATCTGGCTGTTGTCTCACCTCCATTTTGCTATCTGCACACCCAAACCCCTGATTCTCTTGTGTGATAAAAGGCACATAATTTGTCTACACATTAATATTGCTTTTGAAACTTGTATTTTAGTACACATTAAAATTGATTGGATCCGTGGGTTTGAAACAATGTCTTGGACAGGGACCTGGAGGACCTCATGAATGAATTGATTCAGTGAAGGGTCATCATCTTCCCCCAGGAGTGGCAAAGAAGGCAACGACTCCACACCCTGCCTGCCTGATCCGAAGTTAGTGCCCGGGTCAGTGCTGTTTTAATGATCCAGGGAATACCCAGCAATGCCACAAAAAGATCAATAACCTTCTTGCTCTGCCAGGATAAGTGCAGTCTCTCTGATACCTTACACTCACTCTTTCTCTGCTATTGCACACAGCTCCCACCCAATCTCATGCTCTACTACTCCTACTCTTGCATGTAACATCTTCTCTTACCTACCCTGAACCCTCATAACACTAGTCCTGCATGGCCACTGCACTACTGAGGAGAAAGTGAGGACTGCAGATGCTGGAGATCAGAGCTGAAAATGTGTTGCTGGAAAAGCGCAGTAGGTCAGGCAGCATCCAAGGAACAGGAGAATCGACGTTTCGGGCATGAGCCCTTCTTCAGGAATGAGGAAAGTGTGTCCAGCAGGCTAACATAAAAGGGAGGGAGGAGAGACTTGGGGGGGGGGTTGGAAATGCGACGATAGATGGAAGGAGGTCAAGGTGAGGGTGATAGGCCGGAGTGGGAGTGGGGGCGAAGAGGTCAGGAAGAAGATTGCAAGTTAGGAAGGCGGTGCTGAGTTCGAGGGATTTGAC
>NC_057731.1:24297299-24316923 GCF_004010195.1 Chiloscyllium plagiosum | reverse complement strand
CCCCCACCAACCCAACCTCCACTCCCGGCACCTTCCCCTGCAACCGCAGGAAATGCAAAACTTGCGCCCACACCTCCCCCCTTACTTCCCTCCAAGGCCCCAAGGGATCCTTCCATATCCTCCACAAAATCACCTGCACCTCCACACACATCATTTATTGCATCCGCTGCACCCGATGTGGCCTCCTCTATATTGGGCAGACAGTCCGCCTACTTGCGGAACGTTTCAGAGAACACCTCTGGGACACCCGGATCAACCAACCCAACCACCCCGTGGCTCAACACTTCAACTCCCCCTCCCACTTCACCAAAGACATGCAGGTCCTGGGACTCCTCCATCGCCAGACCATAGCAATACGACGGTTGGAGGAAGAACGCCTTATCTTCCGCCTAGGAACCCTCCAACCTCAAGGTATGAACTCAGATTTCTCCAGTTTCCTCATTTCCCCTCCCCCCACCTTGTCTCAGTCAAATCCCTCGAACTCAGCACTGCCTTCCTAACCTGCAATCTTCTTCCTGACCTTTCCGCCCCCACTCCCACTCCGGCCTATCACCCTCACCTTGACCTCCTTCCACCTATCGCATTTCCAACACCCCTCCTCCCTACCTTTTACGTTACCCTGCTGGACACACTTTCCTCATTCCTGAAGAAGGGCTCATGCCCGAAACATCGATTCTCCTGTTTGGATGCTGCCTGACCTGCTGCGCTTTTCCAGCAACACATTTTCAGCACTGCACTACTGACCCATTCACTTGAGACATCTCACTATGGTTTCCTCCCACAGTCCAGAGATGTTCGGGTTAGGTGAATAGGCCATGTTAAATTGCCCACAGTGTTCACGGATGCGTAGGTTAGGTACATTAGTCAGGGGGAAATGGGATAGGGATATGCATCTGGGTGGGTACTCTTCAGAGGGTCAGTGTGGACATGTTGGGCCAAATGGCCTGTTTCCGCCCTGTAGGGATTCTATAATTCTATGAATCTGTGACTCCTCATTCGTACAAACAGCTAAACAAATAAAAGCAGATGATCCATCCTTCCCTGGCCCGACCTGCATGTCACTTCAGAACCACAATCATGTAGGTGATGTGAACTGCCCTCTGAAGTGGCTCAGTACTTGGATCAAGGGCAAATCATAATGCTGGCCCAGCCAGTTAACACCCACATCCCATGACAGAATAAAACAACAGCTCAAAGGGAATTATCGAGGGTCACTGGTGTTTTAGAGAAGCTGGAGAAGCCAGTCGTGGGGATTGGAGGCAGCAGGTTGGGATGCCGTGGAAGATGACATCTCTCAATACATTAAGGGTGAGAGATAGTGCATTGGATGAGACCAAATACTGTGGGAGTGGGGTGTCATTGACATTCACAACCACCCTGCATTTGATGAGGGGCAGTGCAACACAATGGGTAGCATGACTAAGCTGTAGCACCAGGGCTCAATGTGTGTTATGAAACCCTTTACCCTGTCCACACCAAACAGTCAACTAACTGTGTCCAAGCCCAAGGACTGACATCAGGCACTACATTGGACTATCTTCTGTAGGACCCCTGACTCTGGACAGTACACATGACTTGCCCGAGGACTGCTGCCCTTAGACTTCGAGACCTGGCCATTTGGTTGGAGAATGTTCAATGTGCTTGCTGCATGCGCTGCTGGCAGATGATGTGGCACAGTACCATACGGCTATGTGTCCATCTCCTTTGACAGATCATTGCTGGCAAGCATGACATGCTGCCTGGCTTTGTGGGTGTCTGAAACTTCAGGGAAAGGTAAAAGTATGGTGAGCCTTTAAGTTCTGAATGACACGGCAAAGGACAAAAAGATAAGGCAATGGAAGAAAAATCAAGGCAATGATGCTGTGAGCATCAAATAGCTGCAAAGTGATTGGATGCTGAGAGAGCTGCTGAGGATCCCGGTGGTATACCCTGCTTTAAATCATGAGATGGGGATTTGTCTGTGAGTGTAGGTTTCACCCAGCGCCAATACATTGCAAGGTGTTGACACACCCAAACTAATCTCCAGAGGTAGGAGGTGTAGGTATTCACTATCAGTGGAGTGTACCTTGACATATTGGGGAATGCTGTCTAAAATGAATGCCTAGTGGTGCAAGCAGTGAGCTGGAGTCACCTGGGACATGCTCTGAATTTCTCTGCTAGGAATTATTGCCATTTAGTTTCTCTTCAGTGTATGGGAGAAGAGGAAACTGCATATTATTGGAGTGAGATTTGGGTACTAATGTGAGATATGTGGTTGTAAGTAGGCCTCACCATTCACAGTGTGGTTGCAGAATCAGCCTGCTCTTTCTTGAAGTCGAGAGTCTTGTTTTACTAAGCTTGCTGTATTTCCCCAACTGACCCATCATTGCCCATAATCGTGTGCAGCTCTTCGACTTGTTCAAATGGAGAATTCTGTCCAACTGTGTTCTAACAAAGGCTCAAAATGGGAAATATAGATCCCTATCGAGGTGCTTTCCCCTCTAAATTTAACCTGGAGAAACTGGCCAGAATTTGTGTAGTCCAAATGGCAGGCCGCAAATTTCCAAATGTGATTGTGTGGGAAGCTCCCAAGTATCTACATGTGAAACCTGGGAGTTAACATTGATCAGCCCTCACCTGCTGGCATTTGACATGTTCAGTTTTGCTGAGATCCCACTCCTAATTACAATATTCCTCAAACATTATATTTTATAATATATATCTGATATATATAAAATTAAAATATCAAATAAATATTTTTTTCAATTATAAAGCAAAGCAATGACCAAAATGGATGACCTTCAATTGCCAAACTCTTTCCCTCTCCCACTTCATATCAATAACTCTCAGGTGGAAGTTGGATGATCTGGCAGAGCTGGATATTGAATACACTGTGGAAGAGAGATGATTGCTGTAGATAAAGCACACATTGCTGATGTTATACTGCCTGAATTCAGTAAGAACAAGAAACCAGTATTCTGACAGCATCTGTAGAAATCTCTCTGTCTTTCATTCTCGGCAGAAATGCCAAGGATGTGTGTGATGCAATGATTGTGACACTATACTTAGACAAGTGTGAATGCAGCAATTGCAATGAGTATTGAGGCAACGCCCTGCTGAGCATTATGGGATAAGTATTTTCCCATGCTGCTCTTTTCAGATGGCAGATCCTAACTGAATGCATCTACTTCAACATAATTTAAAATTGGAAAATTTACGATGACAAGGTCTCAGTCCAACAGCTGCAAGAGAAATGTTGTGGACAAAGGAGAGCACTATATTCTGTCTTAATTTATCTAATCAAAATATTCAACCATAAGCAGAGATGGTATATTTTACCTTCTCTAGAAAACTGGTTTCCCTTTGAATCTCAAGATTCCTCTGGACATCAATGCTGTTCAGGATCCTGCTATTAACTGTATAATTTTCCTTAACATTTGATCTCCCAAAGTGCAGCACCTCACATTTATCCAAAGTAAACTTCATCGCCCATTTCTCCGCCCATATATGCAACTGATCTATGTCCCACTGTATCCTTTGACAACTTTTTATACTATCCACAACTCCACCAACCTTTGTATCATCTGCAAATTTACTAACCCAACCATCTACATTTATCCAAGTCATTTATATATATATATATATGTATATCACAAACAGCAGAGGTCCCAGTATGGATCCCTGCAGATCACCACCAGTCACGGACCTCCAGCCTGAAAAACAACCATCCACCAATACCCTCTGCCTTTTATGGGAAAGTCAATTTTGAATCCACACGGCCAAGTCATGATGGATCCCATGCATCTTAATGTTCTGGATGAACGTACCATAAGGGAGCTTGTCAAAAACTTTACTAAAATTTATGTGAATAACATTGACTGCTCTACCCTCATCACCTTTGTTGCCTCCTCAAAAAATTCAATCAGGTTAGTAAGACATGATCTGCCTTGCACAAAGCCATGCTTACTCTCCATACTTCAGCCATGCTTTTCCAAAAATGCATTAATCTTGTCCTTATGAATTCTCTCCAATAGCTTTCCAACTGCTGATGTGAGACTCACCGGTCTGTAGTTTCCTGGATTATCCCTATTTCCCTTCTTAAACAGAGGAACAATGTTAGCTACCCACCAGTCGTCCGGGACCTCTCCAGTGGCTAGTGAGGATACAAAGATCTTGGTCAAGGCCCAAGAAATCTCCTCTCTTGTTTCTCTCAGTAATGGTAGATACCACTGGGTCCTGGGAATTTATCCACCGTAATGCTCTTCGAGAGAAACAACACCACTTGTTTCTTGATCTTAAGATGTCTTAACGCATTAGCATGCTCCACACAAATCTCACTATCAACCATATCCTTCTCCTGGGTGAATACCAACAGAAAGTACTCATTTGGGATCTCACTCACACTCTCTGCCTCCAAGCACAAGTTCCCTCCTTTATCCTTTAGTGGTCCTAACTCTTCCCTAGTTATCACCTTATTTTTAATGTATGTATAGAATGCCTTGGGATTCTCCAGAACCCTACTTGCCAATGTCAATTCATGGCCTCTTCTTGCTCTCCTAATTCCCTACTTGAGTTCTTTCCTGCTTTCCTTATATTCCTCATGGGCCCTGTCTGATTTTAGCTTCTTTTTTCCTTTTGATTAAATTCACAACATTGCTCATTATCCAAGGATTCCTTACCTTGACATCCTTGTCCTTTTTCCTTACTGGAGCCTGCCGGTCCCAAACTCTGATTAGTAGGTCTTTAAACAACTCCCATAAGACAAATGTAGACTTGCCAGATAACAGCTCCTCCCAATTAACATTTCCCATGTCCTGTCTTATACTAATGTAATTTGCCCTCCAATTTAGTACCTTCCTGCAAAGTCCTGACTTATCCTTATTTATAGCTATCTGAAAACATAAGGAGTTGTGATCACTGTTTCCCAGTGCTCGCTCACTGACAGGTCAGTCCCCTGGTCAGGCTCATTAACCAATACAAGGTCCTCCTGCAGTTGGACTATCCACATACTGTTTCAAGAAACCCTCTTGAATGCACTTAACAAATTTTGTTCTGTCTAAGCGTCTTGCTCTAAGGGAGTCCCAGTCTATATTGGGGAAGTTGAAGTCACCCACAATAACAACTCTATGTTTATTGCATCTTTCCATAATCTGTCAACATATTTGTTCCTCAACATCTCAGTGGCTGTTGAGGGGCCTATAGTATGACCCCATCAGAGTGATTGCATCCATCTTATTTTTGAGCTCTATCCATATTGCCACAGTGGATGAGCCCTTCAGTATGTCCTCTCTGAGTGCAGATGTGACATTCTCCCTGATTAGCAATGCCACTCCCCTCCACCTCTTTTATCTCACTCTCTATCTGATCTAAAACAATGAAAACCTGGAAAGTTGAGCAGTCAGTCCTGTCCTTTTTCAACCAAATCTCTGATATGGCCATTACACCATGTACTGATCCAGACTCTAATCTCATCCCCCTTACCTATAATACTTCTTGCATCTAAATAAACATACTTCAGTGCATTAGTACCATTGTGTTCATTTACCTGTCTCTGTCTATCCTTCCTTTCTGACTTACCATTCCTAATAACTACCTTCCCCTCGATCCCTCCACTTGCTGACCTGCTGCTGTGGTTCCCAGCCTCCGGCCATCTAGTTTAAATCCATAGCAGGACTCCTGGCTCTGACTTGCTCTTGTCACCACAGTATTTATATAGATAGTCTATTTTAATTTCTGGACAATGGTAATTCCCAAGAGGTTGTGTGTGAGGGATTTAGCAATGGCAATTATCTTAAATATCAAAGGGTGATGGGTTAGATTCTATCTCATTGGAAATAATCATTACCTGGTACTTATGTGGCATGAATGTTACTTGCCAGCTGTCACATCAGGTCTGGATATTCTCCAGGTCTTGCTGCATTTGGAAATGGCCTGCTGCAGCATCTGAGGAATAGCAAATTAACATTGTTTGACAATGATTGCAAATCCCACTTCCAACCTTATGATGGTGGCAAGGTTATTGATGAAGGAGTAGAAGATGGTTGATCCTAGGACACAACCCTGAGGAACTCCTGCAGGGATGTCCTGGAGCTGAGATGACTGATTTCCAAAAACCACAATCATCATACATTGTACTTGGCATTATTTCAAGCAGCAGTGAGATTTGCTTATGTGGCAGTAATCAGTTGTAGTGGATTTGCACTGCTTTTTATGTACAGAACACATTGAGACAATTTTCCATATTGTTAGTAGCTGTTGGAGCTATAGAGGTGTGGCAAATTCAGGAGCACAATTCTTCAGCAATATAGTAGTTGGAGCCCATAGCCTTTGCAGCATCTAATTATTTCAGCCATTGCTTGCCATCATGTGGAGTGAATCAAATTGGTATGGAGAAGACTGTGATGGATCTTCCAAAATTTCCCTTCCACAAAACCAAGCTGATCCTTTCCAATTACCTTGATTTTTTCCAACAGTTACAACCAGCAAGTCATTTGACTCTCTTCTTAATACAATTTTATCTTAAAGAGACAGTTCAAAACATAATCATCTTTTGAAACTTCACCTTTGTAATAAACTGGAATCCATAGAAGGATGTGAAATTGCTGTACTTGCCCAGACACTACCCACTGACTATTCTAGAAGGAAGTAAGGCTGGTACATTCAGGTATAGGTGAACTTTTAACAAAGTGACTCGGCTTACTTACTTATAACCAGTTCTCTCGCACTAATAATTTAATTTTAACATGTATAGTCTCATTCTGTATTCCAATAATTCTTGTTGTAATTTGTTTTTAAATTCTGTTTTACTTTGTTTCGACTGCCCATTCTTTTGTACCTGTCTTTCTTTCCCTCTCTTTATTTTGTTTCCAGTACACCAAGATATATAGAATGAAGTATTCTATTTGCAGTTTGGACTCTACAGGTGTAAAGACCACTTTTTAAATTTTTCTTTATTTTTGGATTGTGAAGCAAAATGGTGAAAGGATATTGCTTTAACCAAGGAATCTATGAAAGGAGGTGTTGCAGTTTTGATACAAGTTATTGGAACTCTTTGTGAATTGTATTTACATTATTGCCTTGTTCAAGCAATGAAGGAGGATTGTTGGAGTCATTGACACCAACGGGTGTTTATTCAGGACAGTTTTACCCAGAAACTGTCTGTTGTTTGTTTTTTTAATCATGATCAAGTTGTGTGTGTTAAGAGTGCTCAGCATGACAACAACTCTCTGGCTCCTGGGCAGATGGACAGCCTGTGATTGAACATTAGAGGGCCAAAAAGGCTCCTGTATAAAAATATACTTCCCTTTACAAAGAAGTTACAATGGATTAGAAAAAAGCTAATTATTCTCACTCACCATTTGCCCATAGGTTTTTGAACTAACCAATGACTGAAACACTGAACAATTTGTATGGGAACTGCCCTGTGTCTGCAGTAAAGAACTGATAAGACTTGGAAAGAATAAAATTAGTGTTTGGAAGAAGCAAAGAACACCCTATTCAACCATGTGGGCTGGTGCTATTGAACTGTGTCTCCTTAGTAATTTTTCTCCACCCAGCACAGATTTTCTGTTTTGCTTATCTGTCCACTGCGTGCATTGGGGTTTAAAATGGGATGGAGTTTAAGTTAGACAGTTATAAATTGATAATTCGGATTTTGTTATCATGTAGTTGGACTGATTTTATTGTAACAAATAGTAGATTCTTACTAGGTACAGAAGTGAGTCAGTATTTTATGTTAACTTGAGCTCATCAGACAGAAAACTTCTGGACTTTGAGTAACGTAATTAAATCTGTAACTCTTGTGATAATCCCAGGAGTGGGAAGGATGGAGTATCAATACACTTTTAAGAGGGGCTCTTCAATTTGATTGGTTGAACACACATATTGTGTTGCTTGTACAGCCCACCCACATCACAGATTACCTGTAAAAGAAGCCCGGCTAAAATGATCTCCATGAATGAAGTTCAGACTCAAACATTTGCAAAAGCTGGAAACATGACAAACAGCAAGCATTATTCCTTCAATATGTTTGAGATTTTTATTTTATTCCCAGTGCAAGGGTTAACTTCCAGATAACATCTTATTTGTATCTTGATTTGATTGTAAAAAGTAATTAAACCTGACAAATTATCTGTGACCTACTTGCTGTTCTTGTCATATATTTTATAAATGTTGATCAAAACAGTAATGTACCTAGGCTATATCAACTAATAGCAAGAGGAGGCAGAAAGTAGGTTATACATAGACCTTTAGTTTCATTATAACAAAAGAAAGTCAATTAGAATTGAGAAATTACTGTTGTCTAAGAATGTTTAATGAACCTCTGTGACATTTTGCTGCTTGCTATTTAAATGAGACACTGCCTCTTGGAAAATAAATGGGTTAATAGTTCTGTTAAAATAATAGCAGATTAATGTTATACACATGCATTTAGCATTTGTACACTAAATACAATGGTAATTTATCGACTTCTAGGCCTCTTTAAGTTTAAAGCTTGTTTCTGAAAATGGCAATGTGGTAATTATTAATTGATATTTTACTAGCAAGCTAACATTTTATAAGAAACTAGCATTACCATGAATTATAGTTTAAACTTTTTTTTGTTATTTTTCACATGGCGTATTTTGATCATATTGGCAATACTGATTTAAATGGATTTACCAGTTCAGATAACAAGGTGATTTAATATGTTGATTATGATATCAACAAGGTTCTTCAACTTTGCACATTGCGCTAATGTGTGTTTACCTGGCCAGCCCACAGGAGGCACAAGCTTTAACACCATCTTATTCATACTGTTCCAATGGCACTCTATGCTCAATTTAATTGTTACAGTTAAATTCCAGCTGTTATTGGATATATACAAGCATGAATGCCCCACATCATGTGCTTGTACAAAGCAATTCAGAACTTGAAAGAAAAACTGAAAACTCAGGCGTGCATATAATCACAATATAGATTTTTTCATTCATTCACAAGATATGGGCATTGCTGCAAGGCCACCAACTTTTGCCCATTGGTACTTGCTCTTAACAAGGTGGCAGAAAACTGCCGAATTGAACCATTTCATTCAACACGGTGTAGGTACACCAACAGTGCTGTTAAGGAGGGAGTTCCATAATTTTATTCAGGGACAGTGAAGGAATAGTGATGTTTTTCCAAATCAAACTGGTGTGTGACCTTGAATTTGCCCTGTATGCCTAGTACCACTACCTTTCTTTTTCTAGGTGTTGGAGATCACAAGTTTGATAAATAGATCACAAGTTTGAAAGCTTTGTAGATTAGTGTTTTCTAACCTTTTCAAACACAAGATAACTTCTTAAGCTTAAATGCAACCCAAGATCTACTACTAAGAAAATATAGAATTAACAGTTTACTTTTAGTGAAATATGAATCTAAATACAAATATACCTGTTCATTTTGACCTCTACTCACCAAGTCTCTGTGTGACACCTATAACTGCACATTCTTTGCCAGTGCCTTGAAGTCTGGGTTTTACTTTGAGACTGCTAGTTGTATACAATCCATCAAAGGGGTATCTCTGAGGCAAGTGCAGTACTTGGATTGATTATTTTTGTTTGGGAGAACACTGTATCACAGAGGTATGTGGAGACAAAAATAACTTTTCACTTTAAAAGCATAGAATTGCACTTTTCTCTGTTTATTACACTTTTGCTCTACTGTTCTAAACCTGGTAGAACTTGGTAGCCAACCACTAATGTCTAATTGAAGGAATGGATTTGAGGAAAACACGAGAACTTGTTCCATCGTATCCAATTCCTGGAACTGTTTGTTGAATTCATGTATCTTCCTCAGATGTGCACAGAAGATTTCTGGGTGGAACCATTTTTCTTTGCCTTTGATTTTTTTTCTAGTGTTTTCTCCAGATTTAGGAGATACTGCACCATTTTTTTAAAATTGGGAGGATCATGGATCCAGTTTCAATTTGAATGCATTCTCAGCACTGATTGCATGTGCATAGTCTATGTCCTTTCCCAACAGATCACAGTTCAGTTTTCACATTATTTCCATAAGAAACTTTAAATTGAGCAACCACGCATTGTCTGGCACACTGCAGACGACATTCTTTGATTTAAGGAAAGTGACAATTTCAGGCAGCAGTTTGAAAAAGCTTTGCAGTACCTTCCCTTGACTGAACCACCTCAAACAACATGGAGGATTAGTTCACCATAGACAGCATTAAGTTTGTCAAATAAGGATTTGAACAATTAGGGCTGAAGGCCTCTTCCTCAAATTGAGTTTGCAATCTCAACAACTTATATCACATGAAAAAAAATCATAAAATTATTCACCAGTGCCTGCTGGTAGTTTATACAGTGTTCATTCAAAAAAGAGGGGAAATCAAGTTCATTTCAGCAAAATGCAACAAAGCTCAATTTGTGCTGAGCAAATCCATCTCAAAATCATTTGTGATGGAAATCAGTTTATTCACTGGAATGTTTTTAACAAGCATGTATCTTGTGAATTTGTTGTAGATATCCTTACCCCTTGAACTCTCATTAAGGGCACTAGCAGAATGGTCCTGTTTGGAGGACCGTTTGAAAGAGAACTAGTGGGTTGTGTTTCACAGATTTGTGGTAACTCCTCAAGAGCTGCATCTCTTGAGAGAGAACCTGCACAGTTATCACCTTTGCTGTTTGAATTTGTGTATCTCTCTCTCTCTCCTTAACTGTCCTCACCATGTGCTTCCTTCGTCTCCTCTTCTCCCTTTTAAAACTACTGTTGTTTTGACTTTTTTTTCCAAAGTTCCAAAACAATGCAACAGCATATAAAACAATAATTGCTGCTCCTGGAATTCGAGGAAATCACCTCCAACACCTAAAATACCTTAAAAAAAGGAGCAGCTCTTATGGCCAGAAATTTTTCCCGTCCTCCATCTTGGGAATACCCAGAATTCTTTTCTACCAGATTACACCAGAAAGTAAAAATGTTATCATGAAGCCCTAAATTGGTTAATCGCGTGCATTCTCTATATATGGCTTAGAATGAAAACAACCTTCAATCAGGTTTCTTCAATAGACATTAAATTGCTGATTTATTATAAAGCAAAACACATCAAATGAAGGTGCAGAACTGGCTACTGGAAACAATTTGAAATACAAAAATATAAATATTTGCCCTTCTCCATGATTTAAAACAGATACATAAAACAGTATGCATGAATTAGGGGGGTAGGAGTGTTTATGGGGGGGGCAAAGATTTCTTTCTCTCTCACTTAAAAAGAAGAATAAAACAACTTTTTGGCCATGAGTGATTATTCTAGAAGGCAGAAATGGATAAAGCATGGAGTATTCCAAAGTCTGTTGTTCTTACATGTATGGTCAAGTCAATAATCATCCACAGTTGTCTCTGGAGTCTTGGCAGATACAAATTACTCAGGAAATATACTATTGAGGAGTTATTTCAGTCACTCTTCAAGAAAAAAAAAGTGTTGACGTTTTGCCCTCATTTCACAGCAAAGATGTTTCAGAGACAGAAGACACAGTCTGAGCAACTTATAGAGTCAGAATTGTTCTGTAGCAGGCCTTTCTCAACTGAAAATTCAAACATGAACTTGAAACCTGCAAACATCGTTATACCAGAACAGATTTAAAGCACTCAGGTGTTTTCTCCTAAACTCAGTTCAAGTAAACAAAATCAGCAATTATCTGGAAACATGCATCCAAGAAATACTTGGGTTTAAAACAAGTTGCAATGTGTTATTACATTGTCTTTTTAAAAAATGTCCAGTATCTCCACAATCCTTCAAACTCAAGTCAACAAAGATTATTTAAAATGAAGCATTTTCATAACACCAGGAAGCAGTGGATACTGTTGATGATCGGTTGGCATTCAGGATTACTGATCTATAATAACATTACACCAAGATTCCATAAAGGCCATCTTAAAATCATTGATTTTAATGCAAGATGTGTCAAATAAAAAGTTTTAATTTTCTATTGAGGCTTTCAGATGACAAAAATAATATTTATAGTTCCTGGAGGTTGCATTTTCACTGTGGATTCTGCTAAGCACAATCCAGCTTGAAGATAAAACTGATATAATTTACCTTACCGGAATGTGGCATTATGCTTTTCTCAATCGACAGAAAGTGAATGTTCAATGCTACTGAGTAGGCATGTAACATAATATGCAACAGTCACCAGTCATTGAAATTTCAGGCAAACTCTCTATTTTTTATGCTGACAAAAGACTCAGTTAGTCCTTTCTTCACGCCTGTCTCCCACCACCGCTCCCCCCCTCACACATACACATACACACACACAAAAACATGGGTGAGGGAATTGGCAACAAAGTCACGGGGGTGGGTTTCAGGGTGCCCTTTGCCAACACTAGCATTACATACCTTTGAACAAAGGAGAGTACCTTCCTGAAGCCTACAAATGAAGACACAAAGGTTTGCTTCTTATACTCCCTACATGGTGACATCCAACTAGAGCTGGATTAATATTAATGCTGGAGGCATGACGTCCCTAAATAAGCATTACATGCTGCGTCTGGTAGTCAATTGAAAAGGTTGTGAGTCTAATAGATCAGCTGTAACAAAATGGTATTTGATTTTATTTTAAATCATGTCCAAACATGTTATGACACACTTCTGCAGCACATGGGTCTTGAACGTAGGCCTCCTGGCTCAGAGGTAGGGACACTGCACCACAAGTGTTCTTTGAAATGCTTTTTGTTATTTTCTAACCAACCTGCCCAGAGGTGTCATTGCACACTTCTGACTTAAACCCGAGCCTCCTGACCCTGAGGCAGGGACACCATTGCAGTTCCACAAGAACCCTCAGTATGCTTTGTAGATATATTCACTGATATTTGTCATCTGTTTTACATTATTAACCTTCTTGTGAAACTGCATTCAAGATCTTTGGGTGTACTGCTGCCATTAACCATGACAGTGCTATTTCTGAGCATGTTGGACCATGTCCTATACTGTGTGGCCATTAGTCAGTCTTCTTGAAGGGAACATTCTCTTGTGTCCAGCACCTACTCAGCCAGAGTGCAGTTACAGTTTGAGAGCTGGAATATTAGCTTTTTGAAGTGTAGACAAGCTTTAACTTGTACGATACCCACGTCAAGTGAACTTTCGCCATGAGATGTGGACTTAGCAAGACCCTGGGCAATTAAAGCTGCTACTACTTAAATTAGCAAGCAGCAAAACCTTCCTGTATTTTACAGAGTCGATGTTGGTTAATCAAGTGTTTCAATCACTACATTTAGAGTCATAGAGATGTAACACATGGAAACAGACCCTTCAGTCCAACTCGTCCATGCCGATCAGATATCCTAACCTAATTTATCCCATTTGCCAGCACTTGGCCCATATCCCTCTAAACCTTTCCTATTCATATACCCATTCAGATGCCTTTTAAATGTTGTAGTTATACTAGCATCCAATACTTCTTCTGGCAGCTCATTCCATACATGCACCACCCTCTGCATGATAAAATTGCCCCTTAGGTCTCTTTTATATCTTTCCCTTCACACCCTGAACCTATGCCTTCTAGTTCTGGACACACCTTGTCTGTTTATTCTATCCATGCCCCTCATGATTTTATAAACCTCTATAAGGTCAGCCCTCAGCCTCAGACGTTTCAGAGAAAACAATCCCAGCCTATTTAGCCTTTCCCTATAGCTCAAATCCTTCAACCCTGGCAACATCCTTGTAAATCTTTTCTGAACCCTATCAAGTTTCACAACATCATTCCAATAGGAAGGAGACCAGAATTGCACACAATATTCCAAAAGTGGCCTAATCGATATCCTATGCAGCCATAACATGACCTCCCAACTCCTATACTCAATGCTCTAACCAATAAAGGAAGCATACCAAATGCCTTCTTCACTATCCTATCTACCTGCAACTGTACTTTCAAGGAACTATGAACCTGCACTCCAAGGTCTCTTTATTCAGCAACATTCCCTAGGACCTCACCAAAAATAATACCATTATTTTCATGGACTTTCAGTTTTGCTTCCTGTGTCTGGGTTAATCATTGAGAGATATTTTTCATAATATAGGGCTAAATTAATACTTAATGAAAGCGAAGACGAAGAGCAAAATACTTACAAGGATCTTCCCACCACAATCTTCTGTAAAAGCATTCATATTCTGCAGCAGTTTATTTTTAACTTCTTGTTTTGAGATGTGAATGCATACTCTCTGTATGATATTCTTCCAGGGATAACAGCTTTATTTAATTAATGCATAACATTACCTTCCTATGTTCTAGTTTTATATCAGTCACAAGCTGAATGTATAATAAAACCTGACAGACATGAATGACTTACAGTAGATCAATGTCATAAGCTGCTGTGTTTTGAAATATTCCCATATGCTTGAATACTTATGCAAAAATGTGGATTTAATGCTTCTTAAGCTTTAGAAGAATACATAAACTGGATGCATTATATAATAAATACATTTCTGCAGCTAGTACATTCAATCATATCAGAAATAAAGCTATGCTATGAAAAATAGCAACTCTGTAAAGCTCAAGTACCAGATAGAAATTAAAACTTACAAATAGCCTTACTGTTAAAATTATCGTACAAAATCAGGTTTCTATCAAGCCCATTCTGTAATTGCAGGGTGAGTGAAAATGTTTCTAGTCTTAGCTATTCTGTTCCAGAAGTCACAATAGTAAAGAAAGGAACTGGAGTCAAACTTTACTTTTAAAGGAATTTATTCACAACTATACTTTACAAATATGCACCTCCTACACCAGCCGCCAGAGCTATTTTCTTTCATTGTTCTTTTTATAGAAGCGCAGGTGAATCCAGTTAACGCCCATTTAATGCATACAATTAAATACAAATAGTACTAACATACATAATGACTGCTACCAAAAACAATCCATTGTCAGCCACGAATGGTCCTAATTAGTAGGTATGCCTTCTCACGGACTGATCTTTACTTATTTCTTTGTCTTCTTTGCCCTCACCCTCACCTCCTTCCACCTATCGTATTCCCAGCGCCCCTCCCCCAAATTCCTTCCCCCCAACCTTTTATCTCAGCCCGCTTGGCGCACCAGCCTCATTCCTGAAGAAGGGCTTATGCCCGAAACGTCGATTCTCCTGCTCCTCAGATGCTGCCTGGCCTGCTGTGTTTTTCCAGCACCACATTTTTCAACTCTGGTACTCCAGCATCTGCAGTCCTCGCTTTCTCCTTATTTCTTTGTCTGCCTAACTGCTTTTCCCTCTCTCTGGACTCCATCTCACCTCTTGTTTACTCTTTCCCCCTTTCTCCACTCATTCTTTACAATGTATACCAACCTTTGTGTAGGCTAGGTGCATTAATCAGGGGAAATGTAGAGCAATAGGATAGGGGAATGGGACTGGGTGGGTTACTCTTCGGGAGATTGGTATGGACTTGGTAGGCATGTCTCTACACTGTAAGGATTCAATGATTTCCCACCTTATCAGTTCCAAAGAAGGTTCACTGAATCAGAAATGTTAACTTGGCTTTATCTTCATTGATGCTGCCAGAATTGCTGAGTTTTCTCAGCAATTTCTGCTTCTGTTTCAGATTTCTAACATCCACAATTCTTTTTTTTTGGTTTAACAATGACCTTTAAGTTGATAACAGATAATGATACTTGGATGTAATAGTCCTGCTGCCATTTGTGTCATCATAAGATGGTGGCTAGATACTGCACACAGAGAAACCCATCACATGTGCCTGTTTTTTTTCTATATTTTTACTATTAACTTTTTCCCGAAAGGTTTCTGTTGGTGGACCTTATTAATCCCTACATATTCATTACATGTTAATGGCACAAAGGAATATGGCTGAAACTTCTATAATTGAACAGTGAATTTCCAATGCTACTATTCACAGGTTAAAAAAAATATTTTCATCTTGACCTAGTTTTGGGTCCAGGTCTGGTGCAAAGTGATACAAATCCAAAACAACACATCCAAGACTCATTGCAAGTTAACCTACAGCATACTCAGCTAAGCTGTCAGCTCCTATAAGTATTTCACCCAGGTAAATGCATTTATGATAGGCCCACCTGTCTCATTGGCAGTGCCTCTCAGACAAGTCCAGAGAGGGGTGTTGGTGGTGGAGTTTAGAGAGAGTTACATGGGGTTGGGAATTGATTGAAACTCTTACCGAATTGGTGGACTATGCCACAGTAATTTTTTAAATAAGAACAATGAAATATTTATTATTTACTTTATGACAGATGTGGGGAGGGCTGTTGAAGAATTCTGGTCAGGACAGGCCCCATATCTGCTTTGCCCTTCCTCAGCAAATTTCACGTAATGGATGTTAACCACCTAACTTCAAAAATAACTGAAGTAGTACATGTTGTATCTATTTAGGAATGAAAATGTTTTGCATGAAGCAACAATTTTTGCAATAAATTCTCAGAAAATGTGCATATGAAATCTGTTATACTACACAGATGTATTTAATCTTGTCTGTCACTGACTGTGAAAGTGGGTACTGCAAATGGTGGAGGTCAGAGTCAAGATTAGAGTGGTGCTAGAAAAGTCACAGTCATAGTAGCATCTGAGGAGCAGGAAAATCGATGTTTCGGGCAAAAGCCCTTCATGAGGAATCAGCCCTTCCTGAGGAAGAGCTTTTGCCCAAAATGTTGATTTTCCTGCTCCTCAGATGCTACTATGACTATGAAATCAAATCTCAACAGCTGAGAAACACACGTGAGTGAGACTTACAACAACAGGAAGAGTGGCTACTTAAAACAGGTAACTAGAAAGGTACCAGCACAAATTAAATGGGTGAAAAATACTAGGTCAGGTTAAATTTAAATCAGATAGAAAGGCCAAGTCAGAATCAATTTGAATACACGATACAGGTGAAGCCAGACAGAGAGACTGAATACTTCTGTGGCCTTGTTTGGAAGAGAGAGGACATTTGATTTGGGGAGACAGAAGATTGAGTAAGTCAAATAAATTTGACTACGCAATTAAAAAGCTTTTTAAAAGATAGAATAAACAATGGCAAATCATCTTAGAAAACAAAAAAAAAACAAATGCCTTGTGTTCTTCTGTGAGAGTCTGATTTCTCCTTATGAATCAATTAATATTCTTTTGAAACCATCATGTCAAAGAATCAATGGTTGTAATTTTGCTCAGCACAATATTGTAATGTTCCAACAATAGAGATAAACAATTTTATATTATGGAAACAGGAATTTCAATAAAATAGTTTGATTGTTCTAATATACTTGAAGAATTGTTCAAAGAAATCAGTCGTTGGAATACAGTACTTCATTATTATACCTGCGATATCACAATGTGAGACATCTCTGTCACTAATCTAAGACTCGTTAAAGGTGACAGTTTAGGAACAACAGGGTTTCACAACTGGAAAATACCAGGAGCCTTTCTACTGTCACTTTCAATTTGACAGACAAGAAAGAAGGCAATCAACGGAAGTGACAATAACAGAACTTCACTCCAATATCAGCCAGTTTTCCTCTACTGAAGCATTCAAGATGAATTTCCTTGAAATAAAAGTACCACCTAACAAAAAGCATCAATGTGTCAAGATTTTTACTGCAGTTTTATGATTCTTGTTATATTTTCCTGGTATAGAATGAATCATCTGCAAGTGAGATGAATAGAACATACCTACCAAGAATTTGTGACATAATACTAACTTTAGAATTCAATGCATTATTTTAATACTCTTTTGGCCTCCATTGCAAGAGGATTTACATGCAGAAGCAAGGAAGTCTTACTGCAGTTGTACGGGACCTTACTGAGACCACATCTGGAGTATTTCATGTGATTTTAATCTCTGTGATATGAAAAGATATACTTGCCATAAATGGAGACCAGCATGGCTCATCAGACTGATTCCTGGGATGGCAGCTTTGTTAAATGAAGAGAGAAAGGGTTGACTGGGCTTGTATTCACTAGAGTTTAGAATCAGGAGAGGGAATCTCCTTAAAATGTAAACAATTCTGTCAGGGCTTAATGCAAGAATGCTGTTTACCCTGGTCAGGGATTCCAGAACAAGCAGTCACAGTCTCAATATATGCAGCAGGCCATGTCAGTCTGAAATGAGGAAAAGTTACTTCTCTGAGAGGGTGGTGAACTTGTAGAATTCAAGTTCAGAAAACAGTGGAGGCCAAGATATGCAATATATTTAACAAAGAAATAGAGAGATTTTGAGAGGCTAAAGGTGTTTGGGTTTGGAGAGAGAGTGAGAGTATTGTACTGGGATGGAAAAACAGCCATAATCATGTTGAACAGGCTACTCGTGTTCTTATTTTCTACGTTTTGCTTTATTAAACTGCTTATCATTTGTAATGTCTGTTCCAACAAAAACTATTCTTATCTAGAAACAATCAATAAGAAGGGTCAGTTCCTAAATAATAACAGTAATGATGACTACGAAAAATTCATTTCAGCTCATTTATGTGGAATTAACATCGGGTGAAAAGATGACAACAACATTCAGAAAAATATTATGTAATAGGTGGAAATTTTCATTGCCTGAAAATCAAAAAGTGTCAAATGGTAAAGTAAACAATTGGCTACTCCAAGATATTTCTACGTTGCAAAACAAATGTCAATGAGGAAGGGATGATAATAAATCCAGCGGCAACAGCACCACCAGGATGAATTGGACACAGTTTCACCCCAACCTGGAGTTTCCTGTTGAGGAAGGAGCAGGTCCTGGGCTGACTCCCCCAGCCTGGACTCCCCTCAGGCTGGGCTGAGGCTAGGCCTGGGCGCCAGAATTTGCTGAAGCATTGGTGAAAGGGACGGCCGGCGGATCGGCAGATGGAGGAATGTCGGATGGGGAACAGGAGGCTTCTCCAGGCCCAGTGACAAGATGGCTTCCAGTGGCCTAGCATGGTGGTCTCGTTCCATCATTCCCCAAATCCAGAAACTGTTAACTGAACTGTGATCAACTTTGTCTTAATTTTACTTTTAAAAGATTATTATGCATGACTTCCATCATTAATATGGCGTATTGTGCAACTTATAAAACTTTTCACTGTATTTTCCATGTAAAAGTACATGTGACAATAACTTTCTATTCCATTCTATTCTAAGTTTGTGAGAAGATTTGTAGCTCGGGTGCTCGTTATTGTGGTTCTGTTCGCCGAGCTGGGAATTTGTGTTGCAGACGTTTCGTCCCCTGTCTAGGTGACATCCTCAGTGCTTGGGAGCCTCCTGTGAAGTGCTTCTGTGATCTTTCCTCCGGCATTTGTAGTGGTTTGAATCTGCTGCTTCCGGTTGTCAGTTCCAGCTGTCCGTTGCAGTGGTCGGTATATTGGGTCCAGATCGATGTGCTTATTGATTGAATCTGTGGATGAGTGCCGTGCCTCTAGGAATTCCCTGACTGTTCTCTATTTGGCTTGTCCTATAATAGTACTGTTGTCCCAGTCGAATTCGTGTTGCTTGTCATCTGTGTGTGTGGCTACTAAGGATAGCTGGTCGTGTCGTTTCGTGGCTAGTTGGTGTTCATGGATGCGGATCGTTAGCTGTCTTCCTGTTTGTCCTATGTAGTGTTTTGTACAGTCCTTGCATGGGATTTTGTACACTACATTGGTTTTGCTCATGCTGGGTGTCGGGTCCTTCGTTCTGGTGAGTTGTTGTCTGAGAGTGGCTGTTGGTTTGTATGCTGTTATGA
>NC_057731.1:24259920-24296714 GCF_004010195.1 Chiloscyllium plagiosum | reverse complement strand
GACCAGCTATCCTTAGTAGCCACACACACAGATGACAAGCAACACGAATTCGACTGGGACAACAGTACTATTATAGGACAAGCCAAATAGAGAACAGCCAGGGAATTCCTAGAGGCATGGCACTCATCCACAGATTCAATCAATAAGCACATCGATCTGGACCCAATATACCGACCACTGCAACGGACAGCTGGAACTGACAACAGGAAGCGGCAGATTCAAACCACTACAAATGCCAGAGGAAAGATCACAGAAACGCTTCACAGGAGGCTCCCAAGCACTGAGGATGTCACCTAGACAGGGGACGAAACATCTGCAACACAAAATCTATTCTATTCTATTCTAAATGGGCACATATTGAATCAGTGTGCATTGATAAAAAAGTATGTTAAATTTCTTATACATAAAATGTGAAATAGAATTTGTACTTCCAATATTTTTTAAAACATTACAGCAGTGTTGGTCTATGTCATTAACTCTTACTTACAGCTTTAAATAAAACTTCAACCTAGTCTTATACATTGGTATATGCTAATCTACTCTTAAAGTTGCTTTTGTTCCCCATCCTACTGAGCAAGACTGATGTTTTCAAAAATTCTACAAAGCTCACTCGAGTTCTGTGACACACCAGGAGCACCATTTTGTATTCGTCTTCAGAACCATGCCTTTGGATGCTCAATTACATCACCTGCTGTTTTGGGAATAACCAATAATAAAAAAGGTTGAATTGTTTAGATCTTTAAACACTGTGCTTTCTCTATTCATGTAGAACTGCATAATTAAAAAGTTTAAACAATCCATTGAAACAAAAAGAGGAAATTATGCAGTGGAACTTTCTGATTGCGGTTTTAAAAGGAATAAAAAGAGAAAAGTAGCAACATTGTCTTCTGTATCTAAGAACATCGTGAGTGAGCTTTGTGCAATTTGTGGCATCTGATTTCTACAACTTCAGTTACTACAAAACTACAGAAGATGAAGTTGATCTACAGTCAAGCTCATAAAATTACCCAGGATTTGCTAATAATAATTTTGACTTGTAATTAAGCAATAATGGAAAATTTACACAGAGCATTTTAACTTAATTTGTCATTTATATTGGTAACAACCCAGATCATTGCTGTCTGTATAAATGATAGTTCTTGACTTAAGTGGGAAATAAGAGTGTTCTAAAGGCTGTTGCTGCCAGCATTTGAAAATTAGTTGCAGAGAGATGCATATTGAACATAACTTGGAAATAGCTCCCAGGTTAATAGCTTTATCAAACTGTGACAGCATCAAGGATGCATACTTCATTCATTACATACAGTGAGGAGGGGAGACTATAATCATGGCAAAATGTACACTGACCATAGGTGATCATTAACCAAACAATGTATTACATTGACTCTCAATATATTTTTATATTACACTTTACTGAAAGTGATGTAATCAAAATTTACAATGGATCATTTCTCTACTATTTACGCTGTTAATATTAGAGTAATAAGCTAAAATTGCAACTGCCCATTTTGTTTTACAGATAAAAATTAAGGTTACCTCAAAAACCACATAGTAATGTGATCTATTAAACATCTGTTTTCAATTTTGCAACCGAGAGTTAAATCTTGTTGCACAGGTTTTGTTTACAAATGGGCCTGGCTCAGAAATGCTAGTTTGGCTCAGTGATAGCATTTTTGCCTGAGTCAGCAAGTTGTGGTTTCAAGCTCAACTACAGGCCTCAAGCACAGATTGCAGGAAGACATTTTATTGTGGTACTGTGGGCCAGCTGCTGAGCTACAATCTTTCACATAAGATACTAAACCAAAGCCCACTCTGGTGTATATAAACAGATCCCAAGGTATTATATAAATGTGAATTGCGGCCAAACATTATCCTTCAATCTACATCACCACAAACAAATTGAATGCTCATTCTTTCTTTAATTTATTGAATTATTGTTATCGGAACAATGTGCTGCACAAATTGGATGCTGCACTGCAAAGGCACTGATGACACTCCAAAGACAACTTGTTGGACGGTAAGCACTTTTAAGTAATTTAAGGTTGTGAGTGGGATCAGGAAGCATCCTGAGCATGTAAGGAAGATTGCTGTGATTGTTGGAAGCCAACCATTTCCGTACGAGTGTATTGTTGCAAGAATTTGTCATGCCAGGTCCTCTGCAAAGCCATCTTCATAGTTTCATTAATGACTTTCCCTCCATTGTAGAGTCAAAAGTGATGATATTCCCTCTTGATTTCACCACCTTCAGTATCATTCACACTTCTTCAGAAAATGAAATAATACATGCCTTCATGTGGGCTTATATGAAGATAGATATTAACTGTACGGGTATATAGAAAAGCAGGGAGTTCATTAAAGGGGAAATATAAAAGCAGAAGACTGCAGATGCTGGAGGTCTGGAATATAAAAACAAAGCAATGGAGAAACTCAGTAAGTCTGGCAGCACCTGTGCAGAGAAAGGTAGAGCTTATGTTTTGACTCCTTTTCCATACTGAAGAGGGGTGGAAAAGTGAAGGGTTTATTGCTGTTATAAAGAAGGGACATTGAGTAAGTCGAACAGATGGTCAACATGCCTTGAGAAAAAGGGGAAGGGTGTGCAACTAATAAGAAAACAGAGTTGTAGCCAAAGAATAGGTGTTAATGGCAGAGAAAAGGTAAGCAGTGCTGAGCACAAACCCATGCAAAGACACTGGGGGAATGTTGGGCAGAAGAGGTTATTAAAAGGGAAGGCAGAGTTCATAGTCTGAACTCAATGTTGAGTCTTATAGGCTGTAAAGTGCCTAAGAGAGTAGCTGGTGTATTGAAATGGGAAGCAATCAGAAGACTGTGGTCATTCCTGCAGAACCCCTCTGCTCCATCTGTAATATGGTCAACCCAGTCTATGTTTCTTCTCGCCAGTGTAAAGGACACCACACTGAGCAACAAATCCAATCAATTAAATAGAAATAAGTACAAGTAACTTGCTGCTTCACTTAGCAGGTGAATGTATGGCCTTAGTGAGTGAGAAGGGAGAAAGTAAATGGGCAAGTCTAACACCTTCCGGGATTCGGGAGTTGCCATGGTGAGGAGGTGAAGGGTTGCCAGGAGTGACAGAGAGTGAATCAGAGCATTGCTGAGGGAAAGGTTCCTGTGGACTGCTGACAGGAGAGAGAGGGTATAATATATTTGATGGTGAAATTCAAGCTGAAGGTGGCAGAAACAGTAAAGAAGTGGCAGTAAAGGAGTGACACATTGCTGTTGGGATTTAAAGGGTTAAGGAATAATTGATTCAAGTTAGGGAATCTAATCTGATCACCTTAAATGGAGACCTGAATAGCTTAATGAAAACAAAGATACCTGACTCCTGGTGAAAGAAAGTGTTGCAAAGTGGATACTTGAATACCTCAAAGTAACATAAGTACTGTAGACCCTTGATTAGCTTTACAAAGAAACATAAGTACTACGGAGACTTGATTAGCTTTACAAAGAACTATAAGTACTGCAAGATGGGGGCTCAATTACTTTTACAAAGGTTCCCAAGTAGTGTAAGGTAAAGGCGTGATTAGCTTTACAAGTTATGCTGTGAATAAGGATATTTGAGAATCAGGCACAATTGTAAACATATACAACAAAATACAATCAGGGAGCAGTCCATCTAAAGCGCTACCCTCCATATGCACACGTGTATAAAGCAAAGCCTTTGCTTCATTTGGACCTTCTACCATCTCTTTCTGAGTGTTACACTACAAGCTGACGAGAGGCAACTTACATTCAAGCCATACAAATAACAAGCAATAATATTCTCCAAAATGAGAACTATGGCTACCTTACCTTGGCACTTTTATTGCTCATTTTCTCAGTATCAACATCCTGGAAAGTCACCATTGACCAGAAATCAAATTTGACCAGCTACACAAACACTACGCTGACATGAGCAGGTTGGTGGCTGAGTATTGGCAAACAGTGCAAACAAGTACTCTTCATTTAACTGAATGGGTGCTGTTCCAACAAGACTCAGGAAGCTCAACATCATTCAAGAGATAGCAGCCCATCCACTGCCTAAAACATTCACCCACTCCACCACTGGCACAGGATGGTTGCAGTGTATACCATCTATGAGATGGACTCCAGAAACTTGCTGAGGTTTCTTCACTGGCACCTTCCAAACTTACAACCTTCACCGCCCAGATGGGCAGAATGAAAACACCAACACCTCCAACCCCCTTTAAGTCACATACTATACCTTGTGTTGGATAGAGATTGCCACTCCATCATTGCTTGGTCAAAATCTTGGAATTTCCCATCTACTGTGGGAATGCTTTCATCACAGAGACTGCAGTGATTCAAGGAGTCAGCTCACCACTGATAGCACAAGGCAATTGGGAAAGTGACAAGGCAGATTTTGCCAACAAAGTCCACATCCTGTGAATAGTTCACTGATGTCCTTTAGGGAAGGGAACTGCCAACCTTATCTACTCTGGTGTCCAAGTGACTCCAGATCCACAGCAATGCGATTGACTCTTAACTGCTCTCTGGGCAATAAATGCTGGACTAGCCAGCAATGCCCTCACTGTGTAAATGAATTTTAAAAAGTAGGAAAATGACACAAGATGCTAAATAAATGCAAATTATTTTTTCCATTGAAGAGGACCACCAAACTGAATAGAAAGATCATGCATTGAGAATTCACTCATGCATCTTTGATTCAATTTCTATTATTTAATTAAAATAAAACAAAGAACTGCAAATGCTAGTGTTTTAATACAAAAAAAAATTGCTAGAGAAACTCAGCAGGTCTGGCAGCATCTATGGGAAGAAAACAACGTTAACATTTTGAGTCCACTTTTGATGAAGTGTCACTGAACTCAGAACACCAACTCTGCTTTAAAAGCAAACTATTCCATATCTGTTGGTCCAGCATTGAGTGTTATTCCTTACTCCATGTTACTCCCGTGTGAATGCATTGTGGATTTCTGCTTAAGGCAATTTTGAATGCCCTTGGTTTTGGTACTTAAAAATTAAATTTTCAGGACTTTATATGCTGGGACATGCTTTTTCTGGAAACATCATATACTTTGATGACATACTGCTTACAGGAAAATATATTGGTGTCTTAGATTTTGTTGACTATATGTATGAAGAGCCATGTGCAAAATCTGAATCATTTACTCGCAGCTATTTGATAAGAGCAAGAAAAGGAAAGAATAATCTATACAATAAATTGTAGTGCCATTGACTAGGAACCATTGAGATTGCTCAGCACAAATTGGTGGTTTACTGATTGCCCCTTCAGACCGAGTATTAGAATGTTTGTCCATCAGAAGCTGATGCCTCAAGACTCAAAAGTGTCTCAGAGGCTGATCTTGCACTGAGCTAGTGGCACTTAGTTAGGTAACTGAGCAAATATTGCAGAGATCGGTAACACATACAGACAAAACAGGCTCAATTTTCCAAAATACCTTGCTATAGATTCTGTGCAACTTCATGGTGGTCTATGGCCAATTTTTCTATATAAACTTCAGTGTATTTTGTCTCAGTTACAAAGTAGTGTACCAGACATGGCTGAGGATTTCATGACTGGATGTAAGAATAGCTTTTTAAAGGGCGGGAGCTCACTATAACAAGGGTACAAAGGATTACTTACTCATTCATAGTGATGCACAAGCAATTATTTTCCTTTTGATACTGAAGTTTTGATGGTCCTGGTGCAGAAAATGCATCAAATATCAGTGTTCTTATCTGGATGCAAACCACATTTCAGTAAACAAACAGGATCTGCATCAAAATTAATGCAGTCAGCTGGTTACCTCATAGTTGGCTGTCGTTGAGGAAGATGTGCCCTTTTCTCATGACCTGTGGCAAAGCTCACTTTGTCATGCAGTTCTCAAGAAAGTTTTGAAACATTGCACAAGACTAAGTTGAAAACCCACAAATACTCGAGCATGTACTGTTTCAAGTACTGTGCGTAACCATTTCCCATCTTCACACACTCAAGTCTTAGTTACTTGTGCATTCTTTTCAATGGTGAGGGAAACAAACTTCCTCTAATATTGAAAAATCAACAAAAGCTCATTGTAACAAAGTTAAAGACCCATACACATTGGCCTCCAAAAGTAATCAAAATTTGAAATTTTAAATGTTTAAGTGAGAAACCATGACTCGTTTACCAATGGATGATTTCAGTATACTATGTCCTGCACCAATAATAACTTCAAGGGCCAACATATATAAATTGTCTTGAATTCATCACAAACATGGTACGCACATCTGCACTTATCACACGGATAACTGAAACACCATTCCATACACAATAAAAAGTTAGGCACACACTCAAATATTGTGAGGCCCCTCAGAAAAATTTAATTTAACTCTTAGTGATAAGGTGTTATGTAAAGCAGTTGTTACCCACCCTATGTTAGATTTCCTCACTGTAGAGGACAGCACATTATAAGCAATGAATACAGAATTCTATACTGAAGGATGTACAAATAAATCATTGTTTCACATGGAATACGACTTCCAGGACTGGAACACTACAACTGTGAGGAAAGATTGGATAGGCTGGTGTTGTTCCCCTTGGAACAAAGCAGGCTGAGGAGAGATTTGACTGAGATTTACAAAGTTATGAGGGCCTTGATAAAGTGACTAGGAAGGGCTTATTTGCCTTAGCAGAGGGGCCAGGTCACTCGAGGCATGGATTTAAAAGAGCTGGTAAAAAGAATAGAGAGGAGATAAGGAAAATCATTTCATTCCCATAAATTTGTGGGTCTGGAATTCATTGCCTGCGAGGGTAGTTGATGCAGAAGCCCTCAACGCATTTCAAAGGTGTCTCAGTATGCATTTTAAGTGCTGTAACTTACAACATTGTATAGCAAATGCTCAAAAATGGGATTAGGCTGAGTGGTTTGTTTTTCAGCTGGTTCAGATACAATGGGATCAGTGGCCTCTTTCTGTCTACCCTTCTCTGATTCTAATTATTTTGAGCCCTAAATGATGGGAAGTGAGGATTTAAAAAGACAGGTGTTGCATCTTCTTTGATTGCACACGGAAGAGTCATGGCAAGGGTAGGGGACATTGAGGTTACGAAAAAGTAAAACAGATGTGATTAACGCCTGGGAAAATGAGAGAATGGAATATATTCCTCACAGGAACTGCACCTGGACGAAGAGAAGTCAAAGTAGCTGTCAAGGTCAGTAGGCCTCTAACAGATATTAGTTGACAGTCTATTCCCAAAACTGGACAAAGAAATTAAGGATTACAAAAAAAGAACTGGAGTTGGACTATGTAAAAGTGAGAAAAGTGGATATTAGAGGCAAAGTTAATGCATTTTTTTTCACTTTGTGGTGAGACCAGGAAATGGCACTGCCAGAAAAACTGATGGGACTTGAATTGGACTGCAACCACGAATGTTTCACATATCCCACAAGAAGTCAGCTTAGCGAAGATCCAAAGGATTCCTATGGAGACACATTTACTTTGAACGAAGTGAGTGGAAGCAAAGAAGAAATAGGAGTGTGAGAGAACATGGTCAGTCAGGTAAGGAAGGGCAAAACTGGGCAGGTACTCATCGGGCATCTGTTCAAAGAAGAAGCAACAGTCCGAAGATTATTCTGGTGGGGACACAGTGTATCAATGAATTGGATGTCTATATGTGGATAAGGTTGTCAACTGTTTTAATGTTCTGAAAAGAGTCAAACCAGATTGTGGGCGGCACGGTGGCACAGTGGTTAGCACTGCTGCCTCACAGCGCCTGAGACCCGGGTTCATTTCCCGCCTCAGGCGACTGACTGTGTGGAGTTTGCACGTTCTCCCCGTATGTGCGTGGGTTTCCTCCGGGTGCTCCGGTTTCCTCCCACAGTCCAAAGATGTGCAGGTCAGGTGAATTGGCCATGCAAAATTGCCTGTAGTGTTAGGTAAGGGGTAAATGTAGGGGTATGGGTGGGTTACGCTTCGGCGGGTCGGTGTGGACTTGTCGGGCCGAAGGGCCTGTTTCCACACTGTAATGTAATCTAATGTAATCTAATCTAATCTAAAACATTAACTGTTCCTCTCCTAACAGACACTGTCAGACCTGCTGAGTTTCTCCAGCATTCTCTGCGTTTGTAATAAATTTTAACTGTTTATATCCCTACAGTTGCCACCTGACCAACTTAGTATTTCTAACATTTTCAGTTTTTATTTCAGATTCTAGTGTCTGCAGTACTTAGTGTCTGTACACACATCTAAGTGGTACCCAAGGCATACTGGTTTGGAGGTAGGTACACCTTTTGTTCAGAAGGAGGAGGTTACTATCAGGAGGGAGGGAGCTCCTGAGTCATTGCAGGAACGGATCAGAGTGAGGAATGTGGAATGTGGCTCAATTGTGAATTCCCAAGGTGTGTCAGCACTGAGTACGTGAGAAGGTCTGGCATCATTGGTTTGTAAGCTTGGTAAAAAGACCTTAAATTGTGTTTTTTTTCAAGTTTTGAAAAATAAACACCGCAGCTCCCTATGTCTCTATCTCTCTGGAACATTGAATAAATAAACACTTGTCTGCTTTAATAAAATGTGCTTTTACTTTCAAGCAGTAAAATCCTGTAAGCAATGTTTACATCTCTTAGAAAGTGCCAGGAAGGAGGCCAAGACTTGCGAATAGCAATCCTCTGTGAATGGTCAACCTTAGTTGTCAATCATAAAAACTTCCAGAATTTGATAACATTTTCTATTTTGCAATTTCCTTCTGGGCAGGTTAGTTCAAGTTAAAATTACCCTTTTTGGTTTGGAATAAATTACTTATCTTCAATAAAAGTCCCTGAGTAATTGTTCAGGTAAAAAGGTCATAATTAATTACTTCCTATGAATCCATCTTTTACATTCAAAAGTGAATTATTAGTATTTCTCTCTCACACTGCAACTTATGTAAACACTGAGTTTATAATGAGAAAACATAAAGAATTTTAATAAAAATTTTGAAATTTATTGTCTATCATTTCTTCAAATAATTTGTAAGCTAACTAAACATATTCAAAATGCTTTGATTACATAAAAAGAAACATTTTACTAGTGGAGTGATAACAATCCTAATGTTGCATCTTAGGGAGTTCTGCACACTGCTCCATCTATAGGATTTCCCATCAGCTAACAAAGAAAATAATCAAGTCCAAGGCTAGGCTTTTGCAAAAGACAAAAATGTCAGCCAAGAAAAGATCAACTGGTCCATCCAGGTTGTATCATTTGATCATGGTATCTCATGCATTAGATTTAGACACTACCTACACACCAGGGTCCATGTAGCCCCCTGAGATTGGATAAAAAAGCTATTGAAAAATATCTGGAAGTTTCCTCAACTATGACTGAAGTGATTAAAATTAGCCCAGGATATCAGTTGACCATAACTTAATTACATGTATTATATGATATAAATTCTACCCTAGTCATAAAGTAACACAGCTTCTTTTACTGAAGGTCGTTAGAAAATCAGCACTCACCACACAAGCTGGCAACTTGATCCAATGGTCTACTAAGCTATGGAAAATGAAGAACTATCTATTGTCTAATCTAGCTCTATCCTTATAAAAAGCTAGTCTTTCTGCAAACAATCTAATTAAAATGATTTATCAATGCAAATGCAACTCAGTCCCTTCATTTTTTTAATGGTCCTGAATCAAATTTCCCCGATTTAGCACTGTTCTAAAGAAGATAGACCCAATATTGTAAGCCACCTGGGTAACTAAGGTGGTTTAAAATAGCAATGAACCTTATGGTCTTTCTGTGGACATTTCCAAAGCCTTAATATCGCCTACTATGTGAGGGAATAATAAGATTAAAAAGTACAATTTTATCATATATAGGCTGTGCTTTCATGATTTTTTATAAATTGGTTCATGTTGTGTTAAAAGCCTTCCTTGAAGTCTATCAATTGCATGACAGGAAATATTGCGCAACTCACTCTTTCTCCCCCCCCCCAAGACGAGTTTGAACAATTTTGCCTTTCCTTATAACAAATTGGAAGTTACCAGTTTACAATTACTAAATCATTGAATCAACTGGAAGAAATTTGCGCAGAATTTGAATGAACTAACTGAAAGAATTTAATATCAACGACATAACTAATCCAGGAATACAGATAATTTGAATATAAATAGTTTACAGGCAAATGGTTTTACTTGTTGAGAAACATATAGAATGCTAATTCTGAATTACTTTTAGATCTAGACCAGCAATGGTACTCAGAGGGTTAATTGAAAATATGTCCCAAGTGTGTTTTCATGCTGTTTATTAATTATTAAACAGGGATCAACAAAAAGAAACCTTGAACCTGAAGAAAAATATTCATTTCAAAAAAAACTTAGAAATCTAACATTTTATTTTGCCTTCTGAAAAATTCAACAACCTTCCCCTGCATCTTAAGTCAAGGTCATTGTTTGCAATTGGAGCAATAAGTGAAACCATAATCTTTTCATGATTCTCTTAGTACTGTACGAAATAGCACTTGGGATCTTTATTTGTATAATATATTTAATACAAACTCGTTCTTCAATTCATCTCTGCAATTCTTTTTTTTGCTTTCAAGGTCATTATTCAGATAAATAAACCAGCATAACTGCTAAAGATGCTACTAAGGTAGTTTCGGCAGAGGGTGCACAGGAAAAGAAATAACTCTCTCTGGGAGAAATTACATGCAATGAGGGGCAACCATATACGGCTTTTGTCTCAAGGAGTCTCCGAGGTAAATGTAGAGATTTGGTAGATTTTGGCACTGCTATTCAGACAGCACACATATACTGAAAACATTATTCTCTACGGCATACCCCAGAGGGCTTAGTGATCATCTGTATGCTCATAGTTATTCCTTTCTCTCAAATTCATGACAAGAGTTCCTTTATTCATTTTAAAATAACATCAATAACCTGACAGCTTTCCTTTCAGCAAAAATATTAACTGTTTTACTCACCAAGTCAGGTGATACATGATAATAATCACTGGCAATAAACAGAATAAGCTGACTAGAAGGAGTTATCAATGTGTAATGTACACAATAGGAACAATTACTTGATTCAGTTACAGGAAACAAACATGAGATATACCATTTGAGGCTTCAATCTCATTGCCATTTACGATCAGCATTAAGTAGATGACAAGAGGAAAAGAACCCGTTCTCTGGTTATTTGAAAGAGGGACGAAAGTGATGGGAATAACGAAGCAAGAAGTACTAATTATTTAGGCAAAAAAAAAATAGATTTTAAAAATCAGATTAGAATGTGGAACTGCCCCAGCCATTGTTCTCAATTTCCTCACAACACAGATGCCTTTACTGCTGGAACAAAATGAACATTTCAGTCAGCACTAGTGTAAAGGTCTACGTTGTACAAAGGAGGCATTCTTACTCTTTTTCACACACTGAATTTCAAGGCTGAGGTGCGAGTCATTGCAATTTGAGCCACATATCTAATTTTTCTCTCTTTCTGGGATGACACAAATTGTCTTCTATTCCACTTATTGTATACTAAGACACGGAGGCACTAAGTAGATCCCCAAGGTGTGCTTGCAGCAAAAGTAGAAGGGAAACTTTTTTGTGCAAAAACTGAATCTTTACCAACGCATGCCAGAAATGATCCCAAAGAAACATTTTCTCAAGACAGTTACCAACTTCATTCTTTATTTCTTCACCTTTATAAGTTTATTATTTCCCAACCATTTTCTTTAATAACGGGGCGGTTGGATTAACGGTCACTGAACATCAAAACAGGTTATAGTCAATGAAGTGTTTTGAGTCTCTGTTATAACTGTTACCTGTGGAAAACACATATTTATATGCCTGTCATGAATCAATACCTTTGTTGGCCATCGATTGCAGTCTTCCAGACTGGTACAGTTCAGAGGCATCCATCAAAACCATTCTTTCTAACCTTAATTTATGTATCACCATTCTCAAATAATTACTATTAGATTCTTCAACAATTGCTTCTGACTAGTATATATGCAAATCGTTAAACAAACCCCTCACCAACTGAAGTATTTGCAATGTTTGTTCTTATATTATATCGATCAGATCAATTGAAACATTAGGCTGAGTTTCATCTAAGGTTGACTAAGTGTCAATTTTATGGAATATATCTGAGAGTTTCACTCCATGAGCCCCAGTGAGTTTTCTTATACATTTCTATGCTGCTCACCTCAATATATGTGTCACTCC
This sequence comes from Chiloscyllium plagiosum, assembly GCF_004010195.1. Classification (NCBI taxonomy): domain Eukaryota; kingdom Metazoa; phylum Chordata; class Chondrichthyes; order Orectolobiformes; family Hemiscylliidae; genus Chiloscyllium; species Chiloscyllium plagiosum. The sequence continues at coordinate 24,284,560 of NC_057731.1, read as the reverse complement.
TCTCTGGCATCTCTTCTGCACTATCCCGTGAAAGTACTTGCTGCCATCAAGGCCTTCTGGGATTTTTGCTGCCAGTCTGTACTTAAACACTAGCTGTGCACCAGTCCATCATTGCAAGGCAGGAACTGGCCTTCACAGTGGCAGTGAGGCAAAGTTTGACCCCAAGATGGCTGACAGTGGCAAAGTGGCACCCTGATTTGCTGACCTAGAGATTCTGGTGGATGGGGTGACAGAGAGGAGGGCCATCCTTTTTCCTCAGGACTGCCAGAGAAGACCATTGCACCTAGACCCTGTCAGCCTGATCTGAAGTTTCCATCAGGACCAATGTCCATGGTCTGGAAGAACACCCAGCAATGTGGGAAGACAGGTTATGTGCTCCACAAGCTAAAGTACCACTATCTGCAAAGTCCCTCTGCAGCCTTACATTCATTCTAACACTACAATTGCACCCAACTCCCATCCTAACACATGATGTACCATTCTTCCTCTTGCGTGCAACATCTTTCCTCAATTTCTCTCACCCACCTCAGCCTCCTGGACTTTTACCCTCGCCTGCGATCTGTGCTTTGGAACATTCAAAACCTTTCCTCAACCTGCAACTGCAATAACACTATGCCAACCATTCTAATCTCACTCAACCCCTCCCTTTCTCTCATTCCAGCAGAAAACAAGCCCACTCTAAGGCAGAGAAACTGGTAGTGTGCCTGACATTTGCCTCCTCATCCCCTAGGAGGGAATCTTTTCCTGAGAGGCAGAGGACCATAATTGCTCATACGGTGATACCCAAACCTCCACGTTCTTCGTCTCTCTGAGGAAGAGGTCAGAAAGTCCCCAGAGTAAGCATCAGGAAAGCTGCCTCCTAGATCCTTCACCAGCTCAGATACTGACATCTTGATGAGTACCTTAGCTCCATGACAGGACAGAACACATTCCAGTGAACACAACACAGGCATGCCTCCACAGTTGGCCAAGGAAGAAACAGTCCAGGTTCCTGCCACACAGAGGACCACCAGAGTTCAGGTACCTGCTCAGCTCCAGGTTAGTCAGCGCACCATTAACAACTCCATACACTGGCAGACACAGGAGCAGCAGGCAGGCTTTTTTGGAAGCACTGGCCAAATGATTCAAAAGATCGAGGAGTCCACCTATCTGTACTGTACTGCCTCTGGGGTGTGAACATCTAACCATCTGTGTAAACAAGATGGCAGTTCTCATGGAGACTCAGCCCAGTGTCGGCTGGCTATGCACAAAGACTTGCATTCCAACGCTCTAGCCATTGATGCTCAACACAGACAGCAAGGTTACGGAGAGGTGAGGGACCTTGACCTCACTCCAGTGTCCCTTTCTCACAAGGAGGTAGGATGTTGCCAGTAGGCTCCCAGTCAGAGGAGGATCCACATACAAGTCTCTGTAAGTCTCTTCAGAGGATACTCCAGAAATGCCAAGTCTCTCAACCTCCACACAGTCTGCAATCCCCAGCTGTTGCTGTTCAAGCTGAGGAGGGTGCACTTGCTTCTGAAGAGATCACTTTCAGCATATCTGGTTGTTTAGCCACAAACAAACCCACAACAGTTTCCACTATCAGGCAGGCTCCCTCCACATCAGCCGTGAACTCCTGGACGGCACCTCGATATGGTAAGAGAGAAAGGGAAAAAAAGAACCTTCTCAGGCAACGAAGAACAAAGAATAAAACAAAACAAGAACAGGCTTTTCACCCTCCAAGCCTGCCCGACACATTTACCATCATAGAAAACTTCACAATATCCATATTGTGTAAATATATTATCACATTTGTAAATATATATTCATGTTTCATCAACAGCAGTGTGAACAAATACCTTTTTAGCTAAATTATAAGAATGAAGATAGCTGTCCTCAGTATCACATTATGTCCTAGCCCTGTTTGAATGATAGCTACCCTTTCCATTGTGCCCATTCTAGCACAAAGTACTATTAGGATTGAATGAGGGAGCATCAGAATACGTGAATGCGTCCATCATTTTGAAAATATAACTTGTATGAAGTAAGAGGAAAAGCATAAAAAAAAGCTGAAATCACCAAATTGTCCTTGCAGTTAGCATTTGATGGGAGATGCTGGTCTCTGCAGCATCCAACCATTTACAGTGAAAGATTACTTTACATAATTCAGTTCCACTGAACAACAGTCACATAGAAGTCCTAAAATAGAAAAAAGTACTGAGGAAATCTGAATCTAGATTTGAATTTAGTATTTCCCCTCTGGAAAAGAAAACCATGGAGAATGCATACTAAAGTGAATCTTTGACAAATACAGAGGAATCTCGATTATCCGAAGGACATGGGCGAGGAGTATTCCATTCGGTTAATCAAATTCTGGATAATCGAAACCAGATAACATGGTTTGGCTAAGCATCAGGACCTTGCGATCTTATCGGATAATCTGATATTCCGATAATCGAATGTCGGATAATCAAGATTCCTCTACACTTGTCCCATAACTTTGCGCTGAAATAGTAAGTATCAAATAGTTTCATAATTATCCTCATGGGCAGAAATGGGAAGAAAAAATGCAGGCTTAAATTTCTGATTTGAACTCCACATTATTTACAACTATGTGGACAGATACCACAAGATGGACCATCCTGTGGCTCGCCTATGATTGACTGTTCAGAGGATAAGTGACACTGGGTACTGTCTCTTCCTGTATATTACTTCATCAATATGTAACTGACATACAGAGGCTAAAGAAGTCTCAATGTATAAACCAAGCCAGAGTAACAGAAAGAACAGGACAATTCATCCTGGCACTAAAGGTCGAGAAATAGAAAATATACACCATTTCAAAAAATTGGCTTGTGACCTTTATTGGAAGTTAATGCTTGGTTATCATGCAAAGATATGGTCTAGATCCACTGCAAAATACTTGACATTCATCATCAAAGCCCAAACATGAACAACGGCTGAACTATTAAAAAAGGGAAATGCAGACTGGAATTGGAAAGCAAACTTCAAGAAAATTGAACATGATGCTACTGAGTTTGGAGGGGGGGAGGGTTTGTTCCCTAAAATATCCAAAATCCTTCTCATGTAGGTGAGTTGATGGTATTATCAATAAACTATTAATCCAGAAACTCAGCTAATGACTGGGGATCCAGGTTTGAATCCCATCATGGCAACTAGTGGAATATAAATTCAACAATAAATAACTGGAATTAAGAGTCTACAGCTGAACATACAACCATTGTTAATTGTCAGGAAAAACCCATCTGGCTCACTAATGTCCTTCAAAGAAGAACTACCATCCTCACTTGTCTGGACTACATGTGTCAGCAATGTGGTTGACTCTTAAATGCCCCCTGAAAGCAGTTGTATCAATTACTACAAAGTCTCAACAAAGAAACGAAACTGGACAGATCACCTGGCATTGACCTAGGCACCAGAAAAGACAATGGCAAAAACAGCCCTGTTTTTGCAGTCAACCCTGCAAAAATCTCCTTATGAATGTCTGGGGACTAGTCCCAAAATAGGGAGAGCTTCCCACAAGCAAGAGCCTGACAAAGTCATACTCATGGAATCATAATTTACAGACAAAGTCCCAGTCACCACCATCACCATCCCTGGATGTGGCCTGTCCCACCGACAGGACGGACCCAGCAGAGGTAATGGCACAGTGGTACACAGTCAGGATGGAGTTGTTCTTGGAGTCCTCAACATTGACTCTGAGCCCTATGATGTTTCATGGCTTCAGGTTAAACTTTGACAAGAAAACCCCTTGCTGATTACCACGTACTGTCATCCCTTGGCTGATGAATCAGTACTCCTCCATGTTGAACAACACTTGGTGGAAACAATGATGGTAGCAAGGGCACAAAAGGTACTCTAGGTGGAGGATTTCAATATTCACATCCACCGGTAGCTTGGTAGCAGCACTACTGATCGAGCTAGCCAGCTTCTAAAGCACATTGCTGCTAGACTAGGTCGGCTCCAGATGCCAAGGGAACCAAAAAAAGGGAAACACGTACTTGACCTCATCCTTACCAATTTGCTGGCTGCAGATGGATCTGTCAATGGCAGCAGCAGTAAAAGTGACCACTGCTCAGTCCTTGTGGAGACAAAGTCCTGCCTTCACATTGAAAATATCCTCCATCATGCTGTGTGGCACTATCACCGTGCTAAATGGGACAGATTTCAAACAGTTGGAAAATTCAAAACTGGGCATCCATGAGGCACTGTGGGCCATCAACAGAAAGAGAACTGTACTCCAGTACAATTTGTAACTCTCCTGGCCCAGCATATTCCCCATTCAACCATTACAACCAAGTCAGGGGAACAACCCTGGTCTAATGGAGAGTACAGGAGGGCCTGCCAGGAACAGCATCAGGCATACCTAGAAATGAGGTATCATTTTGGTAAAATTACCAAACAGAACTACTTGGATGCCAAACAGCATAAGCAGCAAATGATGGACAGAGCTATGTGATCCCTCAACCAATGGATAAAATCTTAGTTCTGCAGCCCTGACACATCCAGTCATGAATGGTGGTGGACAATTAAACAATTCACTGGAAGAGGGCACTCCATAAATATTCCCATCCTCAATGATGGAAGAGCCCAGTATATCAGTGCAAAAGATAAGGCTGAAAAATTCACAGCAATCTTCAGCCAGAAGTGCTGAGTGGATGATCTATCTCGGCCTTCTCCAGTGATCCCCAGCATCACAGATACCAGTCTTGAGCCAATTCAATATACTCCACTTGATATCAAGAAATGGTTAGAAGTACTGGATACTGCAAATGCAATGGGCCCTGATAACATTCCAGCACTAGTACTGAAGACTTGTGCTCTAGAACTTATCGTTCCCTTAGCCAAGCTATTGCAGTACAGTTACAACATTAGCATCTACCTGACAATGAGGCAAATTGCTTAGATAGGACCTGTACAGAAAAAGCAGGACAAGTCCAACTCGGCCAATACTGCCCCATCAGTCTACACTCGATCATCAGTAAAGTGGTTGAAGATGTTATCAACAATGCTATCAAGCAGCATCTCCTCAGCAATAACCTGCTCAGTGACACCCAGTTTGGGATCCGCCAGGGCCACTCAGCTCCTGACCTTATTACAGCCTTGTTTCAAACATATACAAAAGAGCTAAATGCCAGGGGTGAGGTAAGAGTGACAGCCCTTGACATCAAGGCCACATTTGACTTTACCATCAAGGAGCCCTAGTAAAACTGAAATCACTTGGTATCAGATGACAAACCCGCCGTTGTTTAGTATCATACCTGACATATAGGAAGATGGCTGTTGTCACCTCAGCTCCAGGACATTTCTGCAGGAGTTCCTCAGGCTCATGTCTGAAGCCCAACCATATTCAGCTGCTTCACCAATAACCTTCCCTCTATCATAAGGTCTGAAGTGGGGATGTTCACCAATGATTGCACAATGGTCTGCACCATTCGTGACTCCCCAGATACTGAAGCTGTCCATGTTCAAATGCAACAAGATCTGGGCAATATCCAGACTTGGACTGACAATTGGCAAGTAACATTCATGCCACACAAATTCCAGGCAATGACCATCCATAATAAGAGACCTTTTACATACTGCCCATTGACATTCAATGGTGGCACCATTGCTGAATCATCCACTATCAATATCCTAGGCATTATCATTGACTAGAACCTCAACTGGACTCGTCACATAAAAACAGTGTCTACAAGAGCAGGTCAGAGGCTAGGAATACTGCAGCGTGTAACTCACCTCCTGACTCCTCAAAGCCTGTCCACCATCTACAAGGCACAGGTCAGGTGTGTGATGGAATACTGCCAACTTGCCTGGATAAGTGCAGCTTCAACAGCACTCAAGAAGCTTGACAACATCCCGGACAAAGCAGCCCACTTGATTGTCAGTATTTCAATGAGCATCCACTCCCTCCATCACTGACATTCAGTAGCAACAGTGTGTTCATCTATAAGGTGCGCTGCAGAAATTCACCAAAATCCTAATGCAGCACCTTCTAAACCCACGAACACTGCCATCTGGAAGGACAAGGGCAGCAGAAACATGGGAACACCAACACATGCAAGATCTCCTTCAAGCCACTCACCATCCTGACTTGGAAACATATCACTATTGCTTCACTATTGGTAGGTCAAAATTCTGGAATTTCCTCCCTCAAGGCATTGCAGGCCAATCTACAGTACATGGACTGCAACAGTTCACAAAGGCAGCTCACCATCACCTTCTTAAGGGCAACTAGGGATGGGCAATATAAATGCTGGCCAGCCAGTGATGCCCACATCCCTTGAGTGAATAAAAACAAACTAAAATATTTAGCTACTGATCTGTTTACTGATGATGCATTACATTATACTATGAGATCACATTGATCTTAAACTAATGTTTTTCCGTAGGTTATTTAAATCAAAATGCATTATTCTAAACAAAAATGGGGTACACTTCTTAAGCAAGTCTGGTTCTATTTTACCGTGATGTTGGATCGACGTAAATGAAAAGCTATCTGACAAAATTACTTTACATCTAACATACCAACAGATAAAGTTAAATGAAAAATGGTGATATTTAGGTAGCAGTTCCAGGTAGTGTGCTTTGACCCAGCAGGGAAGGAGAAGTAGTTTAAGCCAACCAACTCCAATAAAGTAGAGTTCAGCAGAATTACCTGGGCATGAGTAAAAATATATCACAAGGACTAAATTGGATGTTAAACATTCGTTTTTAAATCAAACATTCACTAGAAGATTCCTTTTTTTTTTAATCTTGGATGTCTTTCTCACAGAAGTATCCATACTGTGGAATATAAAACATGTGGCCTGTCACTTATTGTAAGTATACTGTTTGCAGTCTTACTTCAAATACCACTTGTCTGTGGCATTTAGTTTGTGCTACAGCACTGGCAGATTGTCCGAGAGTCACTCTCATCTGACGCGTCAGGTTGACAATCAAACAAAGAATGATGGTAAATTCTGTTTCACAGTTAAACAAACTGAAGGATATTACCTAGGTATTTGTCACAGCCTCACAGAATTCTGTTTCTAATCTGCCATCAGGATGGATGTAGCAGAATTGAGAAGCAAGGGACAGACATTTCTCAGTAACAATCTGCTGTCATTTGGTATTTTAGTGTCCTGTGATTTTCCTTTAGCTTGACTTGAAAATCAAAGGAAACTGGCATATTCTGACATCTTCGGCATAGTCATGAACATTTTGATAGAATTTTGCTGATCAGGAGGTCTATTTTGTCAAGCAAAGAATCTTCTTCCATTGCATGTTATATCGATTTTAAGTTGATATTTTAAGAATTACTTTTGAATTATTTCCTCTTGCAGTCAAAGCACCATTATTTCACAAATCATCCTCTAGCAGTGGGGAGAATGAGATGTGGGGTGGGGGAGTGATGGGAAATGATGTAATCATTTCAGCTGGCTCGATAGTAGCCATTCTGTCATTTAGAACACCACCTGGACAGGTTCAATTCCCATTCCAGCTGAGGTAGAATTGGACTTATTCACTCACTGACCAGGACAGTGAAAGGCAGTGGCAAATTACCACTGACAAAGAATACTTAGAAAATAGTTCAAGGTGAAGCATTTGCGGACTGTAAGCCAAAGACCTGCCTGTAGGTAGAACACGTGACATGAGAGAGAACAGTAATATAAAAGTAGACTGGAATTTCACTCCAAGGTTGGAAGCTCAGTGTCAGGGCATTTCATATGTCTGCATGGAAAGAAAAGAGACCTAAGAGGCAACTTTTTCACGCAGAGGGTGGTACGTGTATGGAATGAGCTGCCAGAGGATGTGGTGGAGGCTGGTACAACTGGGTTTGGAGGGATATGGGCCGGGTGCTGGCAGGTGGGACTAGATTGGGTTGAGATATCTGGTCGGCGTGGACGGGTTGGACTGAAGGGTCTGTTTCCATGCTATACATCTCTATGACTCTAAGTGCCCAGAAGGTGGAAGTTTTATTCTGGTGTCATCTGGAGTTGAACTTGGAAACCCTTGGACGAATGCAGAGACTGCTGACAACAGAGACGTGTTAAGTGATACATTAAAAAAAACACAATAGAATATAAAGCAGCCTACCATTTACATTGCACGCTCCCCCCAATGTCTCATGCATGCCAATGTAGGCCCTCCACCTAGTCCTATTACCCTACACTTCCCCTGATTAATGTACCTAACCTACATATCCCTGAACACTACTGGCAATTTAGCTTGACCAATTCACTTAACCTGCACATCTTTGGACTGTGGGAAGAAACTGAAACACCCAGAGGAAACCCACGCTGACATAGGGAGAATGTGCAAACTCCACACAGACAGTCACCTGAGGCTGGGTGCAAATCTGGGTCCCTGGCGCTGTGAGGTAGCAGTACTAACCACTAAGCCACGTGCTACCCATAATCTGCATATCTCACTTTTAACACATCTGGGTCACTGAAATCAAACATGACCCGAAGCAGTTGCTGATTGAAGTGCCTCTGTGATATGCACAAGTATGAGACATGACCCATTTCCACTGCTGTTCTTGTGAAAATGGTATGTGCCACATTCAGGGTGAGACTTTAGCATTTCTGCCTCCTCTTCCATTTTTGCAAAAATGGAGAGGCTCTCTGACATTTCAAAGCTCCAGGCCCTAATATCAAGTTCTTGTCGGTGCCCTTATCTAACGAGTCACGAGAAGGGAACTATCCATCTTCAGCACTGAACCACGTCCAGCCCAATTGCTTCTTGCCACATATCGATTTAATGATATGAATTTGAACCCTGAAACTCATGGTGTAGCACATTGACATAAAACAGAGAACTGGGCAAACACAAGTATTGAGCTCTTGACTTAGGTTACTTGAACAACAAAGTTAATGGAACTGCATTTTTAAAAAATATATAAGCTGTATTTTCTGTGTTTATGTGATATCACTACAGACGTTTACAGAAAAGCTAATACAGAATAGTTTTGAAATAGAACATCTTTACATCTAAAACAGCTTTTTGATACTCAAAGGGTTAATTCAATAGGATACACAGCATTTCTTGAACATGTTTACCCAATTATGACTAATGTACAGTACAATTAACAGTAAAAAATATTGTAGTCTTCATCTTGCATGAATAGATTGGTTATTAAAATAGCAAAGTCTGATTGGCTAACAAGGAAGTACTAATTGACAATTTTAAGAAATTAAATGTTATCAGGGATATTGTGCAAGTTCTTAAAGGGACTTAGTTACTAACAGGTGTCATGGAGGAATGCATGAGTTAATTCCCAGGATACGGAGTTTTGGTTGATAACCTGCTGAAATATATTGAGCAGATTTAAATAGGTAAGATTTGTGGGCCTAGCCTACTACACTAGCACAAGGTGTGCCACAGTGCAGGAGCTGAAAGAATGAAGGTCTTACATTGGAATTGTCCTCCTCCTAGATTAATTGCTGAGCAGGCAAATAGGCTCACCTACTTTTTGTATCTCTCTCCAGTCCATTTGTGAATTGTTTGGTAAAACCGTCCAATACTTCCCTTCACATTTCTACCCACTGTTATAAACATGGATTAGCATATGAAGCTGGGCAGGAGGATTTTGATTAGGAGAGGCCTTTTGAGATGCTGACCAAATTGTGGTCATTGTGTTTATTGTGGATGAAAAGCACATCAACTATTTTCGATTTCCAGGCCCTTCCTGGCTCTTAGCTCCTATAAACAATAAACTAATTGGAACGCACTGCTTAGTGCTTGAAAAAGGTCTCTATTTTCATATTCCAACATTGAAAATTCCACTTGAGTTCATCTTTGACATGGTTCATATTATGCAATTGTTATCTGAACATAATTTTGCATTCTCCTTCATTAAAGCACGGTTTGGCCTATTTTCCAAATAAACTAACTAAATTTAGTTACCAACTAAACTAACTAAACCAACTAAAATTAGCCCCATGTTTAGTAGATGAGGCACTTCATGAATTTCATACATTCTAAATTCTAAATAAACTTGAAAAGTGACTCAAAGGTGTAACACTGCACCTCTTTAAGCAGTTCCAATAAATCACAGGCCTGGATTTTCCATGGAGTGGCAATCATAGTCAGATGATTTTTAAGTTAAAAGATACCTCTGCATTTCCAGGAGGAGATTCTGATCACGGATCCTATAGAAACATGGAGTGTACCTTCGAGCCAACTCTATTTTTGTAGCGCAGAATAGTCGGGGGTAAGCTATGAATTTTTGCTGACAGTAGTTTCTGTATACTGTGATTCAAACATTCAGCAGCTCAGACAGCCATTTTGACAGCTCCTATTAAATGATAAGTCTTGTCTGTCAGGAGAAATTAGGGTGCCAGGCAGGAAGTGTGCCAAATAGCTAGGTAGGGTGACTGGTGGATGAAATACCATGGTGACAAGGAGTGAGATGTCAGGTAAGATGCCTGATAAGCAGAGTGGATAAAGTGCCAAAGTGCCAGATGGTAGGCTGCAAGGAAAGTGGGATACTGTGGGTAGGGTGCCTCATGGGTGGAGTTCCAAGATATAAGATGGAAACAGTACCAAGTAATTCCTTGAGTGTTTAGGATAGCTTGGGGTGGGCAGGAAGTACATGGCCCAGCAGAGAGAGGGGGAGTTGTATGTCAGACAAGAGGGAGGGGAGGCTTCAGATCTTGGAATGACAGGGAGTGTCAGGTCAGGTGATGGGCAGGGGCTGCTGTTCTGTCATGCGGACAGAGAGGGGCTCTGGTGTCCTGAGGAGAGGGGGCATTGTCAGGTCCCAGGATTGTGTGGAGTCAGACAGAGGAGTGTCAGATTCCAGGGCAGAGGGAGATGTCAGGACGGGCAGCAATTAGACCTCAGCGGCAGCTGGTTGTGTCAGGTCCTGCAGGGGGGTTTGTGAGATCCTGGGGAGTGTTGGGTACACCAGTGAGTATGGTGTTGGGTCACAAGCAGGGGAGTGTGTCCTGTACTAGGGGCAGAGTTGGCTGTCACGTCAGCTGGCAGGCTGGGAAAAGAAAGGGGTAAATGAAGGGGGGGGGGCGGAATTCTCAGCTCATAGAGGAAGAGATGTTCAGTCCTGCTGGGGGTTTGGGTGGAGGAGAAACATTAGGTTCCTGGTGTAGAGAGTAGGGCAATCACATCAGTCAGTTAACAGATATATGGTGTTGGGACAGAGTTATGGAGGTGTAACGTGTTTGGGGGAGGCCTAGTTAGGGGTTGAATGTCAAATTAGGAGGATGGGGGGGTCAGTTCAAAAAATAACCCAGCCGTCTGACGAGAATTTTAATTCTCTTGGGTAACTGTTAACTTAGCTGCAGCAGAAACCTCTGCATCCTCTGATTTACGTTAATACATTTGTGGAGGGTTTCAGCTGCAGGGGAATTGCAAAACAGAATCTTCAAGTTGCCAGGCAAATCCATTGGAGTCTGCTATGTGTGTGATTCCACAGGGTCCCAATGTGCAACTTGTGTTTGAACGGCAGAAACAACTATCTGGCCATCAGAAAATGTGGGCAATGATATTCAGGTTATTCCTCCAGCAAGTGAGGAAACGTAACTTGACTGCCAGATACCAGTTTAAGGTATGTTATCTCCTTCAGCTTCCTGAAAGGTTGCCAAATTTTTCATTGTCCAGCCTTTGGAATGTCACTTTGTCACTTTACATAACACTCTGTGACCTGACAATCAGATCTAATAATATTGTGATACTATTTGAGACTAATGACAATGAATATGTGCTAGATTTCTATTTTTTATGGTAAAGAATATTTATAAGTTTTGGAAGTGTTTCTGATAACTGATTTTATGATTACAGGGACTGGGGTCTATATTGACCAAAAAGAGCAACTAGAATTCTGAAACAACAAAATCCACATGATCATTTAGTTCCATGCAAATTTGTTTTCTCATTCTTAGTCCTTGATGATAAATTTAACTTTTCTTAGTCAATGTTCATAAATCAAGTGAACTTTAATTAATTAATTACATGGTTATAAATGATCTCATTTGCACTAGAAAATATTTTGATGGACCACTACTCTGTCAGCTCTTTAATATAACATCATTTTATTCATTGATGGAATGCGAGTGTCCTTAGCAAATTAAAGAACTGTAGATGCTGGAAATCAGAAACAAAAACAGAAATTGCTGGAAAATCTCAGCAGGTTTGGCAGCATCTACAGACAGAAAGCAGAGTTAACTCCAGGTCCGGTGACCCTTCTTCAGAACTGATAGCAGTTTGGAAATGCTTGATATGAGGGTGAGTGTGAGGTTGTGAGTGAGTGTCCTTAGTTAAGCCAGCATTTATGCTCATCCTTAATTGTCCTCAAGAAGGTGCTACAGACTGTAGGCATGCCTGCTTGCACTCTTTATTGAACAAAATTTGATCCGCCATCTTAGAGATTTTTTAAATTATTTGATGGAAGGTAAGCATCACTGGCTCAGCCAGCATTTGTTCTCCATCACCATGCAGCCTTGAACTGAATGAATTGTTGAGCCATTTCAGGGAACAATTAAGAATCAATGACATTGCTATGGATCCGAAGTCAAGTGAACTAGGAGAGGGTAGATTTCCTTCCATAAACAACAATAATAAACCCTATTTTACAACAATTGATGATAATTTAATACAAAACAGAAATTGCTGAAGAAACTCATTAGTTCTGTCAGCATCTGTGGAAAGAAAGCAGAGTCATAGCTCTGTCAGAACTTCTAATCTGCAGTTGTTTTAGTTTTGATGATAATTTCACGGTCACCATTATAAGATGACTCTAGATTTTATCGCTGGCGTATTAACTAAATTTAAATCGCCACAGAGGAATTTGAACTCACGACTCCAGAGCATTAGCCTGGTTCTATTGATTAGTAGTCTAGTGACAGTACCCTTCTGCCACTACTTCTCCCATAGGCTGTGAGGTTCCAATTGTCACCTCAATGTGAAGATAAAACTTCATGGTCACATGGACTGTGTCATGGTCATCTCTACAAAAACTGTCATGGGAAAATTCATCTGTGACAGGTAGGTTTGTGAGGACAAGGTCAGAAAAGATTTTCCTTCATGTTGTTCTCACCAACTGCAGCAGACTCAGAAGCGCTGATCTTTAGGGTTCGGCTAGCCCAACCAGTGATGGCATTACTGATAGTGCTACTTGGTGGACATTGAAGGCCCCACCCACAGTACATTTTGAACCCTTGCTTTCTCCAACTGGTGTTCAACATAGAGGAGCACTGATTCATTAGGTGAGGGGCAGGTGGTGTCAGCAGTTTCCTTGCTCATGTTTGACATGAGGCCATTGGATTCCATGGGGTTGAGAATTGATGTGAAGCTCTCATCGGGCAACTCCTTCCTGACTATATACCACTGTGCTGCCACATCTGGGGTCTGCTCTACTCATGGGACTGGATACATCTAGGGATGATGATGGTGATGCTTAAGAAATTGCCTGTAAGATTTAATTTGGTGAGTTTGACTATGCCAGACTGTTACTCATTTATTATTGTACATCAAAGAAATGAGTTAAAATTTGTGTTTGAAGTCAAAAAAGGGTTAACTTCATGAAAAAAGTGAGGTATAAATTAATTTATGCATTTTAACTTATATAATGCAGAGTAGATAAATATAAACTTTTACATTATATAGTTGCAAATTTCAGTTTTGGAGAAGTGTGTATTATAAATCAGGTAGAAAGTCTGTTAATAATTGATGGACCTGACCAGACTCAAAAAAATTTTATGTGCAACTGAATAAACCAATCGTTTCATCCAGAGCTAATGGGGTTGTCTTGCTTGACAACATATGAACACTATTACTTCCTCTGTATGATAAACAAAGCAGAAGTGTACTGCTAAACAGAATGGAGGAAATTTAGGCCTCTGCACGTGCACAGTTCCATTACCCTGCAGCACGCAGTCCTTTCAATGGCCATTGCAGTTTCTGTTATTAAAAACATTCTCTTTGTTCTCGAGGTCTGATATTCCAATCCTTTAACTAAACCCCAAAGATTACTGTATCTTGCACAAACTACTCATTCTGCAGCTATCTACACACCCATTTCATTGTGATTACATGGAGTGCCCTTTATTTTATTTTATATGTGAAAATCTGTATTCACAATTTTCTAAGTCTTACAATATCAAGTTTCATATAAGAAATTGCTTCATTTCCTAAGTTGACAGCACCAGAATCAATATGTCTGGCAGGACAGTAATTTCTTCTGTAAATTTTCTATTGGGGAATGCATTTTATTTTCCAATGTTGAATATTTTCTGAATGGAATCATACTTATGTGTAGATGACCATCATTTATGTTTTAGTCCTGAAGTTTTGGAACACATTGAATGATTGTATTAACTAACTTGGATTTTGACAGGCTTCTGGGATGACACGCACAGTGCTCCAGCCTGCAAGGTGTGAAACCTAAAACTTACAATATAAACTTGTGATTATATACAGTATGACTTCAGATGAAATGATCAAGACTGGGTTTCCAGCAGTCCAAAACTGATATAGAAGCTAATCAGTATCCAAATAAATGTCATTACATAAATGATAGACTGGACTTTGATGCATACTCCCAGAGAGCCCCACAAAGTTATTAAGAATGAATTAGAGCACTCATAAAATGGAATTTGAAAGTAGCCATGACAAATTCCATTTCTGAAAAAAAGCATACGTGTAATATTAGATTACCTGAGTCAATATATGGTCAAGTTCAGCCAATAGTTTTAAACATCCCTATGGTGTATAAGTCAATAGTGCCAATGATACATAGAAAATGAATATTCCAGCAAAATGTGATAAAGGTTCTGCTAAAATTAAAATGGAGCTGGAAATCGTAACTGTCCAACAAAAGGAACATTTATTGTATGGTAAAGTGGAGCAAAAAATAACAGTTGATTCTAGTCAAACCAAGCTGTAGTGAGTTCTGACCTTCTGTGGATGGTATGCAACTTGTCTGTGTCCAAATCCTGAAAGTATTTAATCATGGAACATACTGAAATCTGCTCGGGCTCCACAATCTGTGCAGAAATCAGATCTAGCATTTTCCTGTTCCTTGGATCACTTAAAAAAAAACACTTAAACTTGGTTCTTTTCTGAAGACATAATTACAAGTTGCATAGACTGATCCTTAAAATTTGGATTAACTTCTCACCATAAATGTTCACATAATTTCTGGAAAATATCAAACTTGTTTTATAGTGCTTAAACCTTTTGTCTTTACTGTAAGTTTTGGTACAGTTCAACAGGTGGAGTCTAATAGATATCATTGCAAATACAGTTTGTGAATTATACCCTCAAATTACAGATATAAAGTTAATCATCTCAACATTCTGAACCCTTGAAGATATACTTCATAAAATAATTGATCAGATTAGAATTCACTAATAATCTCGATTTTTAAAATAATTTCATTGGTGATATTTTCTCTTTTTTGTGGAATGTTTATCAGTACCATGAAAACCACTGAAGTGTGATTTGTTAAAATATACCAAATGTATGTTGTAGAAGTTATGATAACACAGAAACATTAATCAAACTGCATCAATTCCTACAGAGGTATCTGGAAAGATATTCTTTCAAATTTTGTTTATCACATGATCCTCAAATTGTAAACTTTCAAAATTTCATCTTATGGAAAGAGTCTCAGCTGGAAAACTGAAAATGTAACACTTCTATTTAAAGAAGGAAGAAGACTGAAATTGGAAAACTAGAGGCCACTCAGATCAACATCTGTCGTTGTGAAAATGCTACAATCATTATTAAGGAGATAGTTGCAGGATATTTAGAAAATTGTCATATAATCAGGTAGAGTCAGACATGGTTTTGCAAAAGGAAAATGATGTTTGACAAACTTATTACGATTACTTTGAGGATGTAAGAAGCAAGGTGTACATAGAGAAACCAGTAGACGTGTATTTGGATTTCGAGACAATATAAGATAATGTACCACAAAAGAGTACTGTAGCGCATGAAATAAGAGATGGAGATAATATCCTCACATGGATACAGGATTGGCTAATATGTGACAGAATATTGGCATAAATTTTCAGGTTGGTCAACTGTGAACTAGTGAAGTATCACACAAATATGTGCTGGGCTCAACTATTTATGATCTATGTTAATAACCTGGATGAAGGAACCAACTGTATATTGTAAAATTTGCTGATAATACAAATATTAAATAGGAAAGTATGCTGTGAGGAAGGCACAGAGAGACTGAAAAGGGATATAGATAGGTTAAGTGAATGAGCAAAGAAATGGCAGAAGGAGTACAATGTGGAACATATGATATCAAAGCTGAAAGGCAGAACAGAAAAGGAAAAAATGATTTAAATGGACACAGACTGCAGAACATAACAGTACAGAGTGAACTCGGTATTCTTATGATTGAATCACAAACAAAACCATGCAGGTACAGCAAGCATTTAGGAAGACAAATGGAAAGTTGGACTTCATAATTCACCCTCTTGCAATAAAAATAGGTAAGTTTATTGAAACTGTACAGAGCATTCATGAGACTCATGAGTGGGGCAGCACGGTGGCTCAGTGGTTAGCATTGCTGCCTCACAGCGCTAGGCCCTAGGTTCGATTCCAGCCTTAGGTGACTGTCTGTGTGGAGTTTGCACATTTTCCCGTGTCTGCGTCGAATTTCTCCGGGTGCTCCGGTTTCCTCCCATAATCCAAAGATGTGCAGGTCAGGTAAATTGGCCATGCTAAATTGCTCATAGTGTTAGGTGCATTAGCCAGAGGTAAATGGGTCTGGTGGTTTACTCTTTGAAGGGTCGGTGTGGACTTGTTGGGCTGAAGGGCCTGTTTCCACACTGTTGGTAATCTAAACTAATTCACCTCAGGACAACCTTCCGAAAGAGACCTTTTCCAGCTGAAAAATAATAGTTTTCTGCTGTAAGAATATTAATCAGACCAATTATTAAACAATTCATGTTGCTTACATAATGTTATAAATGACAAATGGCACAGCTATAAATTTCATGTGACATTTTTACACTGCTGTATATTTGGTTTAAAAATTTTATAATTGTCTCTGGACCAGTTGTCTAAGTCCTACAATGCCGGGTTTAGTTTGATGAGCTTCAATCTATTTGCTATTGTTTGTCCTTTTATAGCACTGAAACTCCCTTTCCTTTTTGCTTTTGATGTAGACTCTTACAACAATTGGGAAACTTAAGGAAGGAGATGTGTTTCATGTTAAAATACGAGATGCAATTTTGTCAAAGCAGCTTATTTGTTACCCGGGATGTCTGCCAGATCCATTACTGGTGAACAAAGGTTAATCTCCCTCAAAGAAGGTGGATAAATTGACAGAGAAATATTAAATTGTAGTGAAATAAAGGATTGCTGTCTAGTTAATATAATTCTCTGATCACTTCGAGTTTTGAAAAAGAGAGGTTTTAAGGATAAAAAAACTGCATATTTCATCAGTTCACGAAAATTTACTCTGAATGTATTCATTCTTTCTCCAAGAAACATTTGGAGACTATAAGTGGACAGCAGCATCTCAACTTTAAATACACAAGAATCTAAGCTTTCACTGATCTCAATTAAGTAATAACCAAACATTGGAATTGCATGAAAGTCCTGTGATAATGGACAAATCAAAAAGATGCATAATTATTTATTACTTCATAACGGTTTCTTTACTACACAGCAATTACAACAAAATATTATTCTATCCTAAGATGCAGAAAATCTTATTTCAACTAAGAATCCTTCAATTTGTTAAGCAAGGTTTTCGGCTATTCTGGTTAGGTTTCACGTGATCTTAAGAACCTTTACAGTGCTAATATTTTGGTATGTAAATGAGAAGTGATATGAGAAAAAGTCATTCTTTGAAATAAATCAGCAAAAGTATTGTAAATTTTCATAAAGTAGATAGCCAGTGCAATGTTTCAAATAATACCATCTAAAGCTTGACTTTTTTTCTTTTTTAAAATTTATTTTAATGTGCTTTGACTTCCAACCGCCTTCCTCTGTGCAAACTCTTCTTTCAGCTAATAATTACTCCAAAAAATATTCAAATTAATTGCCCATCATTTGCTTAGCTAATACATGTTTCTTTTTTATATAAGTATGGTTTAATTCTTCTAAGCTCTTCTCAAGTATTTATTTGCTTCAGCAAAGTGTTATGCAATCAGTTCTGCTGTCCTCTGAGACATTATCCTTATGACTGTTGTTTGTAACAGAAGGGAAACCAAGCAAAATCTAAAAACTCAAGCTATGGACTAAAGCGTAGATGAGAGGTAACCAACTTTAAAAAAAAGGGAAGCTGTACCCTGAAAACCAAGATGAGATGGGACATTACCATACTTTGCTGTTTGTATATTTAAATATTGGCCATTTGAGAAACAAAACACAAATGATCTATGTTAGTTAAAGTGTGACCACAGCGCTCAAATTCCTTTGCTCACATATTTTGGTTAAAACTTTAAATTCAATATAGTGCCTGAAATATTCATGATGTCTTAGAGCATTTAATAAATAACTAATTATGCTGTTCTGACAGAATAAGTAACACATTTTTCTTCATTGAATTCCATCCAGATTATCCTTATTGAATGAGCAATATATATTTTGTTAGTGATAATTCCCATTGAGGACCATCGTTAAATTATTTTCTTTAAGTATGTTGATCATCTTGAAGCAAAAGAACTAATATAAGAAAGCCAAATGGGCAATACGATATTCAAGGACATCAGGAACAATTGGGGAGGCAATAGTAATGTTGCTGGAATCAGTCCAGTGGCACAGTCTGATGTTCTGAGGACCCTGGTTCAAAACCCACAATGTGGAATTTAAATCCACATTGAGCCACTGTCAATCATCCTAAAAGACTCTCTGGTTTCCTAATGCCATTTAAGGAAGGACAGTTGACTCTGAAATGGCCTAGCTGGCCACTAAGCTATATGAAACTCTTATGATGCCTAAAAGGAATGAAAGTGGACATCGAGATGGGTACTTGAAATGAGTCTTGTATGCAAACATCTAAGACTACAGTAATGATTGTCAGTTGTTGCTACATCCTTTCTTCTCATCTACAACCAACAAGCCTTGATATATCTCTGATGGAATTTCAGAAATTCTCCATTCAGTAGTTCTCTAGGTACATTCTTTCACCTAAGGTGCAATAGTTGTCTTGTGATTTTCTAATCTGATACTATTATGTAGTTCTAATCAGCTTGACTTTGAAGTTTTTGATAATGATAATTACTATCAGTGGGGCAGCACAGTGGTTCAGTGGTTAGCACTGCTGAATTACAGCACCAGGGCCCCAGGTTCAACTCCAGCCTTGAGCGACTGTCTGTGTGGAGTTTGCACATCCTCCCTATGTCTGTGTGGGTTTCCTTCCACAATCTAAAAATGTGCAGGTTACTTGAGTTGGCCATGCTACATTGCCCTTAGTGTTCAGGGATGTGTAGGTTAGGTGCATTAGTCAGGGGTAAACGTTGGCGAATGGGTTTGGGTGGACTTGTCAGAGGGTCATTGTGGACTTGTCAGGCTGAAGGGCCTGTTTTCACACTGTAGGGATTCTATCAGAACACGTGAATTTTGATTACTCAAGTAACTGTGTTTAGATTAGGGAGAATGGTTTGAAACTGGTTCATCTAAACCTATCCAACAGTATATCCCTCAGTCTCTCAAGACATGCTGGTTTGGTAATTTCAGTCATATTACAGTGTAGATTTGGTAAAATCAGAGATAGTCATACTTCCTTACAAGGCAGAAAGCTTGGAATCAGAACCCAGGATTTTACCATTTGCCATATTGCTCCCTGTAGGCATCAGCAACATTAAATAGCTGTATAAAAGTCCAAATCTTTCTAACTCAGTAACTATGAGTGGAAATAAATCAGCAACTGACCTCAAAGTGGTTGCTGATCCTTTTAAATTTGCAGCTTTCCAGGGGCTCCTTGCTGCTGCTCAGTGGATAGTGGGCTGTGTAAGGTTAAGAGAAGTCATTAGTTGGAGCTGTGACATTGAAAATGGTACTAGACTCAAATCAGTGATGCATATCAACTGACGTCACATTCTCTCTACAAAATGGCAACTGTTGTGGACTGTAATAGAATTGTGTGTATAACTCAGATGCCTTTTTGGGCCCAAAACACCACCCATTGCTGTGGAAATGTGGATTCAGCACAATCAAGTTTTGCAGTCCCTACGTAAGATTGACTCATCAGCTTTTCAGGAAACAATCATCAAGTGAATCAGCAAACAAGAAGAAGAAGCAAGTTCAGAGATGCAAGGAATATTTCATTAAGGTGAAGAAAACCTGATTGAACTTTATGTAAAAAGTTAATTGCTTTAGATTTCTTCATCCTGCCAGGAATTGAATGTATGTTATGAGGTAAACTCTCGGATAATGAAGTAATTTGGGTTGGGTATCTAATTCATTGGAAATATGGCACACAAATGCTTTCTCAGGTTTATTTAAAAGCTTATGTAACATGCTGCTTCAATAAAGAGGAAAAGTCATAATCTCAGAGGACCACTCTCTCATTAGAGAGATACTACTGCTGGTAGTTTAAATTGGAGGGTCACCATGCCTTAGACAAGGGACAAGGTTGAGAAGGCAAGACCTTCATGCTAACCTTAGCTGGAGCAGGAATTGACATTATTCTACATTTCAGAACAGCCATCCAGCCAACTGAGCTAACTGACCCACAGAATGTTAGACTGGTTGTAGTATACTGGATTTTTTTTCTGTTGCGATTGGTAGTTTCTGTACAGGGGATAGTAAAGTCATTAGTCACACTACAAGTATGTATTTCTGGCATCCTACATTCATCTAATGTAGGATGAAGTGAATAATGATTGACTTTTGACAGATGTGGTGACTTAAGTGCCAGAGACAGAGTTGTCCATATTTGTGATCAGGGTTTGGGATTGCAGAGGCTGGTAAGATATTGAGACTGCCTTTCATGTGACAAAGTGGGACTTCTCAGATATTTCACAATTAATTGTTATATTTTCAATATGTCTACTTCCTTATCGAGAGAAAGTCTGTTGATGAAAGTGTGGATGCCTAGATATCAATCCTGTGTGATTTTAACTGCAAGGCCTCTTTTGCCTGCCCCTGGACAACGAGCTGCTTGAGAAGTCGTCGGATTGTGTAGGTGTATGTTTGAGTAGCAGAAATCTATTGGCTGTCACCAAAACACGGTTCATCCGCCTTCAGTTAAGTTGTGGAACAGATACGGGAAATGTTTAAAAGGAGAGAAATGAGAATAAATATTTGGGCAACAGAGACCTAAAATATACTTGTGAAGCCTTGAGAAACACATGATATGCTCTTCTGGGGAACCATAATTACAATTTTTAAAGCCTTATTCAAACTTTATTTTTTTTATTCTCATTGTCTTTCTGTTGCCTTCATCAGGAGGGAAATTCATGATAATGTTTTCACTCAAAATACAATTATAATTACACACAGGGCTTGATGGTGTCCCAGACTCAGAGATCCTTGCTGTGTGGCTGGAAGGAGTTATACTAGAAAATAGCAGAATATTTGGGCAAGTCGTCTCTCTGAGCAGGAAAGGTACAATTCACACCTTCTATCTCTACAAAGCTTGATTGATTTACTTTTTACTGCACAACAAGCATCCCTATGCAAAACAACTTAAACTTACACATGCTGGGTGATCTTCTCATTAGTTCGTAAATTCTTAAAAATCAGTTTGACAGATTTCATTTTCATGTGCTGCCTATTTGGCAGCAGGAAATAACTTTGTAAGTTGCAAAGCTACAAAATTAGTCTAACAGCAAAACTCAAAATTCTGAACGGTCAACAATCATGTTCTCTTGTTTTTTTTTAGAAAATAAATCCACCTATCTAAAATTGTAAGAATAATTCCTTTGGTGATTGCTCTTCCTTCGATTGTGAGCTGACTTATTGACAAGGTGTGGTCCAGTGTCTGTTTTGGCATTTATTCTTGTATCTTTTCTTTTGTTTAATAACTTAAACTGTTGCCTTTCCTGTGCAGCCTTCCTCAACATTTTTTGTTATTGTGATATGATGTGATGACAAAGTTAATGGGTGTTTCCTTTTGTGTACAGTATCGTGTTTATGAGAAGAGATGTTTTATGAAAAAATAGAGGCAGACCCGCATTAAAAATTAACCAGTAAGAAAAATTAAAAACCAACTCTGACCTCTTCTGAAGTTTTCTGATCTTAAATCAATAAATGCCTTTGATGTGAGAAAATAACTTACAAGTGTCACTAAAATCATTATGAAATTGTAGTAATGGCCCTGCTTTATGGGGAAAGGTTAATATTACGCGGGAGTAATCTTGCCAAATTGAGCAAACGTCAAATTTTTGCAGATATGCAAGATCACCTGGAGGAAATAATTTTGTGCTATTCTGCCTTTGTGTCAGTCACAGTGCAAAAATAACTTGTGCAAGGTAAACTTGCTAAGTATTACTGCTGTCAGCTCTTATCAACATTTTCTAGTGTTAAGAAATATAATCAGAATTTGGAAGCCTAAAGCAGAACTCTATGTAAATGATAAGCATGCTAAGATCAATTTGACTAACTAGAGGGCGATGTGGAGACAACAAATATTACCAGCTCCCTATCATTCTAAGTTGGTTATTGTCTCATACTGACACATTATAGCTATATCGTAATGTTAAGGTCAGTACATCCATCAGGTTGGTTTCCTCAATTATGGTAGTTGGGGTCATTACTACTATAACTTATAAAGAGACAAATAACTTATAAAGAGAAATCTGAATTTGTAGTTAACAGCTAGAAGAACATGTCAAGATATTATATTTTAAAATTTTATTACATCGAATGCTAAAATAAACTATCGACAAAACTATGTTTTGTTATTTACACTTCACATTTTATTGAAATAAGTACACCCTTTTTTACTTATCACAAGGAATTACAGTTCTTATCATAAACGCTTTCCAGTTGCTCCCAGCTTCATATGAAGTGTCTAATTTTACTTTCCCAGCCAGAGAACCTCTAATCATGGAAATATCCCTCACTGTAGATGTCTTTTTCTAGCAACAAGCTATGAAAATCTTCTAGCCTCCTTTAACTCATCACAAATTTGGTCTTCAGTCTGAGCATGAGGTCCCACTGCATTCTGCATGGTGGATGGCAAAGTCAGTACTTGCACTGATTGAGGTGCAGGCCTGCTTGTTTCTGTCTTTTGTTTACTCTACCTCTCAGATATCCACAGATTACACGAGACAAAACTGGAACCAACTCTCCATGATATTTATGGGTTTATGGGGAAGCTTATAATCAGATTTTAAAATGGCTGCCATTCCGCATGACAATGGAAAATATGTTAGTTTTGTGTCTCAGTTGAAATAACCATTAGTTGTCTTTGATTTTGACTTCCTTTCATCCGGGAAATAAATGGATAGTTTACAGCTCCACTGCTTACAACTTGACACTTCTAACACCTTTCTGGGATTTTGTGAAACTTGGAGTCAAGATTGATGGTTTACAAAAGGACAAGAGTCAATTCTTTGCACCTTCCTATCAGAAAGTTAAAAATCACACGACACCAGCTTATAGTCCAACAGGCTTAATTGGAAGCACACTAGCTTTCGGAGCGTCACTTCTTCATCAGGTGGTAATGGAGGGCTCAATCCTAACACACAGAATTTATAACAAAAATTTACAGTGTGATGTAACTGAAATTATACATTGAAAAATTGATTGTCTGTTAAGCCTTTCATCTGTTAGAATACCGTGATAGTTTCTCTTCTTTCATGTGTAAATCACAAAACCTTTTTTTTAAAAAGTTGCATTCTCAGGTTAGCTGTTAACAATGGTGATCAAGGATGGAAACCTCAGCACCACACTCTACCGCAAACCCACAGACAACCTCATAATGCTACACTTCTCCAGCTTCCACCCAAAACATATTAAAACAGCCATCCCCTATGGAGATGCCTACACATACACCGGATCTGCTCAGATGAGGAGGAACGTGACAGACACCTGGAAGTACTCAGGGATGCCCTCACAAGAACGGGATACAATGCCCAACTCATTGACCACCAGTTCGACGTGCCACAGCAAGGAACCGTAATGACCTCCTCAGGAGACAGACACGTGCTGCAACCGACAGGGTACCCTTCGTTGTTCAGTATTTCCCAGGAGCTGAATAATTACGCCATGTTCTTCGTGACCTGCAACACATTATCAATGAGGATGAGCACCTCACCAAGACCTTCCCCACACCTCCACTACTTGCCTTTAAACAACCGCCATACCTCAAACAGATTGTTGTTCGTAGCAAGCTGCCCGGCTCTCAGGACAACTCCATACAACCCTGTCACGGTAGGCACTGCAAGACGTGTCAGAGTGTGAACATGGATACCACCAGTACGCATGGGGACACCTCCCACCTTGTACATGGCAGGTACTCATGTGACTCAGCCAACGTTGTCTATCTTATACGTTGCAGGCAAGGATGCCCGGAGGCGTGGTACTTTGGGGAAACTGAGCAAAGGCTACGACAACGGATGAATGGACACTGCACAACAATCAAACGACAACGGATGAATGGACACTGCACAACAATCAACAGACAGGAGTGTTCACTCCCAGTTGGGGAACAGTTCAGTGGTCCAGGACATTCGGCCTCGGACCTTCGGGTGACCATCCTCCAAGGTGGACTTCGGGA
>NC_057731.1:24247274-24259813 GCF_004010195.1 Chiloscyllium plagiosum | reverse complement strand
CCAGACAGACACACAGACAGACAGACAAAGACCCACATGCACACATATATTTTGTGGGGTGAATGTGTACTTGCAGGGTTACATTGTATTTTGCTCAAAAACTGCATGAATTCATGTAAAACTCCAGAATCAATTTAAACATCATGGCATAGACAGAGAACACAGGGGGCCAACACCTTCAACATATTGTTTAGCTAACACCAATTATTAACAGCTAACCCAAGAATGCAACTTTTTAAAAAAAGGGTTTTGTGATTTACACATGAAAGAAATGAAACTATCACGGTATTCTAACAGATGAAAGGCTTAACAATCAATTTTTCAATGTATAATTTCAGTTACATCACACTGTAAATTTTTGCTATAAATTCTGTGTGTTAGGATTGAGCCCTCCACTACCACCTGATGAAGGAGCGACGCTCTGAAAGCTCATGTGCTTCCAAATAAACCTGTTGGACTATAACCTGGTGTTGTGTGATTTTTAACTTTATACACCCCAGTCCAACACTGGCATCTCCAAATCATGACTCCTATCAGAAAGTAATCAGAGTTCTTTTAATTGCTAACAGCCCAGCCAGGCTTACTGTCAGGCAGACTCAGAGGTATAGGTCACATGAGTACATTTATTTGACCCAATATCTATGAACCTTATAAACCAAAAGATATAGTACTAAGATATAATAATCTTATAAAGTTCATAATTATAAAAGGGTTACAAAATTGAGCACTCTCTATGTATCTTACATCTGAGAAAAGACAATCTGATATATCTTGTAAAATTAACCATTCATGGAGAATGTTTTTCATCTTTAGTGAGAGCATTTTAAATCTGTAGACTTTTTAAACTTAGCAACAGAATTTTTATAGTCAATAGTTCAAACGGAAATCATAAGTGATCACTCAATGATTTCAAGCATTAATTTTATTGCCAGTAACTTGAAATGCACTTTTTTCAAACATAGCCATGCATATGAGATGCATTTAAATGGTTATTTGTTATATTAGCCAATATAATCCAGTCAGTGACAAACTTAGGCAGATTGTGCTGATCGCATATATTTACTGATCTGGCCCCACTACCCATTTCATTACATCCCCAAGTACCCGACTATCCATAACAATGACCCAACTACTCTTTAATCATTAAACCAGCTCTATACCTGAGCCAACTAATTCACTACTTGATTTGATTATCCTCCTACCCCCAAACATGCCTATCTCACTAACTAACCACTCATCAACTTTCCAACCTATCCTTCAATGAGTAGGTGGGAAGCAAGGGGAGATAGTTTCATGGGTGAGCTGGTTAAGTCAACAGATGGGTGATTGTTTAGTCAATTCAGGGGGATGGTAAACAAATGCTTGGGTCAGTAACATTGGTTGTGTGGGAATTCAGGGATAGTTGGATCCAGTAGTTGGAACAGGTGGGGAATGTAGTTCAGTGGTCATAGGTTAATTGGAGTAATAGGTAGTTCATTGCATGGGTTAGTTGGTTGTTCGAGCTGGTAATCAGGTGGCAGGGAATTAGATGGGTTATCATGGGGATTAAATTGAGTCCTCAGGGTGGTAGTTAAATGGGAGGTTACTTGTGGAGTTACTGAGCTGTTAGACATTTGTGAGATAAGTACACAGAAAAGTCCTTCATATCTAAACAAAGTCCCTGTCCTGAACTTAGGGTTGAAAACACTTACGGATGGTCCTGGCAGCAAGGAGTTGTCCCATGAGAAATGTAAACTTCCCACGAATGTTCATGTTTCAAGATATTCGGCGGGTCCTGATGCGCATTTCTAGACATACATTCTATCTCCAATCATCTGCAGATGGAAAGATTTAAGCCAATATCTTTCACAAACATAAACACTGAGATAAATTAATCATCAGATAATTGTGAAAGCATTTCACATGTCCCAAGATTTACATTCTAATTTCAAACACTGTTGTTTATAGTCAAATAAACAAAGAGCTATCGGGTAACTCTTTTTAAAGTTTATGGTAATCAAACTGATGAATGCCTTTCCAGTGCATAATCTCCAAATATCTTCAGTATTAGTGTATCTCTTGGACTGATACCATCAAATTAATACTAAATATACAGGTTATTTGGGTTGTGAATGCATCCATTGGAAACTGAATTGAGCATTCCTAAACTCATAACTGTAATCAGAAAGGAGTTTCTCTTCTCAGCTCTATGACCTGAATTTCAGAAACAGGATGGTATTTTCACTACAATGCTATCCAAACCCCTTCATCTTTTCCAACTCCATTCAATTAATCACTCCATAGGTACTCTGCCCAAAAGACCAACCTTTGGGTCTTTGTCTGCTGATGTTTCACCCTGAATCATTTTGGTAGCTTATTCAATACCATTTCCATTCACTATTTCCATCCACTCTTGTGGCAGGTCAAGTAAGTAGGGTCAAGAAAAACCTCAACCCCAACAGGAATCTCACCTGTGGTCATTATTCTGAATCACAGACTACACTTAAATTGTACACAGACTCCTTACCAGCAGTCATTATGCATTGTTGATAGCATTACCAATCATTGTTACATTATAATGTCATTTAAATTGACTAAATAACCTTTGTTTTCATTAAAAAGGATAATCTATTTCTTGAGGATTGTAAATACTATCAATTTTCCTTACAAAGACCTAGCTGTGTTACCATTTTGGTTGGTTAATCTCAATAATTAACTTCATGGATTTACAACAATCTTAAAAAAGATTTTCATACTTTTTACGATGTTTATAATAAAACAGAATAGTTTTATCAAACAATGAAATATTTTTTAAAATCTTGCATCTTTTTGAATTTAGATATATTATGTAACCATGCTTTGTCTCAATGCATTTCTATTATAAATTCTGCTGTCTATACCATAATGAAGACTTCAGAGGTAACATTGTCATATTGCAATTGTACCTTTGCATAAATGGTTCCCTGCAGCACCCCTCCACAACCCCCCATCACTACTGCCCCTCAATCCCCTAGCAGCTTGATTTGAACGGCTTGTGCTTCAACTAATCATACATCTCTGCTTGTTAGATTACCTCTAGATGTAGAGTGATATAAGCAGAAGACTGAAGAGGAGACCATGATGAACAATATCCAGTTTGATAGTGGTTTTGAGTAATTTATGAGCATGGGTAAAATGAAATATTGCAGCTAGATCAGCAACTCCCATACCATACTTCTCTTCTGCCCAGGCGAAATCCACTAGCCCCTCCCTCTCCAATTCCACAGATCACAGATTGATCGCCGTAGTGATTGGAATGAGGATCAGGTGAATCTTATGGAGTATGAGATCCTTGATTGAGACTGTTAACCATGATCAATTAGGGAGCCCTGGCTGACAGATATAAACAGGAGATTCAGGGAGTCTCCTCATTCTAGGGTTCTGAGTGGGGTGGTTAGAACCCATGTAACATAAATGTGTCAATAAAGGATGATTTTGTGATGCAATATCAAGCTCTGTGCAGTTATTTCAGATGCATTGCTTGCAGAACTTTATTTCTTACACAACCATCTCTTAACTATTGTTCTGATACCATTTACTACTGATCAGAAATAGACTTTGGGAAGAGTGATGGACAGTAAAGTGTTGGAGAGGAGGTTGAAGATTTGTGTAAAAACGAAGCAGTCAAAGGAAAGTGAAAGAAATGAGGAAAATGGAATTTACCAGTTGAGAGAAGGGCACGTTGGCATGTACAGAGAACAAATGCACAAGGGATGAATATGGAGAGCAGATCTTTGAGAGTAGCTAGAAAGGCTGGAAGGAGGGTATTTAGGGCACAGACAGAATAAAGATTCTCCAACATGCTATACTCTTCCCTGCCCAGCTATATTGAAGGACCGCTATCCACAGGTGTTGCTAGGCCTTAAAATCCATTAATGAATCACAAAGAGAGACACAATTCCTGCTCCCAGATCTACTTAAAAAAAATTTCCTTGTTATTGCCAAAGATACTCTTGTTTGATGCTGACAAACAAGATTCTCACATCAGTGCTTCCAAACACCAAAACCCCAGCCTCAATTTTATGAAGCCCTTGTTACTTGCTTGTTTCTGCTGAACATACTCCAAAGAACAATCTAAACCAAAAGGCAATCTTCAATCATGAAAAAAACCTGGATATTCAGAGAAAATAGCTCTCAACAATACAAGTAAGCTTGGATGGTGCAAGAATTGTGCTTGTATCTCTGCTTAATACTTCAGGACCTAGAGTATTACTGAACTCCAATACAACCTATTCGTCCAAATCATGTTGTTAAAGACATGAACTGTGTCCTGTGTTAAAAAGCCTCAGTAGCTTTCCGGTAACATTGCCAGTTCTGCAGGATCCCATTCTACATGTTAAATGCCAAGAGTATACACACAGTAATCCCATGTTCCAGAAGTTAGAGGTTGGACACTCAGCTAACCATTGCATCCCCCTCCCTATTTGATTCTGGCTCCTGGCACTAGAATAAAGTTTTCAAATTGACCAGATGCGTTTTACTTGATATCGGTGGTGGAAGATAATGAACAATGCAAGTACGACATGAAATCTTTGCCCATGTTAAAAATTGAAAACTGGATATTACTTTTAGGTGTAAAGTTTTGAAGGTTTTTTTGAATTCATAAAGATAAATATTTAATTGCTGGGTTAAAACAATGACTTCAAAAACATTTCACAAAACTGAAAACAATCTTTTCCTATCCTTGTATTTTTCACATAATTACTACCATCATACACTCGCCAGCAAATGGGGAAAAAAAAATTTCGCTTTCTGACCTACAGCTGCTGCTGCTGCTGTTTCATTACTTGAAGAGACTTCTTAATAAGCAGATGGTTATGAAATATGAAATGCAAAGCATACATGATGGACTGGAATAGTTTATGAAAAATATAGAGCTGAAGTTTGTTAAGTTTCAAAAGTTATATATTGCAAGAATAAATTTTCAATTTTTAAATCTTTCAAGTGAAAGAACTCTAAGATGTAATTTTTAAGCCATGTTTTATATTAATTGCTCCTACAATGTTGAAACTGACTATACATGATGTATTCATGACCTCAGGGTCTTCCAAGTGCTTCACATCCAGTGAAGTACATATGACATGTAGTCACTGTTGTAATGTAGGTAATGTGGCAGCCAATTTACACATAAACACATTCCCCAAACAGCAATGAGATAATGACCAGATAATCTATTTTACCAGTGCTGGTTGAGGGATAAATATTGGTCAGGACACTGGGGAGAGTTCCCTATTCTTCTTTAAATAGTGTCAAGGGATCCTTGACAAGAGGGCAGATGAAGCCTCAGTTTAACATCCTAACCAAAAGGCAATCTTCAATCATGAAAAAGAGTTGGATATTCAGAGAAAATAGCTCTCAACAATATAAGTGAGCTTGGATGGTGAAAGAATTGTGCCTGTATCTCTGCTTAAATAAAAAGGGAATGAATATGCAATAAGCTAATTAAAATACAATGTCCAGTTTCCAAAGAGAGCTTGGAAAATATGGTTGGGTACATAGTCCAAATCATGTAATTAATGAAGATTTCTTTTTAGAAAAGGAAGGTTAGAAGCAGCACAATTCTGAGATCAGATCCCCTTGTTCAGTTTGGAAAACTGTATACATGAAATATTTGCAGCATTATTATTTGCTGCAACTAGAAATATTATTCAACTTAAAGGGAAAGAAAAATATCCAAGTTTAGATGTTCAAGATGCTACACTGTTCAAGAACCAAGACTATATTATTCTCTGTTGTGACTGCTGGAACACTAAATTAAATTACAAAAAGGTGTGTCAATTGAGCAAATTCATCGACAAGTCCTAATCAGATTATTGTGTTCTATTGTTAGAAGCTAACTGTCATAACAATGCATAATGCATATATAGCGGGCATCACTTGGTAAAATTTGAAGATAAGTCTTTTGAAAGGTGATGAGAATGATTTTTGTTTCAGTCTATCTTTAGAATATTTTCATGCATCTGTAAACCCATTTAGAAAATAAAAGTCTTTGGTTTTGAAAATATGTTATTGTGTTACCAGCTTCTCCTACTGCCTGATCGTATTTCAACTGCTCATGATATGCTCCATCAGTCCTTAGAAACAAATAAATTGCCTCATATTTTGAATATTATTTTCAGGGAATTCACACATTCCTATGTCAAGCCTCCAGTGGCCATCGAAGTAAAATAATTGGCTGTCAAAACTTTAACCGCTTGTTACTGTATGCACTGTATGAGAAAAGTAGGCAATAGAAAAATGTTACTGAATAATTTGCAAAGATTCCAAATGTAAATGAATTGTCCAGACATAATGGCACAAAACTTCTAATGACCTGCATAAATTAGACATGAAAAAATTAAAAGAAACGATACGGCTGTAATATGGCAGTCCAGAAGCAATTTTGCTTCAATTCATAGTAACTAGTGTGTTGACACATTATTGTCAAACTTAGGTGGAAAAATATTAGCCAATCAAACCTGTCACTTTTGATGACAAAATTTCTTTTTTGTTCATCATTTCATTCAGCAGGTCTGACTTTTATAAAAGTACCATTGGGTATTCTGTACAAAAGAAAGATGGAAACAGTGATTAATTCAAAGTCCAGGTGCAACTCAAGGTCATGAAAGTAATGTTGCAGTATGTAGTGAGTGTTCAAGATTAATCTGCTATTTGAAGCATCATTTTTGATACATTTTCCATTTTTCCATCAAGGGAAAGATGATGTTATGTGACATGTGAATGATTGCTAGCTTTGGAGTGCTGTGATTGGCCTTCATATGAATTAATTGACATTGTCACGAGTGTCCAATTACATTTATTGTCTTCCTGTAGGATTGGCATCTCTCCAAACCTTTGCACTCATTTAGGACTTTCATTAAGTTCATTGTTCTCACATTGCTCAATGGCAAGTTATTTTTAAGCCTATTCCATGTATAGGAACCCTACTACTTACCTCCAAGCAGATTATTGGCTAATCAAGTAAGGACACACATGGCTTCATGTTATGGATGACATTTATATCCAAGTTATAGCTTACTTAAAACATACTAATTTCAGTTTGTTTGAATATTACCCCATTTTGTTTCTTTTTATTTTCTCCTAAGTTGACTGCTTTACATATTTACTGCAGCTAAGAGGCAGGTGTCAATCTAAATTCTGGCCTCTACCAATGACACTGACACAACCAGTTAGGAGAGGCACAGTAATAACCAGTTGTAAGGGATTTATAATACTTGCTGAAAAAGAGAAATGCAGTTGAAGCTTTTTTGTCTTGCATGCTTCAGGACAGGTGCAAGGGTGAAAAAATTGAAAGGCAGTAACAATTCATTTTGCACGAGAACAGGGTTTACAAGGCATCTCTGATTGGTTAACACATTGCTATAGAGAATGCACCAAGGAATAATTGTCCCATGCTTTTGTTTAAGTCAAAAATGTGCACCACTTGGGCACATTCCTTCTACCTGCAGAGAACAGTTCCTTGTACATGAATAGATATATAAGCAAGCATACTTGACCACATTATGAGATCAATCAATAATTCCTGGCACAGTTGGGATCTTTCGTCAAGTGTTGTGCAATCCTGGAACATACAACATCAGACGTTATGTTCACAAACATGGGCTGGTTGGGCATGATAGGTCCTCTAGCTATTCAATACCAGTGTGATGCTAGGTTTGTAGGCTGTACATCTCAATGACTTAGCATTATATCAAGTAGCATGTTATTTTAGCTGTACAAATAAGCCAATATACCCAAGTGTCTGTGCCGCAAAATACAGAATATTTTGTATAATGTTAGATACAACTCTGTGATTGGACAACACTTGTTGATCAATCCTGTTTAAATTTTAAGCATACATATTAACACACAACTTAGGAGCACTTGGTCCCTCAAGCTTGTCCTGCCAATTGATAAGCTAATGGCTGCTCCGATTGTGGTCACTTCTTTCCTAGTTAACTACCACTACAAACTTTGATGTCCTTATTAGCCAAGAATCTCAGTCAGCCTTAAAAACATTCAATTATCTTGCCTCCACTACTGTTTGGGAAAGAAAATTCCAGACTGAAGATTATCTTTGAGAGAATAAAATTATCTTTATTTACTTTTAAATACAAACCCCTAGTGACCCTTCATTCCATCCTTCTGTGAGAAACATCCTTTCAGCATTCACCCTCCCAAGTGCCCTCAGAATCTCATATGATTCTTTGAGATCATCTCTTATTCTTCTAAACTCCAACTTTTCCTCATAAAACAACCTCTTCACCCAGGAAACAGTTGAATAGAACAAATGCTGAAGATCACAGTGGGCCAGTCAGCATCCATGGAGAGAGTGCATATTTAGTTTGATCTGAGAGAAGGAATAAAAGGTCGGCACAACATCGAGAGCTGAAGGGCCTGTACTGTGTTGTATAGTTCGATCTTCAATTGAACAACATCTCATCTTCAAGACTAAGCACTTTACAGTCTTCTGGACTTAATGCAAAGTTCAACACCTTCAAATTGTGAACTTCTGCCATTCCTTCCCTTCCTTTTAGCTTTATTTGTTGCATTCTTGGTTAAAATGTCCCTTCCCCTCACTCCGGTGGGTTGATCTGTTCTTTTCAGTTTGGCAGTTAGACACCCCATTGTTCTGCCGTTCTCATATTCCAATCATTTAATCTGCACTATCAGCATCCTTCATCCCCCAGCATGCCACCCCTCTAAATACTGTCCCCTCCATAATTCACATCAGCTCTGATGAAGAGTCATCTAGCTTTGAAATATTAGTTTGCTCTCTCTTCATGGATACTGCCTGACCTGCTGTGATTTCCAGCATGTTTTGTTTTCAGTACTGATTCCAACATCTGCAGTAATTTGCTCCTACCTATGAAGTATTAATAAATGTCTTTCTTTTCATTCATGGAATGCAGGCATTATTGAGCTGCCTTCTGGAACAGTATAGTACACCCACAGTGTTGTGAGGAAGGGAGTTCTAAGAGTTTGGCCCACTAACAGTGAAGGAGTGGTGATACAGTTTCAAGTCAGGTTGGTATGCGAGTTAGAGGGGAACTTGAAGGTGGTTGGATTGCAGATTTGTAGGTGTCGTCTGACGAGTCTTGGTGTGTTGCTGCAATGCATTGTTGATTGACTACAGAATTCCGTGCCTCTGTTCTGCTCTTGTAACCACAGTTTCAGATGCTAGAGCCTAGGAATTTTGTAGCAAATAACTCACCCCATGTTTCCCCAATCCCATCTACAAGGCACAAGTCAGGAATGTGATGGAATACTCCAAACCTGTTTAGATGAGTGCAACTCCAATGATATTCAAGAAGTTTTCCACCGTTCAGGACAAAGAAGCCCATTTGACTGATACTCATCCACCAACTTTCACATTGTTTCAGTGTGTATGCATGTTCTTCATACATGTACATTTATTGGTATATGTGTATAAATGCCATTTATTAGTATATGTGTATTTATAGAATTTGCAAAATTAAACTGCATTTGGAAATACAGGAATTAATCAAGAACAGTCGACATGGTTTTGTTAAGGGAAGGTCATGTCTGACCAACGTACTTGCATTTTTCAAAGAGGTGACCAGGTGTTTAGATGAGAGTAATGCTCTTGAGGGAGGCTGCTTGGATTTCGACAAGGCTTTGATAAGGTCTGCATGGGAGACTAACTGTAAATATAAGAGCCTATGGGACCCAAGGAAATTTGGCAATTGATGGTTGAGGGGTATTTTTCCAATCAAACAAAGTGCTTGATAAGGTTTCCCATGGTAGTCTTATTCAGAAAGTAAGAAGGCATGGGATACAGGGAAATCTGGCTGTCTGGATACAGAATTGATTGGCTCATAGAAGACAGAGGATGGTGGTTAATGGAAAGTATTCAGCCTGGAACTTGTGACCTGTGGTGTTCTCTTGGGATCGGTTCTGGGACCACTGCTCTTCGTGATTTTTTTAAATGACTTAGATGAGGAAGTGGAAGGATGGATTAATAATTTTCCTGATTGACACGAAGGTTGGTGGAGTTGTGGATAGTGTAGAGGGCTGTTGCAGGTTGCAATGGGACATTGACAGGATGCAGAACTGGGCTGGTAAGTGGCAGATGGAGTTCAACCTGGAAAAGTGTGAAGTGATTCACTTTGGAAGGTTGAATTTGAATGCAGAATACAGAGTTAAAAGCAGGACTGTTGACATTGTGGAGGAACAGAGGGATCTTGGGGTCCATGTCCATAGATCCCTCAAAGTTGCTACCAAGTTGATAGGGTTGTTCAAAAGGCATATGGTGTGTTGGCTTTCATTTGCAGGGGAATTGAGTTTAAGAGCCATGAGGTTATGCTGCAGCTGTATAGAGTCCTGGTTAGACTGCACTTGGAATATTGTGTTCAGTTCTGGTAGCCTCATTATAGGAAAGATGTGGAAGCTTCAGAGTGGGTGCATACAAGATTTACCAGGATGCTGCCTGGACTGTCTTATAAAGAAAGGTTGAGGGAGCTAGGGCTTTTCTCATTGGAGCAAAGAAGGATGAGAGGTGACTTGATAGAGGTGTACAAGATGATGAGAAGTATAGATAAAGTGGACAACCAGAGACTTTTTCCCATGGCAGGCATGTCTATCACAAGGGTACATAATTTTAAGGTGATTGGAGGGAGGTTTAGGGGAGATGTCAGAGGTAGTTTCTTTATACAGAGAGTGGTGGGAGTGTGGAATGCACTGCCAGCAGAGGTAATAGAATCAGTTACTTTAGAGATATTTAAGCGACTCTTGGATAGGCACATGGAAGATAGTACAATGAAGGGTATGTATGTTAGCCTGATCTGAGAGTAGGATAAAGGGTCAGCACAAATTCGAGGCTGAACAGCCTGTAGTGTTCTATGTTCTATGGAATTCTGTGACCAGTGTAGTCACAGGGGGTCAGTGTAAGGGTTCCTATTCTTTGTGGTTTTTGATAATGATTTAGATTTGAATGTAGGAGGGTTTATCAGTAAATGTGTGGATTATTAAAAAATTGGTGGGGTAAGTCGTGATGTGGGTAGGCTTAGACTATAAGAGGACATAGATGGTTTAGTCACATGGGCTGATCAGTGACAAATGCAATTCAATCTGGCTAAGTGTGAAGAGATGCGTTTGAGACAGGACAAACAAGGCAAGGGGATACATGCTAAATGGTAGGACCCTGAGAAGGACCTAGGATCAGAAGGACCTTGGTGTGTATGTACACAAGCCCCTTACGGTATTGTAGCAGGTTGATAAGTGGTGAAGAAGGCAGATGGTAAACTTACTTTTATTAGCTGAGGAGTAGAGTTTAATAGCAGGGAGGATACAGAGTCATAGAGATGTACAGCATGGAAACAGACCCTTCAGCCCAACTCATCCATGCCGACCAGATGTCCTACTTAATCTAGTGCCATTTGCCAGCATTTGGCCCATATCCCACTAAACCCTTCCGATTCATACACCCATCCAGATACCTTTTAAATGCTGTAGTTGTACCAGCCTCCACCACTGCCTCTGGCAGCTCATTCCATACACACACCATCCTCTGTGTGAAAAGGTTGCCCCTTAGGTCCTTTTTATATCTTTCCCCTCTCATCCTAAAACTATGCTCTCTAGTTCTGGACTCCCCCATCCCAGGGAAAAGACCTTACATATTTATCCTATCTATGCCCCTCACAATTTTATAAATCTCTATAAAGTCACCCTTCAGCCTCCGATGCTCCAGGGATAACAGCCCCAGCCTATTCAGCCTCTTCCTATAGCTTACATCCTCCAACCCTGGCAACATCCTTGTAAATCTTTTCTGAACCGTTTCAAGTTTCACAACATCCTTCCGATAGGAAGGTGACCAGAATTGCATGCAATATTCCAAAGCGACTTAACCAATCTGCTGTACAGCTGCAACATGACCTCCCAACTCCTAAACCCAATGCTCTGACCAATAATGAAAAGCATACCAAACGCCTTCTTCGCTATCCTATCTACCTGCGACTCTACTTTCAAGGATCTATGAACCTGCACTCCAAGGTCTTCTTGATCAGCAACACACCTCATGAATTTACCATTAAGTGTATAAGTCCTGCTCTGATTTGCTTTTCCAAAATGTATAAACTTTGCATTTATCTAAATTAAACTCTATCAGCCTCAGCCCATTGGCCCATCTGATCAAGATCTCTTTGTACTCTGAGGTAACCATCTTCGCTATGCACTACACATTCAATTTTGGTGTCATCTGCAAACTTACTAATTATACCTCCTATGTTCATATCCAAATCTTTTATATAAATGAAGAAAAGTAGTGGACCCAGCACCAATCCTTGTGGCACTCCACTGCTCACATGCCTAGAGTCTGAAAAGCACTTCAACTCCCCCTCCCACTCCACCAAGGATATGCAGGTCTTTGGACTCCTCCATCGCCAGACCACAACAACACAACGGTTGGAGGAAGAGCGCCTCATCTTCCGCCTAGAAACCCTACAACTACAAGGGATGAACTCGGATTTCACCAGTTTCCTCATTTCCCCTCCCCCCACCTTGTCTCAGTCAAATCCATCGAA
>NC_057731.1:24220894-24247257 GCF_004010195.1 Chiloscyllium plagiosum | reverse complement strand
CTTTTCCAGCAACACATTTTCAGCTCTGAAAAGCAACCCACCACCACCACCCTCTGCCTTCGAGCTAGTTCTGCCTTTGAGCTAGTTCTGTATCCAAATGGCTAGTTCTCCCTGCATTCCAACCAGTGACCCATGAGGAATATTTTTGAACATCTTACTGCAGTCCATATAGATCAGTTATACCGCTCTGCCCCCATCAAATCTCTTTGTTATTTCTCGAAAAACTCTATCAAGTTCGTGGGGCATGATTTCACACGCACAAAGCATGTTGACTATCCCAAATCAGTGCTTGCCTTTTCAAATACATGTAAATCCTGTCCCTCAGGATTCCCTCCAACAACTTGCCCACCACTGATGTCAGGCTCACCAGTCTATAGTTACCTGGCTTTTCCTTACTGCCTTTCTTAAATAGATGCATCGCATTAACCAACCTCCAGTCTTCTGGCACCTCACCTGTGACTATTGATGATACAAGTATCTCAGCAAGGGGTCCAGCAATCATTTCCCTAGCTTTGCACAGAGTTCTAGGATACACCTGATCAGGTCCTGGGGATTTATCCACCTTTATGTGTATTAAGAGACCCAGCACTTCCTCCTCTGCAATATGGACATTTTTGAACATGCCACCATCTATTTCCCCACATTCGATATCATTCATGTCCTTCTCCACAGTAAACACTCATGCAAAATACTCATTTAGTATTTTCCCCCATCTCCTGCAGCTCTACACATAGGCCACCGTGCTGATCTTTGAAGGGCCTTTTCTCTCTAATTACCCTTTTGTCCTTAATGTATTTATAGAAACCCTTTGGATTCTGCTTAACCCTATTTGCCAAAGCTATGTCATGTCCCCTTTTTGCCCTCCTGATTTCCCTCTTAAGTATACTCTTACTGAATTTATACACTTCTAAGGATTCACTCAAACTCTCCTGTCTATATCTGCCATATGCTTCCCTCTTTTTCTTAACCAAAACCTCGATTTCTCTGGTCATCCAGCATTCCCTACACTTACCAGCCTTTCCTTTCACGCTGAGAGGAATATGCGGTCTCTGGACTGTCACTATCTCATTTTTGAAGTCTTCCCATTTTCCAGTTGCCCTTTCACCTGCGAACATTTGCCCCCAATCAGCTTTTGAAAGTTCTTGACTAATACTGTCAAAATTGGCCTTCCTCCAATTTAGAACTTCAACTTTTAGATCCAGTCTATCCTTTTCCATCACTATTTTAAAACTAATAGAATTATGGTTACTGGCCCCAAATAGCTCCCCCACTGGCACTTCAGTCACCTGCCCTGCCTTATTTCCCAAGAATAGGTTGGTTTTGCACCTTCTCTAGTAGGTACATCCACATACTGAATCAGAAATTTGTCTTCTGCATACTGAATAAATTCCTCTCCATCTAAATCCTTAACACTATGGCAGTCCCAGTCTATGTTTAGAAAAAAATAAAATCCCCTACCATAACCATCCTATTATTCTTACAGATAACTGACATCTCCTTACTAGTTTGTTTCTCAATTTCTTGCTGGCTATTAGGGGGTCTATAATACAATCCCAATGAGGTGATCATCCCATCATATTTCTCAGTTCCACCCAAATAACTTCCCTGGATATGTTCTCAGGAATATCCTCCCTCAGCACAGCTGTAATGTTATCCCTTATCAAAAACGCTACTCCCCCTCCTCTCTTGCCCTCCTTTCTATTCTTTCTGTAGCATTTGGATCCTGGAACATTAAGCTGCCAATTCTGTCCATCCCTGAGCCACATTTCTGTATTTGCTATGATATCCCATGTTCCCATATTCCTAACCATGCCCTGAGTTCATTTGCCTTCCCTGTTAGGCCTCTTGCATTGAAATAAATGCAGTTTAATTAATCAGTACTACTTTGTTCTCTGCTTTGTTCCTGCCCGCCCTGACTGTTTGACTCGCTCCTTTTCCCAATTGTACCAATCTCAGATTGACCTCAAAGGTAATGATTTCAGGATTGCTACCAGTGCCACGTGTTAGCCAGGGTAGAAATGAAAGAATAGGCAGGATGAACATGTGGCTTGAGGGGTGGTGTAAGAGGTAGTGGCTCAGATTTGTGGGACATTGGGACCAGTTCTGGGGAAGATGGGACTATTACAAGTTGGATGATCTACACCTGAACCAGACTGGAACTAACGTGCTTGGGGGAGCTTTTGCTACTAGTGTTGGGGTAGATTAAAACTAATGTGGCAGGGGGCTGGGAACCAGAAGAGAAGACTAGTAGACAATGAGGTGGAAACTAGAGACTGTAAGGAACAGGATCATGAAGTTAGCATTACCAAAGTGAAGAGTAGGCAGAGAGCAAAGGAACTGGTGGTCTGAAGTACAAATACTTTAATGCAAGGAGCATAGTGGGTAAGGCACTATCAAGAGGGTTGGAATAAAAAAGCAGCAATGTGCTACTGAGACTTTATAAAGCTCTAGTTAGGCCCCATTTAGAATACTGTTTTGGGCCCCACACCTCAGGAAGAACATACTGGCACTGGAGTGTTTCAAGCGGAGATTCACATGGATGATCCCTGGAATGATAGGCCTAACATACGATGAACGGCTGAGGATCCTGGGATTTTATTCGTTAGAGTTTAGAAGGTTGAGGGGAGATCTTCCAGAAGCTTACAAGATAATGCATGGCTTAGAAAGGGTGGACGCTGGGAAATTGTTTCCATCAGGTGGGGATACTAGGACTCATGGGCACAGTCTCAGAATTAGAGAGGGTCAATTTAGAATGGAAATGAGGAGACATTTCTTCAGCCAGAGAGTGGTGGGCCTGTAGAATTCACTACCACGGAGTGCAGTGGAGGCCGGGATGTTAAATATCTTCAAGGCAGAGACTGATAAATTCTTAATCTCGCAAGGAATTAAGGAATACGGAGAGAGTGCGGGAAGTGGCATTGAAGTGTCCATCAGCCGTGATTGAATGACGGAGTGGGCTCGATGGGCTGAATGGGCTTACTTTCACTCCTACTTCTTATGGTCTTAAGGCAAATGAATTTAGGGCTTGGATTGATGGCTGGGAGTATGATGTTTTACGATCACAGAGACTTGGTTGAAGGAAGGGCATAATTGGCAACTAAATGTTCCAGGATTTTGATGCTTCAGATAGGACAGGTAGGGAAGTAAAAGCGGGGGAGGAGTTGCATTGCTGGTCATGTTTGATATCATGGCTGGGCTAAAGGAGGACACTATGGAGGGCTTGAGCAGTGAGGTATTATGGGTAGAGCTGAGAAATAAGATGGGGGCTGTTACATTGTTGGGGGCTGTACTGCAACCTCCCAACAATGAGCATGAAGTAGAAGAACAAATAGGTAAACAAATTATGGAAAGATGCCTTGGCAACAGGGTGGTGGTGATGGGAGATATTAATTTTCCCAATATTGATTGGGATATACTTAGTGTCAGAGGTCTGGATCAGGCAGAATTTATAAGGAGCATCCAAGAAAGTTTTCTAGAGCAGTATGTCAATAGTCCAACAAGGGAAGGGGCCATAGTGGACCTGGTGTTGGGGAATGAGCCAGGCCAGTGGGGGATTTCTTTGGGAATAGTGAACCAAAATTCTGTAAGTGTTAGAGTACTCATAGACAAAGATGAGAGTGGTCCTCAGGGAAGAGTACTAAACTGGGCCAAGGCCAATTATATCAAAATTTGGCAGGAGCTGGGAAATGTGGATTAGTGGCAATTATTTGAAGGGAAGTCCACATTTGATGTATGGGAGGCTTTCAAAGATAGGTTGAAGATAGTGCAGGATCGGCATGACCCTTTGAAAACAAAGGATAGGAAAGGCAAGATTCGTGAACCGTGGATGACAGGAGAAATCATGCAACTAGCCAAGATGAAAAGGGAAGTATACATAAGGTTCAGCCAGCTAAGAACAGAACAGGCTTTGGAGGAATATCAGGAGATTAAGACCAATCTTAAACAAGGAATCTAGTGGGCTAAAAGGGGTCATGAAATAACTTAAGCAAGCAGAATTAAGGAGAATCCCACAGCCTTTTATTCATATATAAGAAGCAAGAGGGTAACTCAAGAAATGGTTGGTCCACTAAAGGATAAGGAAAGAAGGTTGTGTGTCGAACCTGAGAAAATGGGTGATATTCTCAATGATTACTTTGCATCAGTGATCACTGAAGAAAGGGACTGATGAATGTTGAGATCAGAGATAGAAGTTTGTTTACTCTGGATCATGTTGACATAAGGAGGGAGGATGTGTTGGGTAGGCTAAATGATATTAAGGTGGACGAATCCCCAGTACCAGATAGGATCTATCCCAGGTTGCTGAGGGAGGAAAGGGAGGAAATAGCTGGAGGCCTGACAGAGATCTTTGTAGTATCCTTAAACACAGGTGAAGTGTCGGAGGACTGCAGGATTGCTCATGTTGTCCCCCTGTACAAGGGTAGTAGGGATATTCCAGGTAACTACAGACCAGTGAGCCTCATGTCAGTGGTGGGAAAGTTGCTGGAGAAGGTACTGAGGGATAGAATCTATTTATATTTGGAAAATAATGGGCTTATCAGTGATAGGCAACATGGTTTTGTGCAGGGGAGATTGTGCCTTACCAATTTAATAGAGTTCTTTGAGGAAGTGACCAATTTGATAGATGAAGGGCTGTAGATGTCATATACATGGACTTTAATAAGGCTTTTGATAAGGTTGCCCATGGTAAACTAATGGAGAAAGTGAAGTCACATGGTGTGCAGGATGTACTAGCTAGGTGGATAAAGAACTGGTTGTGCAACAGGTGACAGAGTGTAGTTGTTGAAGGGTGTTTCGTGAAATGGAAAAAGGTGACCAGTGTTGTTTCACAGTAATCAGTGCTGGGGCCACTGTTGTTTGTGATATACATAAATGATCTGGAAGATGGCATTGGTGGTCTGATCAGTAAGTTTACAGATGACATGAAGATGGGTGTAGTAGCAGAAAGTATAGGGGCCTGTCAAAGAATACAGGAGAATGTAGACACTGGAGAGTTAGGCGGAGAGTGGCAGATGGAGTTCAATCCAGGCAAATGTGAGGTGATGCATTTTGGGAGGTCTAATTCTGGAGCCAACTATACTGTAAACAGAAGACCATTGGGAAAAGTTGATGAGCAGATAGATCTGGGAGTTCAGGTTCATTGCACCCTGAAGGTGGCTGTACAGGTGGATAGAGTGGTCAAGAAGGCATGTAGTATGCTTGCCTTCATCGGACGGATATTGAGTAGAAGAGCTGACATGTCATGTTAAAATTGTACAAGACTTTGGTCGGCTGCATTTAGAATACTGTGTACAGTTCTGGTCACCATATTACCAAAAGGATGTGGATGCTTTGGAAGGGGTGCAGAGAAGGTTTATGAGGATGTTGCCCAGTATGGAAGGAGCTCACTATGAAGAGAGGTTGAGTAGTCTATGATTGTTTTCATTCGAAAAAAGGAGATTGAGGGGAGACCTGATTGAGGTCTAAAAAACCATGAAGGGTATAGACAGGGTAGATAGAGATAAGCTTTTCCCCAAGGTGAGGGATTTAATAATGAGAGGTCACAATTCAAGGTGAGAGGTGAAAGTTTAAGAGTCTGGAACATGTTGCCAGCAGAGGTGGTAGAGGCAGGCATGGTAGATTCATTTAAGATACATCTGGACAGATGCATGAGTAGGTGAGGAACAGAGGGATACAGATCCTAAGGAATTGGGCAATAGGTTTAGATAGTGGATTTACAACGGCACAGGCTTGGAGGGCCGAACGGCCTGTTCCTGGGCTGTCAACTTTCTTTGTTCTTTGTTCCTCACTACCTCTCTGGGTCCCACCCTCCCACCTTACTAGTTTAAATCCTCCCGAGCAGCTCTAGCAAATCTTCCTGCCAGTATATTAATCCCTTTCAATTAAGGTGCAATCCGTCCTTCTTGTACAGCTCACTTTTACCCCAAAAGAGTTTCCAATGATCCAAAAATGTGAATTCTTCTCCACTGCACCAGCTCCTCAGCCAAGCATTTATCTGCTTGTGGTCTAAAATTCCAAGCAGTGGAATGTGGTGAAATGGTTAAAAATTATGTCCCAATACATGTGTGAATCATAATGTAACACATGTATTGGGCCAAGCAATGGAATGTGGTGAAAGAGGTGTTGCTTAGTCCCGTGTGAATCTTCTTATCTGTATGTAACCAGAATGGAATGTGTTTTTTAGCCTTGCTCTGCTGTTCACATGCATGTTTATATCTGGACAAGAGTATATCAGCTGGAAAAGTCTCCAGTTCGGTAGAGTCTGCTCCGGGGTTGCGTTTAACCGCCGAGCGTGGGTTGTTGGCAACCGCTCTACGAGAACTGACGGCTCCCAGTTCCGGTAACACGTAGAGTGAGTATAAACCAGACCCGTTGTAAGGTACGAGACTGGTTGTGGGGACACTGCGGGGAATAAAACACTTATATTCTAGCAGACTCGCCTCTTGGCTGTTTGTTCTGTGTCAGACTACTTTCCTGCGAGCCTGGTCCTTGACCTTGAGAATTTTTTTAAAACACTGCTCTATCCTCCTATTCCTACTCTCACTAGCTCATAGCACTGGGAGTAATCCAGATATTACTATCCTTGAGGACCTCTTTTTAAAATTCCTGCATAACTTTCTATATTCTCCCTTCAGAATCTCATCCTTTTCCCTTCCGATGTCATTAGTTCCAATGTGTACAAGAACCTATTGCTGGTCCTTCTCCCCATTGAGAACATTCTGCACCCTCTCTGAGATATCCTTGATCCTGGCAACAGAAGACAATACACCATTCTAATTTTTCGCTGCTGGCTGCAGAAATGTCTGTCTATGCCACTGAGTAGGGAGTCCCCTAACACAATCGGTCGCTTAGAACCCAATGTACTCCTCGATACAATAGAGCCCGACTCAATACCAGAAACTTGGCTGTTTTTGCTACATTCCCCTGAGATTCCATCACCCCCTCCGTTTTCCAAAACAGCATACTTGTTTGAGATGGGGATAACCACAGGAAATTCCTGCACTACCTGTCTACCCCTTCTATCTTTCCTGGAGTTAAGCCATCTCTGTGACTGAATCTGCGACTTTTCTCCCTTCCTATAACTGCCATCTATTACACCCCCAGCTCATGTAAGTTCCTCACTGCCTCTAAATGCCACTTCAATTGATCCATGCAATTTGGTAGGATTCGCAACCAAAGACACTTCCTGCAGACATTATCATCAGTAACATGGAAACTCTCCCTAAGTGCCCACATTCAACAGGAAGAGCAGATCACTCTACTAAAGGCCGTCTTTGCTCCATCACAATCTAAAGACCCAGAAAATAACACCATCTTATTGCTCTAAAAAAACAGTGCTCCAGGCTAGCTTACTACATATGGTTTATATTTTTACAAGTTAATCAAGAGACAGATCCCAATAAAACATATAATCAAGAAAGAACCCACT
Source organism: Chiloscyllium plagiosum (assembly GCF_004010195.1). Classification (NCBI taxonomy): domain Eukaryota; kingdom Metazoa; phylum Chordata; class Chondrichthyes; order Orectolobiformes; family Hemiscylliidae; genus Chiloscyllium; species Chiloscyllium plagiosum. The sequence continues at coordinate 24,239,831 of NC_057731.1, read as the reverse complement.
GTACTCACTGCTGTAGACTTACAGCAGGGTTACAAGTTAAAAACAATGCATGTATCTGTGCCTGTGCTGTGAGCTCACCCATACAGGTTCCTCCAAGGTGAGCTGTGAGTTTCACTGTTTGGTAATTTTTCAGAGATGCACTCTAATGTCCATGGATACATGAACTCAAACAGCAAAGGCAGTAACTGTGCAGATTCACTGCTGTGTCAGTTAACAGTGTCTGTTTCTTTCTCTCTCTCCTTCACTGACCATTTATATTAGAACTGTACAAAACATTAGGCCAGAGTGTAGTATTGTGCACACTCCTGGAATCCACACTATTATCCAAGATGGTGGTGATGGCATGGCAGAGAGTGTTAGGATTCCTGACACCGTTTGCTCCAGGCCAGTCACATTCTCCTCTCTCTCTCTCCTTTTCTATCTGTTTCTTTCATCTTCTGATGTTGTGTGGAAGCCGGAGTCAGAAGGTCGTTGGCAGCAGCAGTGGTTAGATCGAGGACTCCTGGCTTCGCTAGGCCTGGAGCCTGGACTCAGGAACTCAGTGGGCCATCAGCTGTGATGGAGTGTGGTGCCTGGAGTGGGGCTGTGCAGGGTCCACAACGGGGACTTGATGGGTTACAGAAGTGAGGTCCTGGCGTGGTCTGGAGGTGAGGCCCAGCACTGAAGAACAGCAATGCTAAACTTTTTATTTCTTTATCTTTTTAATTTATTCCTAAGAACCAGGTGTGTTGTACCTAAAATGGTGCCGTTAAGTAACTTTGTAAACATTTCACTGCAAGCAAATGAATATGTAGCGATAAACCTAACTCTATTTCTAACTCTATAACAGCAATGGTGACAGTGAGGAGGAGATTTACGCTGCTTGGGCTGGAGAGTTTCAGTTTTGATGAGAGATTTGATAGACTGGGGTTGTTTCCCTTACAGCAGAGGATATTGGGAGGGACATGATTAAGATTTATAAAATTGTGAAGGATATAGATATGGTAGACAAGAAAAAAAGTTTCACCTTGCTGGAGGGATCAAAGACCAGGGAGCACTGATTTATGGTAATGGGCAGAAGATTGAGGAGATGTGAGAAAAAAAAGCTCTTTTGCCCAGAAGATGGTGGCAATCTGGAACTCTCAGTTTCTAAAGGGTATTAGGGGCAGAAATGCTCATAACATTTACCAAGTATTTAGATGTGCACTTACAATGCTAAGGTAGACAAGCCCTAAGCTTAGTGCTAGAAAATGGGCTTAGAATATTTAGGTGATTCGTTCATGGCTGTTGCAGATGTGATGGGCTGAAGGGCAATTTTTCTGTGTATAAATCATTGTGACTTTGCATTTATATATATGTACCTTTCTGTATACAAAGCCATTTTGCAGACTGGAAAAACATATACACACACTGCTCAACTCTCCTCAACAAAACATATCACACCCATTGTTTGACTCATTTCTCAATATCTTGACAAATCAGAGTCAACATACCTGGTTTAAAATTTAAACAAAGCTTGGCTGTTAACAGTCAGTCATCATTTACAAATGCATTCTTCACAACAATGTCTCAAACAAGTAAAGTATTTCTTATGAATTGCCCTAATGAGTACACAATGAAATCTTTGACAAAATCCATATTTTTCCACAATACCCAAGATCTGGACTCCCAAATGAAAAATGCTTGAAAAATGACATTTAGGTTAGAATTATGCATTTACTTGAAGTTGATTATTTCAGTGCTTTAGCAATTTTGAATGGTCTGCCACATTTCTGATTTGTACCTATGGAAAACATACCTACCTCCTTTTCTCTATCAGAGAAAATATCTTCCACTGGAAATGGGTTGAGCTTTCAGGTCCTACTGCCTGCCATCTTTAAAGGTCTCAAAGTCTTTCTGACTCCATGTTCATCTGACACTTTGTGTTTAGTCTAGGTACTTAGACAGGCATTTCTTCCAAAATCTTATAGTATCCCACAGCAACTTGTAAAGAATGGACAAATACTGAATTGACTGCTTTTATTTTGGCACTGTATGAGAAGCCATATAGCTTTTATAGGAATCTCATAATTTCAGACTTTATTTGAAAGCCTTCCTGGCGTAAGCAATATAGCCATTATCTACAATGAATGATTATAGGTAAAGAGTATTTCTGAGAGTCAAAGTTATGGTCAAATTGGACTAATATTATATTTATTTCTGTTTTATAGACAAACACAAAGTCAATGTCTGAGCATGAGTTAAAACTGTAAAGACTATATTATATTGTTTGTTTTTTTTCATTGGGACTGAGATGGGTAAAGGACTGCTTTAAAAATTAAGGATTATGGAAGAGATTACTGCACTTGAAAATAAATTACCAACAATTATTTGAAGTGCTGTATGCACAGAAGCAATGGGGACAGGTTCCTAGAAAAGAATTGTTAAACCAGTGGCTGTGTGCAACCTGAGATTCAATCAGCAATATACAGCTAACTGGTCTTATGAAGTTGGAACCAGTTGTTAATGTCAGAAATCTTCTGCCTTTCAAAAAATCAATGATTGGTATCCACGTCGCTGAATAGCTTGTGGATATAAATGAATTAGCCAAAGTTTCTGGACCTCTAGAAGGGGAGGTGGTGTCCTTTTTTCTGAAGTCAAAAAAATCTAAAGCATTCTGGGTAATCCAAGATGGAGGACAGGAAAAGCTTCTGGCTATAACAGGCTGCTCCTTTTTTGAGGTATTTTAGGTGTTGGAAGTGATTTCCTCAAATTCCAGGAGCAGCAATTACTGTTTTATACGCTGTTGCACTGTTTTTGGAACTTTGGAGAAAAACAACTCAAAATAATGGCACTTTTAAAAGGGAGAGGGACAGACAAAGGAAGCACATGGTCAGTTCAGTGCAGGAGAGAGCGAGAGAAAGAAACCCACACTGCTCCCTGACATAGCGGTCAACCTACGCAGTTACTGCCTTTGCTGTTTGAATTCATGTATCATTGGACATCGGAGTGCAAGTAGGAAAATTAACAAACAGTGAAATTCACAGCTAATCTTGGAAGAACCTGTTGGGACAGGTCACAGCACAGAAATAGGTAAGTGAATAGTTTTAAGTAAAGCCTTGCTGTAAATCTACAATAGTGAGTAGAGTGGGTTCTTTCTTGATTATATGTTTTATGTGGGATTTATCTCTTGCTTAAACTTAAAAATATAAGCAATAAGTATTAAGTTAGCCTGGAGCAGTATTTTGTAGAGGAATAAAACGGTGCTATTTTCTGTGTCTGTAGATTGGAAGAAGCAAATATGGCCTTTAGAAGAGTGATATACTCTTCTTGTTGGATGTGGGAGTTTAGGGAAAGTTGACGGGTTACTGAGGAATATATCTCCAATAAATGCCGTTAGTTGTGAATCGAATGGATTGGTTGGAGTGATAGTTAGAGGCAATGAAGAATTTACAAGAGCTAGGGGGTGTGATGGATGGCAGCTATAGGAAGGGAGAAAAGCCACAGATACAGTCAGGTATGTGGGTTCACTCCAGGAAAGATAAGAGAGGTACGCAGGTAGTGTAGGGGTCTTCTGTGGCTATCTCCATTTCAAGCAAGTATGCTGTTTTGGAAAATGTAGGGAATGATGGATTCTCAGGGGAATGCAGCACAAACAGCCAAGTTTCTGGTATCGAGACTATCTCTAATGCAATGAGGGGTCCTGGAGTGAACCCACATGCCTGACTGTATCTGCGGCTTTTCTCCCTTCCTATAGCTGCCATCCATCACACCCCCTTGCTCTTGTAAATTCTTCATTGCCTCTAACTGTCACTCCAACCAATCCATTCGATCTGATCGGATTCACAACTAAAGGCATTTATTGCAGATATATTCCTCAGTAACCTGTCAACTTTCCCTAAACTCCCACATCCAACAAGAAGAGTATATCACTCTTCTAAAGGCCATTTTTGCTTCTTCCAAGAGACTCTACAGTCCTAGGCACAGACAGACATTACTATGGCCAGCAGTGAAAACTCAGAATGGTGTGTTGTCTCCTTGGGGCCAGGATCAAGGATGTCTCAGAGAGGGTGCTGAGTTTTCTCAAGGGGGAGAGGGCCCAGCAGGAGGTCATTGTACACACTGGAACCAATGACATAGGAAGGGAAAAGGATGAGATTCTGAAGGGAGAATATGGCGAGTTAGGCATGAATTTAAGAAGGAGGTCCTCTAGAGTAGTAATATCTGGATTACTCCCAGTGCTGCGAGCTAGTGAGTGTAGGAATAGGAGGATAGAGCAGATGAATGCATGGCTGAGGAGCTGGTGTATGTGAGAAGTATTGACATTTTTGGACCATTGGAATCTCTTCTGGGGTAGAAGTGAGCTGTACAAGAAGGACGGATTGCATCTGAATTGAAAGGGGACTAATACACTGGCAGGGAAATTTACTAGAGCTACTCGTGAGGATTTAAATTAGTATGATGGGAGGGGTGGGACCCAGGGAGATAGTGAGGAAAGAGATCAATCTGAGACTGGTACAATTGAGAAAAGAAATGAGTCAAACACTCAAGGCAGGCAGGGACAAAGCAGAGAACAAGGTAGGACTGATAAATTAAACTGCATTTATTTCAATGCAAGAAGCTTAATAGGGAAGACGGATGAACTTAGGGCATGGTTAGGAAGATGGGACTGGGATATCATAGCAATTACAGAAACACGGCTCAGGGATGAACAAGACTGGCAGCTTAATGTCCCAGGATACAAATGTAACAGGAAAGACAGAAAGGGAAGCAAGAGAGGAGGGGGAGTGGCATTTTTGATGAAGGACACCATTACAGATGTACTGAGGGAAGATATCCCAGACATACATCCAGGGAAATTATGTGGGTGGAACTGAGAAATAAGAAAGGGATGGCCACCTTATTGGGATTGTATTATAAACCCCCTAATAGTCAGCAGGAAATTGAGAAAGAAATTTGTAAGGAGATCTCAGTTATCTGTAAGAATAATAGGGTGGTCATGGTAGAGGATTTTAACTTTCCAAACATAGACTGCCATAATGTTAAGGGTTTAGATGGAGAGGAATTTAAGTGTGCAGAAGAAAAATTTCTGTTTCAGTATGTGGGTGCAAAGGTAGATGATCTTTAATCCGAAATGCTCGGGACCAACTGTTTTTTGGAATTTGGAATTTTTCATTTTTCAGAATAAATGACAGTTTAATGGTGAAATTTTTAAAAATCTTACCGGAGGAGCAGACTTCTAAGTAAGAACGTGCTTGGCCGTGCCCCCTGCACGTTGCATCCAGTGGGTGTCGATTTGGGGGTGTTCACAGATAATCCCCAGGCCTGTCAGTGCTTGGCCACGCCCCCCCCACGTCACATCTGAGTGACACACATCCAGTGGGTGTCGACTTGGGTTAACTGTTTGCTCACCAAACAACCTTGTTAATGAGAAAAAAATCTTCCCAAAAAAACCTTCGGATTTCGGAGCTTTTCGGTTTTTGGATGTTCGGATAAAGGATCTTCTACCTGTACCTACTAGAGACTTTGCAATACCTGACCTACTCTTGGGTAGCCAACATGGTTTTATGCGTGGGAAATCATGTCTCACAAAGCTGATTGAGTTTTTTGAAGAAGTAACAAAGAGGATTGATGTGGGCAGAGTGGTAGATGTGATCTATATGAACTTCAGTGAGGCGTTTGACAAGGTTCCGCATGGGAGACTGTTAGCAAGGTTAGATCTCATGGAATACAGAGAGAACTAGCAATTTGAATACAGAACTGGCTCAAAGGTAGAAGACAGAGGGTGGTGGTGAAGGATTGTTTTTCAGACTGGAGGCCTGTGACCAGTGGAGTGCCACAAGGATCGGTGCTACTTTTCATCAATGATATAAATGATTTGGATGTGAGCATAAGAGGTATAGTTAGTAAGTTTGCAGATGACACCAAAATTGGAGGTGTAGTGACCAGCTAAAAATGTTACCTCAGATTACAATGGGATCTTGTTCAGATGGGACAATGAGCCAAGGAGTGGCAGTTGGAGTTTCATTCAGATAAATGCGAGGTGCTACATTTTGGAAAAGCAAATATTAGTAGGACGTATATTCTTCATGGTGTGTTGCTGCACACTTGGAATGCAGTTTCATAGTTCCTTGAAAGTGGACTCGCAGATAGATAGGATAATGAAAAAGGCGTTTGGTATGCTTTCTTTTATTGGTCAGAATATTGAGTACAGGAATTGGGAGGTCATGTAGTGGCTGTACAGGACATTGGTTAGGCCACTTTTGGAATATTGTGTACAATTCTGGTCTCTCTCCTATTGGAAGGATGTTGTGAAACTTGAAACGGTTCAGAAAAAATTTACAAGGATGTTTACCAAGGTTGGAGGAGTTGAGCTATAGGGAGAGGCTGAATAGGCTAGGGCTGTTTTCCCTGGACCATTGGAAGCTGAGAGGTGACCTTATAGAGGTTTATAAAATCATGAGGGACGTGGATACGGCAAATAGACAAAGTATTTTCCCTGGGGTGGGGTAGTCCAGAACTAGAGGGCATAGGTTTAAGGTGAAAAGATAGATATAAAAGAGACCTTAAGGGACAACTTTTTCATGCACAGGGTGGTACGTGTTTGGAATGAGCTGCCAGAGGAAGTGGTGGAGGCTCGTACAATTGCAACATTTAAAAGATATCTGGATGGGAAGGGTTTAGGGGGTTATGGGCTGGGTGCTGGCTGGTGGGATTAGATTAGGTTGGGATATCTAGTTGGCATGGATGAGTTGGATTAGAGGGTCTGGTTCCATGCTATACATATCGATGATTCTATGACTCTGAAGCAATAAACTTTACCTCACCAGTTGCTGTAGGCTACAGCCATTAATCAATAGGTCAGAGACCGTGGAAGTTATGAACCAGTCACTCTGTACCTCTCACAAGAATGTGAAATACACCTGAAGAGAGATCAAACAATGAATATTAAACCCTGACAAACAAAAGGACCATCTCAGTGAATCCTGCAGACAGAAGCCCTTGAACTGCTGTCCATTTTTTACATGCATGCATAACATCAATGTTTTGTCGTCTCTCTATATGTGTATATTGGAGTGTACAAGGGTGCAGAGTTTTAACTAGTACAGTTTTTTTGTCAGTGGTACATATTGCTTAATGATTATCAGAACCTATTTATTTGAAAAGTACAGAAACCTGGTCGATGTTTTGTGCTAACCTGGGTGTTAAATCGTTGAATCATATGATTCACCCTTCAGCATAAAAGCAGGCCTTTCAGCCCATCGGGTCCACACTGAGCCTTAGAGCAGCATCCTAACCAGACTCACACCCCTTATGGAGTCACAGGGATATAATATTTCCCATGGCTTACCCACCTATCCTACACAACCTTGGACGCTATGGGAAACTTAGCATGGACAATCCAACTCACCTGCACGTCTTTGGACTGTGGTAGGAAACTAAAGCACCTGGAGGTTATCCACACAGATACGGGTGGAATCGATATTGGGTCCCTGGTGCTGTGAGGCAGCAGTGCTAGCCACTGAACCACCATTCTGTTGTCTTTAAAAGACAGGTAAATTGAGGAATTGTGTGCCTTGATAAAATCTTAAATTTTTATGATAATTCCATCAATAGCAGTTTGCAATTTCCACCACCTTATCCTTGTGATCCGTGACAAAAGAAAGAATTCAAGATTTTGACTGAATTCAATATCTTCCACTGCGCTTTCTTGACATGGACGATTTATGAAGAATACAACGAAATAAAAACTCTCAAGCTTCCTGGTGGAATGATACTTATGATCTCAGATGATATACAAGTGAATAATAGTACAAGTACTGTCTTCATAGATAGTCGATTAAGCAACACTGATAAGGGAGATAATGTGGAATTCTGAAATGTGTTGACAATTATCAACAAATATACTCAGGAATTTGTTTCAAATATTTTCTATAGAGTCATGATAAAAATAGTGAATTTACAGATTTTATGTTCTCCATCATAAGGTCACAAATGAAGTTGTTCATCAATGATTGCACAATGTTCAGCACCATTCATGACTCCTCAGATACTGAAGCAGTCCATGTTCAAATGCAACAAAGTCTGGACAATATCCAGGCTTGGGCTGACAAGTGATAAGTCACATTCACACCGCACATGTCAGGCAATGACTATCTCCAATAAAAAACAACCAAACCACTACCCCTTGACATTCAATGGTATACCATCACTGAAACCCCAACCATATCCACATCCTGGAGGTTACCAGTGACAAGAAACGCAACTGGACTTGTCACATAAACACAGTGGTTACAAGAGCAGGCCAGAAGCTAGGAAAACTGTTGCACATAACTCACCTCCTTGTTCCCCATTTGCCTGGATGAGTGCAGCTCCAACATGACTGAAGATGTTTGACACCATCCAGGACAAAGCAGCCCTCTTGACTGATACCACATCCACAAGCATCCACTGCCTCAGCCATCGTGTGTACTCTCTACAAGATGCACTACAGAAATTCACTCAAAATCCTCAGACAGCACCTTCCAAATTCACAACTCCTTCCATCTCGAAGGATAAGGGCAGCAGATGCATGGGAATACCACCACTTGCAAGTTACCCTCCAAGCCACTCACCCCCCTGGCTTGGAAGTATATTGCCATTCCTTTATTGTTGTGGATCAAAATCCTGAATTCTCTCCCGAAGTGTGTCTAGTACAGTACATGGACTGCAGTGGTTCAAGAAGGCAGCTCATTACAACCTTCTTAAAGGCAATTAGGGACAGGCAATAAATGCTCACCTAGCCAGTAATGCCCACATCCCACAAGTCTTTCAATAAACTTCAAACCAATAGAAGGAACCTCACACTGTACTTCTGAAACATGTATCAACCAAGTGTAAGAAGAAATGCTGAAAAACAGGTTGATTGAAGCATTTGATTATTAACTGACGCCCTTCATTCAGTTGTCTGTCAAATGCTTTGCAGAGTAAGTAGGATTGCTTTTACTATTGTCAAATGAGACCTTGTAGTTTTGGAACAATTTCTCATTTAAGTTAGCATCACAAACAATGTATGTATCTTTCTGTAAGGAGGTCTGTCTTTTGAGGTTTGTCCATGATGCTGATATATCCCTAAACATTTAAATATGTAGCACTCTCGATCATAATGTGAAGAATAAGTTATTTGCACCCTAAGTCTGTTTTAAAGGCTCTTTGAATCAGAAATCTGTTTTTGTACTGCAGAATGAGCTTTTGGCCTCACTCACTTAATTTATCTATATCCCTGAATAGCCTCCTCATACCCTCTGCACAAGTTATTCTCCTACCTATTTTTGTGTCATCAGCAAATTTAACAATCATACCTCAGTCCCTTCATCAAACAACTAATGTAAATTTTAAAAAGTTGCGGCCCCAGCACTGATCTCTGTGGCACACTAATCATTACAACCAGAAAAAGACCCATTTCTGACTTAGTTATTTCATATTAGATAGCTAAACTTCTACCCTTACCAATATATTATCTCCTGCATCATGGGCCTTTATTGAATAACCTTCAATGTAGGACCTTATCAAATGCCACCTGGAAGTCTAAGTGCAGTACATCCATTGGTTCTCCTTTATCTACTACTGTTCTGTGTTTCTGATCAAGCTAATGATGATGATTGAGCTTGTGGGAAATTATGCAGAAACACAGAGCTTGAAAATGACTCTGAGAATAAGGTGCATTTGATTGCACTTAATTGCATCAAATAAGCAAGAGTAGAGTAACAGTTCGTGGGTAATATTTTTAGAAGCATGAATAATAGTGAAAGAGGCTTATTGAAAAGAATGGAACAACATTTATGTTTTATTCAAATTACTTAAAATATTTAAACGTATAAAGGTCTAATGATATTTTGAAAGCATGTGGAAATTAAATATAGAAAAACATTGAGGCTGACAGACTTCTAGTTGGTTTTCTTTTGTGCCATGATGAAAAAAAATGTCAAGTTACAAAAAGACTGGGCAGCCCTCAGCTTTAAAAAGAAGTTATTTCCTGTATGTACGATAAAATTTCATAAATATTCCAAAGTTTATTTTTAAAATGCAGTTTGATTTTCAATGAAGTAATGGAAAAATAAAAATTAAATTAAAAGAGCCCTCCAGTGGTTACTGTGCAAATATAGCAATGTTTTCTACCTGTATTGCTTATGCTAAGTATGCATCTATGTCACTAAATGTAACAGCTATTTCTGGGATATCTCTGTAAAGCAGGATGAGATTTAACACAAACTTTTGAGTGTATATTTGAAAACTGATCTTTTTTAATGTCAGATGCTTTATCTTTGAATCAAAGGTGAATCATTCAGTTAAAAAAACTTTACTGTTTGATCTGTAAATTTAAAATGACAGCAATGCATTGCTTGATTATGTTACAGAGCAGTACAATTTAGATAACTGAAGACAAGACCCTGGTTATCAGATCAGGTCATGTATTCTTTAATTAGCAAATGAATTGGGTTGGCAGATTTGAAACGACATCAGCAACAGGATTACTGACACAAAAAAATATAATAATTAGCATACAAATGTTAGAGAGTGGAAACAAGAACAATCTATCAAGTTATCTCCATGTGAAATCATTATTAGTGTAATTAATTCTTGATGCATTCATCATTCAAGAAGCTGAACACCATCCAGGAGAAAGTCCAACTGACTGGCACTCCATCTACTACCTCATACACAGACGACTCCCTTCACAACCAGTGTACAATGGCAAGAGTGGGAACCAGTTTGTACAAAGACTGTAGCAACTCTTCAATAAACCTTTGCAGCAACATACCAGCCCACAATTTCTACCACCTGGAAGGACAAGTGCAGTACATGCGTGGGATCACCTACCACTTTTAAGGTTCCCTATGGGTCACACACTACCCTGAAGTATATTGTTGCTCTTTCATTATGGCTGTGTCAACATCCTGGAACGTCCTGTCCAAAAACAATGGGGTGTACTTACATCACACAGATGACAGTGGTTAATTGACGACCACCACTTTTCTCAAAAGCAATTTAGGATGGATAATAAGTACTGGTATTGCCAGAAAGTTTTACATGCTGAAAATGTGTTGCTGGAAAAGCGCAGCAGGTCAGGCAGCATCCAGGGAACAGGAGAATCGACGTATCGGGCATAAGCCCTTCTTCAGGAATGAGGAAAGTGTGTCCAGCAGGCTAAGATAAAAGGTAGGGAGGAGGGACTTGGGGGAGGGGCGTTGGAAATGCAATAGGTGGAAAGAGGGGTCTGGCGATGGAGGAGCCCAAAGACCTGCATATCCTTGGTGGAGTGGGAGGGGGAGTTGAAGTGTTGAGCCACAGGGTGGTTGGGTTGGTTGGTCCGGGTGTCCCAGAGGTGTTCTCTGAAACGCTCCGCAAGTAGGTTTCATTCCTGAAGAAGGGCTTATGCCCGAAAGGTCGATTCTCCTGTTCCCTGGATGCTGCCTGACCTGCTGCGCTTTTCCAGCAACACATTTTCAGCTCTGATCTCCAGCATCTGCAGACCTCACTTTCTCCAGAAAGTTTTACATGACTTGTTAAACATAAATTACACTCAATAGTTTTAATACTCATAAAATAATAAACATTGTTATGAACCAGGCCAGAGCCCCTCAAAATATATTAAGATAGTAGCTTGGACCCTAACTTATTCTTATTTACAGGTAAATGTGAGGTTCAGTGTTCCAGATGCAATTTGATTGGTCAAACTACTTGACGGTAAGCAAAACACAATTTATTCAAATACTACAGTTACAATACAACAAAAGAAATAGCCTGACTCTACTGGAAAATTTAACAGAATAATCTATTATTTTACACTAAACAGTAACTGTTCCAACATAGTAACTTCCCATAAACACACTCTTGGCAAAAAGCAATTTTAAAACACAGACTGTCTCACATGTAACTCCTGTAGTAGGCAGAGAACCCCCAGTTTTTTGCTATAACCGGAAGAGGAAAAGAACAGCCTTTACTTCTTTATGATCCCTACAGCAACTGCTGAAAGCTAAACCTAAAATCCCTGGTTCTGTGGGAGTTCGACCACACCCACTCAGGGTGCTTCACAAGGCCTCTCAAGTTGTTAGCCTTCTCAGAGATTACTCGACGCCTCTGCCATAAAACCTCTCTTCAAAGAAAAACCAGGTCAAAATACCTCTTAAAGCCACAACATTATCACAGCATGTCAACAGTATAAATTGTGAACAAACTTGCATGTTTTCTTGCTGCAAAAGCTATTTGAAGAGTACCCTATAAATGTAATCATTATTATAACATAGCTAACATACAATATATGCAGAATTCTGTTTTCCGGCTGTCAGTTGTGGATATAAAATGGCAATGTAATCAGTTCAAATTTATCTTCCTCCAGAAATTGCATGGCACATACTGGTGATTATGTCTGCCAATGATTCTACTCAGTACAAAATAAAAACCAAAATTGAATATAACACCCACATTCATTGTAGACATTATCAAAACAAATTCATGCTCAGTTAATGAGAAATGTTAGATGAAATATACTGAGTGATAGAGTTGACACTGTTCAGAACCATCATCTGAACCCCAAGATTAAATTGAAAGCTTCAATTTCTTGGTTTTCCCATGCTTTTAGCTCTTTTCTCACTTTAGAGTATCTTTGTGATGATGTGTCAAAATGATATGTAACAATCACAAAATGGTATTAATGGCTTACTTCAACAAAACACAATCTCCTATTTGTCAGGATTTATTAAAGCCGATATATTATATAGTTAGATAGGTAGGAGTCAATAAATAAAGTGATTCAACTGAAGACATTCAGATTATGTAGTAAACTGCAAGGGTAAAGAACGAATGTTTTATGAGCAACCCGCTTAATTGTGGAACACTTCATTGCACAAGACGTTCAAATACCAATTTAACATGTTTCTCTGAACCCAACCCACTTGACTGAATATGATCATTTGCATAAACCACTTAATTGCATGAGATTTTGCTCTTAAAATAGATTGCTGTATGTTTATTTGCTGAGCACGTTGTTGTTAGACCTTTAAATCAGACTTCCACCAAATGCCTTACTGCAGTATATGACATTTTAATCTAATGATTGCTTGTCCTGTAAAGAAAAGTCAAAGAAATGATGCCAACTTCAGTTCCAGGGAATTTTAGACAAATAAAAACATTGCTTTAATAATTGATATTAAGTAATTTATTGTCTTCCTAGTCTATAATCTTTGTCCATGCACAAACCATATTGATCCTAAAAAGGCACTAATGTGGGAAAGGAACCTCATTCATTCACCAGAGGCATTTAATTGCAATACCTACTCAATTATACAATCATCATTGGTCTTACCATTATGCAAATTATACATGAAACACAGTAATGCCAAAAGTAAATTGAGTGAAGAGGGAGTCTCTCAGTCTACACACCTTTATAAATGAACCATCTGAAAAGAATGATTGGAAATGACATCCAAAACCAACACTCACGCAATCTAATTTATTAATGAAGTACCCAGACATGTTTGAGATAAGCTTTCTCATTACATCTGTTGCTCATGCCATGAAGTGTTTGAAAATGTGGGTGGAAAGGCAAAAATGATTCTTGCAAAAATTTTCAACAATAAAAGTCTGTTAATATTAATAGGTTTTCAATAAAAGTCAGGAAATGCTAAATTCTGAAATTGCTCAATGTCGTAGTTGTGGGTGTGTTTGCTGAGCAGGGAAGTTGATTTGCAGATGTTTCGTCCCCTGTCTAAGTGACATCTTCAGTGCTTTGGAGCTTCCTGTAAAGTGCCGTTGTACTGTGTCTTCTGGAATTTAATTGGTTCTGTTCCTGCTGCTTCTGGTTCTGAGTTCTGGCTATTTGTTGTCGTGGCTGGTATATTGGGTCTAGGTCTATGTGCTTGTTGATGGAGTCTATGGATGAGTGCCATGTTTCTAGAAATTCCCTGGCTATCCTTGGTTTAGCTTGTCCTATGATTGTTGTGTTGTCCCAGTCAGATTTGTGTAAGACTAATGTAATTTACAAAGATTCCATGCAAAGACTGCACAAAACACTATATAGGACAGACAGGCAGACAACTAGCAGTCCACATCCACAGCACCAACTGGCCAGCTGTCCTTAGTAGCCACACACACAGATGACAGAAGCTACCAATTCAGCTGGGACAACATAATGATCAGAGGACAGCCAGAGAATTTATAGATGCATGGCACTGACCAATAACCTCTACTTTTACAATATTGATAAAGTGAGATTCAGGGAGCTAACTCAGAGAATACGATTTCATGGCTTTGAACACACTTTTCTGCTTAGAGCAGTAATTAAGCAGTTGCCGTGGACCCAGAGCTGTTGTCTTATTCGACAGAGATGACCAGTGATGGTTTAACCTGAGGGTCACCATGCCTCAGGTGAGGGGAGAGGCTGCAAAGGAGAGTCCTTCATGGTAACCTCGGCTGGTGCAGGAATTGAACCCATTCTGTTGGCATCACAAGTTAGCCATCCAGCCAAATAACCTACAACTTATTTCTCACACCCAGAATTGACATGCGGTAAACCCGGGTAATATAATGTCATCGAACATCCCATAGTACACACTACAAAGCAAGTGTGGTCAGGACAATCCCACACATTTCTCAGCAACTTTGCCCAGATGTTAATGACACGGTGATTCATTAAATATCATTAAACATCACAAGGAGTTACAATTTTTCACTTTTGTCAATCTGGTCTTGAAATTCCATCTTAGAGCCACTCCATCATGGACTGCCTTAACAACAGTGTCTGTTCAAGTTAATCACCCTCCTATGCTGATTCCACATTTCCTTGAGCTTTGAAAACTGCGTTCCAGTGCTTGTTCAACAGCATTAACTCCATGATTTTGCTAGCTTCACTAAGTTTGATATGGTCCTGGATTTTCCTTGAACTCTTGTTTGTTCAGTTGTGTGAAGCAGGCACAGCTGGTGAGATTTTTAACACCCATGTGCAGCCATACTGACCTATTAGTGTTATGCAACTTTTTGTGAGTCACCATAAACTTCTAGGACTTGACTAATAACTTATAGAATTCAGCCTCAGTTCTAACAGCACAGATTGTTCACTATTACTGATTAACTCACTGTCCCTTGCACAGAACCCATGGCATTCAGAATGCTTACCCTATTATACAGCTAAAGATCAGCAGTTCTAACATGGAGTCTAATCTCTTTCTCCTTCATTTGCTTTGTGAACTTTGGTCTCATTTAAAGTCACGTAAAGTTTTTTCTCACTGAAGGTGAGTGTTTCTGGCTAGACCAGCATTTATTTCCCTAGTTACCCAAAGAAAGTTAGGAGTCAACATGTAGGTCTGGAGTCACATATAGGCCATGCAGGGTCAGCAATTTCCTTCCCTAAAAGGACATTAGTGAATCAAATGGGATTTGGCAGCAAGTGATTAGACTCTTAATTCAAAATTTTTATTGAATTTAACTTCCACCATTTTCATAACAAAATTCAAACTTGGCTCCCTGGATTGATAGTTTCATGATAATATCACAAGGCCATCATCTCCCACTTTTGGTGACCCTTGAACTATAGTGAGTGACCTATTGAAAACCTTGCGATAAGCTCCTCCTGTACTTCCAGATAGAATTAAATGCAGCCACTGAGCAAAACGTAGAACTGAGTGTGCCATAAGAGTTGGCAGTATGTTGCTCAGTATAAAAATAAATGGTTACAATAAGAGGATTTCAACACAATCTATGGTACTGACGAACTACCAGGAATTGGATCAACATAAGTTATGTGATCACAGCTTGAAGAACTGACTGGGCAGTGGATTAGCATTCTATCACTCTTTGAAATAAAAGTCATCCCTCTCAAGTGACTGCAAAGGTCATGCAGAATCAGACTGAATAGTCTCAACTCAATTCTAGGTTTAACCATCCATACCAAAAATATTAACACGTTGATGTTTGCTTAGAATAGGAAATTGAATAGTTAACATTGCAATAAATATACTTTACTTTGGAGATCAGCAGAAAAAGTGTTTTAGCACATCAAGGCTGATGCTGTACCTAACCTCAGAGTCAACCTAGGAATACTGATGATAGAAGTTGCAAAATTTGAATAACTAAATTATGAAACACTACTTTTCTTGTTTGAAAGGCAGGAAAATGGGATCAAGTTCTGCCTGTAGTGGAAAACCAGGAGTGAGAATGCATAAATATTTTATATAATGAGCCCTGTTGAGAATTATTGCTCAAAAACAAGTCAATTTTGTATAACTCCTTTAATGTATTAGAACATACAATGCATTCCACTAGCAGTGTAGGCAAACATTTGATACTGAGCCACATAAAGGGATTTTAGGGTAAATGAACAAAAACAAGATCAAAGAGATAGATTTAAAGAAGCACCTTGAAGGATGACGAAACAAAATGAGGGAGGGGTTTTAGGAATGGAATTACTGAGCTCAGGGCCATAGCAGCTGATGGCGTGACTGCCAATTTAGGAGTGATTACATATGGGAATATTCAAGAGACTAGATTTGGTGAAAAATAGCAATATCTCTGAGCTTTAAAGGAGGACACAAGATAGAGAGGAGCCAGGATATAGAGGGTTTTGAACCTAGGTCAGCAAGCATGGAGATTATTGGGCAACTATACTATGTTATGAGCTCAGGGAAAGGCAATTTTTGATGAGCCTATGTTTACAAAGAATAGAATGAGGAAGTCCAGTTCAGGAGGGTGTTGAAATTGTCAAGTCAAAAAGCAACAAATGCACTGGTAAGGGTGTCAGCAGCAGTCTAGCTGAGGTAGGGGCTGAATTTGCTCTTGTAATTAAGGTGTAATTAATACAGGCAAATGTGAACGCAGTTGCCAAAGACAAGTATAGAGTTGGTGATGAGCAAATCTAGGTTAGGCCTTCCACCAAAATTAATGCCTCCAGTCTGTCCCAAGGTTGAGCTGGAGGAAATTTCTAATTATTCATTACCAGATGGTGGCCAAATATTCTAGGAATCAGGGAGGTGGTGTATTTCAGCCAAGGATAAACACGCAGATGAGAAACAGGAGGGAGCAAGGTTAAATCCTTGAGGTGTAGCAGCTGAAAGTGAAGCAATTTCCATGTGATTTCCTGCTTACTACTAAAAAGAATGGAACCAAGGGGCATTGTTTTGTGGTGGAGAGGCACTTGAAGCAATTATGCAGTTAACTGTGTCAGAGACTACAATTAGTTTGAGAAGGATAAGGAGCAATAATTTATTTTTGGCACATTCAAGTTGACCGTCAATTGTAGCCTTGATAAAAAACTGTCTTCATATTGTCGTTGGAGGTGCTCAGTGTAGTGCAGAAGTCTAATTGGAGGCATTCAAACATAGAACCCCTGGAAAGATAGGCAAGTATTTAGAACATGACAGCACTTTGAAGAACTTGAGAGAAAAAGGCACTTGGATAGGACGCAGGAGTTCATAAAGATGGAGGGACACACGTCATTACTCTTTCGACAGACAGTGGGGCATCAGACTCAAAGAGAACAAGCTCGGTACATTAGAGAGAGCCATTAACAATATCAGTCAACAGCCCAAAATAATTTTCTGGGATATGGAAGCTCAATACATAAGTTCGTAGCCAATCACAAAGACTTCTGGGGAAAAAGCCGTTGATAAATGCGAAGCTACAAATGCCCTGGAGTTCTAAACAAAGAACATGTAATTCTTAAAGGATTTAACCAAAAGTAGCACTTAATGTCATATACCTCTAATTATTATTATTCATGAGTTTACTTAATTCCTAGTACTGTACAGCAGCTGAAAACTAATCCTGTTCAAGTGATATTTTCTCCATCTGAATGCCGATTAAAAAAAAGTACTGCAGTCTAAAACTTCCGTGTTGTATCTGTGAAATAAAATTGGCGATTTGTTAAGATCGCCTGCAATAGCTAGGACAGAATTGGCAAGAAAATATATATTCTGTTCTTGTTATTTTTATATTTGAGGGTGAGAACCTGAAATTTCCAGCAAGGCATGCGTGGATTGAGATGAAATGGAAGGTGTTAACAATCAAATGGAATACCTACCTACCTTCCACTAGAAAGCAGCCTATCCCACAATCTCATGGACAACTAGAGATGGGCAAGAAATATTGACCTAACCAGTGACGCCCACACCTTATGAATGAATTTTTAAAAATCAGCTTCAACCATGTCCAAAATCACACAGTCTTCTCAATTTATCATTCTGTGTGGTTTCTTGCTGGCTTTCTGGCAGAACTAAAGAATCTTCTGACTGGAAAAGAATTACAGAATTGTACTTAGCTAGTGTCTGCCATGGGTTCGGATGGGAGCAATACAATTGTAGAGCAACCCTGTATCCGCGGAATTGTTTTCCGCTGTTTCAGTTACCCATGGTTTACCGCAGCCCAAACAGGGAACATTCAAGAACCAGGAACCAGGGGGTGCTAGGAAAGTACATTTCCCATTTAAATGAATGGGGTCGCACTTATTCGCAGTTTCGAGCTTCCGCGGTAGGTCTTGGAACGTATTCCCCACGGGTGCGGGGGCACAACTGTATTGTAAAATTGATCAGCTCCTTTCTCATCTGGCCTCAGCGATGCAAATTGATTGCTGCAACAAACCACTGACCATTGAATTCAGAAGCTCCACAAAATTAGCATTCCATCAGAAGTCCAGACATACGGTGTTAACGTTGGCGTTATAGTAACGGTTTGGCGGTGGGTTTGTAACAGAGGAGGGGTGTGCAAATGAGAGAGAAAGGAAGGGCAACATTTGAGAGGGAGCGAGAAAGCAAGGCAGGGAAGATTGAGAGACAGAGACAAACAGACAGACACTGTGAGTAGTTACAGAATGAGAGGCAGTGGGTGGTGCTGTGTGGTATAAGGGAATGCCAAGGTTCAGGAAATGCAGTGTGCAGAGAGACATCGTGGGGGATACAGATGAAGCACATAGAGGGTGGGGAGGCAGACAGAGAGAGGGAGAAGGAGAGGG
>NC_057731.1:24211879-24220702 GCF_004010195.1 Chiloscyllium plagiosum | reverse complement strand
GAAGGTGGGGGCCAGGCAGAGAGAGGTGGGTGCAGACAGAGAGAGAGGGGGAGGGTGGGGAGGTCAAGCTGGGGGAGGGGGGTGCAGGCAGAGAGAGGGAGACGGTGGGGTGGCAGAGTGAATATAAAGGCAGAGAGCACAGTGTGGCAGATAGAGCAAAAGGGCAAAGAGAATGTGGGAAGATGAGGCAGAGTACAGAGAGAAGGGGCAGCAAGAGTATGTGGTGGCAAAGAGAATGTGGGAATGCATTGAAATCAAAGGCAGGGCAAAGCTAGCAGTAACAGACATGGACTGCTACTGGGCATGAGAGCACAAGGAGAAGGGTGAGCGTAGAACACAGGGAATGATGGGATACATTGTGAAGTAGTGGGATGCGGATTGGGATAGAATGCATCGGGGTGCCTGCAGTGAGGACATTGAGGCAATGATGGAGAGGCTGGAGAATGGTTTGGAGCATCCGAATGGGCAGAAAGGGTGCAATTCCAATGGGAGGGGTGGGGGTGCTGAAGTGGATGTTGGGAGAATGCATGGTCAACACAGCCAGTAATGGTGAAATATGTGCAGAACCAGATGGAGTTATTGGGAAAGGAGGTGGCAGAGGGAGAACTGAGGCCCATTGACTAATGGCACACAGTGCATGCAGGATGGGGTTCAGAGGGTGTAGGTAGCAAAGGTAGTTCGGCTTTGGGCATGGGTGCTGGAGAGGTGCAAAGGAGTCAGGTAGGGTGCCAGAGGGAGAGGGAGATAAAAAAGGAACGAGGAACAAAGGCATGAGGGAAAGAGGGATCATGAGGGCAGAGGAAATAAAATGAGATATAAGCAGGACATACAGTGGCAGTATAAGAACTAAAGGGCAGTGGAAGATAAAGAAGAAAGTGGAGGGAATATGCATAAGAAAGGGTGTAAGAAAGAGAGCATGTGAAATCAAATGCTCAAGATACAGAAAAACAATGAGTGAGAATATAGTTAACCACAAAAGAACAAACCTCAGATAGTGACAACTCAAGGAACTGGAGTACCAGCACAAATGATAGCATGTGCATGAAACCTTGTGCTTGAGACAGAATAGCTAAAACAGATAACGTACGCATGAGAGAGAATGATAATGAATAAAAGAAGGCATAATACACAAATAGAGTTTAGAACATATAAAAAAGCATGTACCAGATCATGCAAATGTGAGAGATTAAACAGGTGAGATTACAAGAGGAAGAAAGCATGTAAGTGAGATTAAATGCAGTACAGTGAAGATGCATGAAGAAATTAAGACCGCCTAAAAGAGGGAAGGAATGAAAGAAATGTGTTTTGTTGCATGTACGCATGGCAGGGTGGGGAGTCAAAATGCACAAAAATGAGAATGGGAAAATTGAACAGGAAAGTCTGGAATGGATAAATGAAAACATATGGGCATGAAGGACAGAGTATAAACATTGAGCGGAGATGGGTACTGCAGACGCTGGAGATTAGAGTCAAAATTAGAGTGGTGCTGGAAAAGCACAGCAGGTCAGGCAGCATCCGAGGAGTAGGAAACTCGACGTTTCGGGCAAAGGAATGTTGAAGGGCTTTTGCCCAAAACGCTGATTTTCCTGCTCCTCGGATGCTGCCTGACCTGCTGTGCTTTTTCAGCACCACTTTAATGTTGTGAGTATAAACATTAAAGAGGTGGACAGAATGGGAAGAGAGAAAGATGGAGTGAAAGCAAACATGGTTACAAGAGTGAGAAAAATAGGCAAAGAGAAAGACTGAGATCATGATTGCTACTGAAATTTATAACATCCTTCCCATAAACAGCATTAATATTGAGAAAAATTGGAGAACTCTGCGCTATCATGCTAAGTTCTAAATCTACTGATGCAGAATAATCAAAATAGTCATCTGAATACTGGTTTAACTCTATCGTGGACCTTAAACAAGCTAGACTTTCTAAGTGAAATCCTACTTTTCTGTATGGCCTTTCAAATAACAACCTGTCATAGCTAGGCTGACAAAAGAATCCAGAGAGACTATAGGGTATGAACAAGAGTAAAATTGAACATGGCAATGAATTTCCTCTTGACTTCGTAAGAGCTCTCCTTATATTCGCAGGAAGTAGGAAAGGTCTATCAGCATAGTTTCACATGATTCCCCCAGGTGCCAAAAGCTCCTTCACATTCTCAACAGGGGATCATCTTACAGTCAGTGGGACTGGAAAGGTTGTAAAGTGTGACCAATCCATGACCCTGAACAGGAAGGTGTTAGGTATTTTGACACCACTTACCAACCCCCACTGAAACACACTAACAGTAGTGAGGAATCAAGCATTTGTTGAAATGAGGATTCAACTTCCAGTTAGGAGTCAAAACTTCAAATAAATACACAAAATTCAAACAGCTCATTTACCCTGTAAAAATTCCTCTGGATATTTCTAGGTCGAGACTTTGAACATCAAGACAGCTCAAGTGAAGTGGTTTCAAACCAGCTCCGAAAATCTTAGTTCTTTTGTCACATTATTTGATAGCCATTTAACACAGCAGGATGGAATTAGATGTGGTGGTGCTGAAGAACTCTACCATCTGAGATCTAAGAGGTAAATTACCATTGTATGTTAAGTGTTAAAGCCTTTACAGTACAGCTAAGCACCCAACAATACCCTTGTAACTGCAGGGCTATACTCACAAAAGCATGATTTTAGAATTTACTGTAAGCAGTGGCACATTTTTGGTCCATGTGGGATTTGAAATTCTCATGAATAAATC
The DNA here is from genome assembly GCF_004010195.1 of Chiloscyllium plagiosum. Classification (NCBI taxonomy): domain Eukaryota; kingdom Metazoa; phylum Chordata; class Chondrichthyes; order Orectolobiformes; family Hemiscylliidae; genus Chiloscyllium; species Chiloscyllium plagiosum. The sequence goes on along the minus strand of NC_057731.1, from coordinate 24,217,967 downwards.
TGGAAAAAACATGAAAAGAAAATTACGGGACAGAGAAACAAAATTCAAATCAATGCATAATTTGTTTTCAAAAACATTAGCATCTCTACAATCAAGGTCAAGCTGATAAAATAAAAACTGTAACAAAAGACAACTTGATTTAAATAGCGACTTCAAGGGTACACATTGATGAACAGGAGGACAGCTGAGAAAATTACTAAAACAAGTGGAATGAATGAAAAATCATCAAACTGCACAAAATAATGTCAGGTAGAAGTTCATCATATAAAACATCACATTTTTCATATTATTTATAAGATGATTATCTTTTGGATTGTCTCCCTAAGGTGAAATGGAATCGCAATCTACTGTACACTCTGCCCAAAAACAATCCTGTGTGGTCTGGTTGCCATGGAGACCTAGGGTCCTGGTTGCATCTTCTTGAGAGCAATGTGCAAAATGTTTACAGATCAAAGCAAAGGCAAGAGCAGTTGGGCTAACTGCAGGATTTTGGAAGGAGAGTCAGACAAGAGGGAGGAAGTGGGAGAGAGACAGAGGCAGCAAAAGAAAGAGAGAGGGACAAAGGTCTCTGACTGAACAGACACATTGCCTGGAAGTTTAAAGACTCTGGGAAATCTGTTCATGCATGGCCCGGAGAAGACATTACCTTGTGTTACTGAATTCCCTGAAATTTGAGGGAAGGTGGTTTTCATGATCACTCAACATTATTAAAATAAGAAATTAATCCACTGAAAATGGGAGTGATCATGGACTGTGTCCTATAAAGACTGTAAACCTGTGGGAAGTATATCGTAAAGTATAAACAGAGAATGAAGTTGTTGGTTTTACTATGACATTAATAAAGCTCTTTTTTGTGGTTTAGAGTACTAGTTTTCCACTAAGTTATGTTCAGTCAATGTTGTTTCTCATTTGTTGTTACAGTAAAAGTCTTGAACCTTGTCAATGTCTTCATAAAAACAGAAAGAACTGTGGATGCTGTAAATCGGGGGAAAAAAAAGAGATTGCAGGAAGAGCTCAACAGGTCTGGCAGCATCTATGACGAGAAATCAAAGTTAACATTTTGGATTTGGTTCTGAGGAAGGGTCACCAGGAAGGGTCACCAGTTAACTTTGATTTCTCTGCACAGATGCTGCCAGACTTGTAGAGCTTTTCTAGGAACCTCTATTTTGGTTTCAATTTCTTTAAGTTTGTCACAAACGCGATTAGTCTTGACACACAAGTAGATGAAAGACCAAAGAAAGCAAAGGCTAAGTTCAAACTAAAAGGAAGGAACTAAACTCAGAGCAGTAAGCAATACTAAAATTACTGAACTGTTACTTTACATTTGGAGGTTAAAAGGTTTTCCAGAAATACTTAATGAGGCTGTGGGCAGTGTATGTGGATTACAACACAAACATTTATATATATATATATATGAAAAAAATGTCCTTAATATTGTAAAGAAAGTGGATTGTAAAAATATTCTAACCCAAATGAAATTGCAGAAATTTATAAGGTACAATAAAGGTCTGGCAAATGGCAAATCTATGCTCATTATTAAAATTTCGTCAAGACGTGTACGTAAAATCCCTGTGCCAGGTTGTTTAATAGCAATCATGGGGAGAGTTTTCAAAAGAGTCTGTTTGTGTAAATCTGGAGAAGCTCAGCTTGATAAAGTGCAGATAGCATGCATTCAGAAACACAGATCATACTTCATTATCTTGCTGAGGTTTTGGGAAACAGGAGTCAAGGCAAATATAGTATCTGTACTTCACTTGGATTTCCAGAAAGCTTTTGGCAAGTTTCCACATTGGAGATTAATACATCAGATAACAAGCCACAGAAAGGGGGCAAAGTATAGAGTAGAAAAAACTGCTTACAAAAAAGAACCAGAAAAAAAGCCAAAAAAAAATTCTGTCAAGCTAGGAAGCACTTTAACAGTGGGCAAGACCAAAGGTTAATCTGAAGATTCCTTTAAGTTTATAAATCTAAGTAAATGAATATTGTGCCAATACTGAAAACAAAATTTAAGTTTGTAAATTGTATTTACTTTGAAGGTACAAATAATTTGAAACAATGTACTAGAAGCTATACAAGTGGAATTTACATTTGCAAAATATATCAAGTTAATGGTACACACAAATCAATATAGACTGATAGCATGATTTATCTGGAAACGTAAAAAGTTTGTAATATGTATTGTATGAGATAATTAGTTCCTGAAACAGTTGACTGACCTCATGAGACAGACTCTACCCATCAGGATTTAAACAACTGTTCTTGGGAGGAGTTAACATGTTGCAAAATGTGTTAATGTGCTAATGAATCTTTATCAGCATTTGCAAGGCCTCTCTAAGTTGTTGTTCTAGTGCTAAGTCAATGTAGCTCATAGTAATGTGCACTTACTGTTAAGTGTAATATCACATAAGTGACTATCATGTATCTTAGATGTAACTATTATGTAATAAATCTATTTGTTGCTTATTAAGATTGAGCCTAACTTCTGCCCAAGACGTTGTGTGGGCATCTCTCCCCGAATTGATATCAGTAGCTGAGACTAATACCAATAAAGTACTGGTAAGATTAATGGCAGTGAATCTTCTCAAGGTTTTTGGTCACAATAATAAATTATACTGGCAGCTCGGAGCAACAACATTATAACATGGCAGGGAAGAGGGAAATAGCTTGACGAAATCCTCGGCTCTAAAAGCCACTACCACCTGAGTAGGAGAAATAACTATTTCCAACCAAAACTAATTAAGGACAGAATCGAGCCAAAATTTCAGATTCCTTGCTTTCTGATATGTTATTTTTAAAAATTACTTCATGAGATGTGGGCTAGACCAGCATCACTGGCTAGACCAGCATTTATTGTCCAACCATATTATTGTGGGTCTGGAGTCACATGTAGGCCAGATCAGATAAGGACACAGTTACCTCCCTAAAGGACATTAGTGAACCCGATAGGGCTTTCCCCACAATCACCACAGGTTTCATTATAATCACTGAACTCTTAATTCCAAACTTTCTTTTGTATTCAAATTCCACCATCTTTCTGTGGCAGGATTCAAATCTGCATCCCCAGGATATTATCTCGGTCTCTGGATCAATAATCTTATGATAACATGATAAGACCATTGCCTCCCCTCATTGGAAACAGCTATTCATATCAATGTGATAGTTGAACTCCAAAACCAGAAGATATAAACATAGTTATATCAGAATTATACAATTTGGGAACTGAAAGCCAGATATGGAGTTTTAAAAAATCAATCACAAACATTTTTGTTTTATGGTGCCAATGCAACTTTTCCATAGAATAGAATCCCTACAGTGTGGAAACAGGTCCTTCAACCCAACAAGTCCACACCGACCCTCCAAAGAGTATCCCACCCAGACCCATTCCCCTATTATTCTAATGTACCTAACCTACACATCCCTGAACACTATGGGCAATTTAGCATGTCCAATTCATCTAACCTGCACATCTTTGGATTGTGGGAGGAAACCCACGCAGACCTGGGAGAATGTACAAACTCCACACAGACAGTCACCTGAGGCTGGAATTGAACTGGGTCCATGTTGCTGTGAGGCAGCAGTGCTAACTACTAATTAACTGTGGTTAGCAACAAACTTTCAATGGTGACAGAGGCCATCCTCAAGGAGCTTTCAGAAATGAAACTAAACTTCCAGAATGGTACTGAACTCTACCTGAATACTTATGCTCAAGCAGCAGATGTTCAACACAACCAAGTTATTAGCCATTATAAAATTACAGACTTAGGGAAGAATAAATTTCACAAAGAGCTGCCGGCAATTATTATAATAGTCATTTTTTAATGAATATTGACATGAAGTCACCCTAGGCACAGTTCCTAACAAATCTTTAGAGATCATGAATGAATTCACCTGATTTCCCTGGATGTTGTACTTATCTATTAAATTTTGATCTTTCATAAATATTATTAGTTCTACGGTTTAAGACATCATCAAAGACTTTCAGTACCTCTTCAATACACCTTGATAAGCTAGACGGCCATTTATTATATTCCCAATTTTGCTTTCAAGTGTATCTATTGTTTAGCATCTAAGTTAATATCTAATTTGGAAGACTATGACTCTATGTTCTACATTTTAATTATTTTCTCCAAGATGTCCAATTCCAAGTTGTAGCTAGATCATTTCTGAAATAAAAGTTTCATGGCAACGTTATTTCTGACTGTCTTCTTGATGTGATTATATATTTTTGTTTGCCTAAAATACTTTTTTTCAGCTGTAATATCAATTTTCTTGCTTTTTACTACACCATTGGAGGATTTCCCATATTTTGCAGCTAAATTGGAGGACTGTCACATTCTTACAACAAAATGACGGATTCAAATTCTTCACATGTAAAATGGAGAATGCCCATCTTTATTGCAGCTTCATTGAATAAATCGAGCAATATGTGACTTTAAGAAATTATTCTTGTTTTTATCACGGATTTATAAAATGACTCAATACTCCTGAATTCCCACCCTTACCACACCTCTTATGAAGGATCTACCACACTTTCCATGGCCTGAACGAAGTCTGCCAAATATTGTGCCTGCATTAACTTAAGTCATCACAATAACAACTGTTTTTGCAATATCCCTAGGCCTGTGGCCTCAGATAAATATTTCTTCCATAGTGTTTTACTTATGTTTCTGTCACTATTTCTTGTGCTGCTTGCTCACTAGCGCAGTGACACATGATCTGAGCTTTAAGTCATTTTTTTTAACTTTTCACTTTTCCAGCCTGGATTACTGTGCAATTTTGGAGTTTTCCCTGTCACATCATGCCTTTTAAGTTTGATACATGGATCCTCAAATTCTGTTTGCTCACTGCTGAATTCAGAAACCAGGTCGCTCTGACAAACCTCTGCCTGATGGTGCAGCTTGCATTTGCTTTGGAATTACTTCTCCAGGGAGTTGCTAACTGTACTGTGGCAGACTGTCCCTTATCAGGTTTGAAATACTTTTATCGTTCACTTGAGTATTTCTCCTTGGTGCGAATCATCACAAGGATTTCTTCTGTAGTGTTCTTCAACTTGTCCCATTGCTGACCCTGCTAATATGAACAGGAGATTTAAAGTTAACTTTAAGGATCTCACAGAGTTGCTCACCTTGTGTTGTATGAGCAGTCAAATCAAATCCACTTTGCTTCTTGCAATGCTATATGGGCATGCCAGCTCATTATAATGTACGAGCTTCTGATCATGATGAAAGTTGCTGCCACCATTCTCTTTAAGGTGTAGGAAACTACAGGGCCCACTTATTCCAACGTGATAGAAGGACACCATTTTTTGGTCAAACTTGAAGAATACCTTGTAGTTAACAGGATGTAGTTTTTGCATGGCAGCAACTAGTTACAGGTTACATTGATGAGAGAGCTATTGTTACACTGTAACTTTGAGGAGGATCAGTAGTTAGGTCTCTCTCCTTTGAGGTTCTGAACTGCTCTTCCCACAAGTCCACATGACATCATCATAATGGGTCATGCTTATAATACCCCTCAGCTCATTGTTATTCATTCACAGGATGAGGGTGTCAATGGCTATAACATGTATTGTCAATCCCAGAGGTCAGCTAAGAGTCAACCACACTACTGTGGGTCTGAGGTCACATGGAATCCAGACCAGGTAAGGATGGAAGTTCCCTTCCCTGCAGGACAGTTAGTGAACCAGATAGGTTTTTCCAACAATGGTCTTCATTAGACTCTCAATTGCAGATATTATTGAATTCAAATTTCACCATCTGCTATGGTGGGATTCAAACCTGGGTGCCCAAAACATTGCTGAAAAATATGTTGCTGGAAAAGTGCAGCAGGTCAGGCAGCATCCAAGGAGCAGGAGAAACGACATTTCGGGCATAAGCCATTCTTCAGGAATGAACAGGGTGTGCCAAGCAGGCTAAGATATACGGTAGGGAGGAGGGACTTGGGGGAGGGGTGTTGGGAATGCGATAGGTGGAAGGAGGTTAAGGTGAGGGTGATAGGCCGGAGAGGGGTGGGGTCGGAGAGGTCGGGAAGAAGATTGCAGGTCAAGAAGGCAGTGCTGAGTCCGAGGGTTGGGACTGAGATAAGGTGG
>NC_057731.1:24193281-24211079 GCF_004010195.1 Chiloscyllium plagiosum | reverse complement strand
GAGGAAAAGGTGGGGGTTGGTGCCAGTGTAGCTGCGGAAGATGGACTGTTCCACATATCCTACGAAGGGGCAGGCATAGCTGGGGCCCATGCGGGTGCCCATGGCTACTCCTTTGGTTTGGAGGAAGTGGGAGGATTGGAAAGAGAAGTTGTTCAGAGTGAGGACCAGTTCAGTCTGTCGAAGGGTACTGGTTGGTTCGGCAAGAAAGGAAGAAGCAGAGGGCTTTGAGGAGTAAGTGATGGGGGCTGGAGGTGTATAGCGACTGTATGTCCATTGTGAAGATAAGGCGTTGGGGACCGGGGACACGAAAATCATGGAGAAGGTGGAGGGCGTAGGTGGTGTCCTGAACATAGGTAGTGAGTTCTTAGACTAAGGGGGACAGGACCGTGTTGAGGTATGTAGAGATGAGTTCGGTGGGGCAGGAGCAGGCTGAGACGATCGGTCGGCCGGGGCAGTCAGGTTTGTGTATTTTGGGCGGGAGGTAGAAACGGGCGGTGCGGGGTTGTGGGACTATGAGGTTGGAGGCGGTGGATGGGAGATCCCCTGAGGTGATGAGGTTATGGATGGTCTGGGAGATGATGGTTTGGTGGTGGGAGGTGGGGTCATGGTCAAATAGGCTGTAGGAGGAAGTGTCCGTGAGCTGGCATTTAGCCTCAGCAGTGTAAAGATCGGTGCGCCAAACTACCACCACACCTCCCTTGTCTGTCGGTTTGATAGTGAGGTTGGGGTTGGAGTGGAGGGAGTGAAGGGCTGCACGTTGTGAGGGTGAGAGATTGGAGTGGGTGAGAGGGGTGGAGAGGTTGATACGGTCAATGTCGCGGTGGCAGTAGGCTATGAAGAGATCGAGGCCGGGTAAGAGGCCAGCACGGGGTGTCCAGGTGGTGGGGTGTGTTGGAGGCGGGAGAAGGGGTCGTCAGAGGGTGGGCGAGAATCCTGGTTGAAGAAGTAGGCATGGAGGCGAAGGCGGCGGAACAATTGTTTGATGCCTCGCCATGTGTTGAACTCATTAATACGGGAGTGTAGGGGATGAAGGTGAGGCCTCTGCTGAGGACAGATCTTTCATCCTGTCTGAACGTAGTCCGGAGTCCAAGCGGGGTCATTCGGTTCCGTAGGCAGGTGCTGAGGAAGGAGATGTGGCTGTGGTAGCGAGTCTGTTTGAAGTGGCTGAAGAGCTTCTGTACAGAGGAGATGACCTGGGGGGTGCAGTGAGAGAGGGACTCACTGAAATGTTCAGCCACGGGTTGGTTGGTGCGGGTGTCCCAGAGGTGTTCTCTGAAACGTTCCGCAAGTAGGCGGCCTTGCAAGATGATTCACAGTAGGTTAAAATCAACTATTTTTGCCCAGAACATTGCCCAGTTTTCTGAATTAAGAGTTCAGTGATAATACCACAAGGTCACTGCCTCCCTGAAAGTATGAGCTCATTCAGAGCAATATGCAATAGAAATCACATCATTTTCACAGAGAAGGAACCAAATGGGGAGAGACATGAAATTAAGCAGAATTTTAAGTTGCAATCTTTACATTTATCAAGAGTACAAGAAGATTACAAAAATGACTCTGGATCATTGGCAAGTGGAAACGAAGAGGTGATGCTGAAGAAAGAATGAGGCAGAATTACCAAATCATTTTTTTTTTAAATGTGGGAAAATGTTCCGTTTTACAGATACTGCGGGATGAGTGATAACCTTTAGTTATTAAAATGGAAAGCATGGAACTGAGATTTTGTAGCAGACTATTAGCAAGGTTCCAGACTCTAACAAGTTCCATTTGAGACTTGGTGAATTTGGTTGACATAGCTGATATATTTCAAAGCTAATTGGAGTTAGGTCAAGGTTTTGGAAATTAGCACATGTAATCTCCATTTCAAAAAAAAAGGGGAAATTAACACACCAGAAATCTACAGATGTATGCTTCAGTTGTGATTTGGAGATGCCGGTGTTGGACTAAAGCTAAAAATCACACAACACCAAGTTATAGTCCAACAGGTTTAATTGGAAGCACTAGCTTTCGGAGCACTTCAGGTCACAACCACCTGATGAAGGAGCGGCGCTCCGAAAGCTAGTGCTTCCAAATAAACCTGTTGGACTATAACCTGATGTTGTGTGATTTTTAGCTTTATGCTTCAGTTGAATGGCGTGTGAAGTATTTTAAACATTTACAAAATATAGCATACAGAATCATTTGCCGGGACAGAGTCTGATTAGAAATAGCCAACAGTTGCACAGAATTTACAGGTTATGGCTTTGAGGAGGCAAATCATGCTGAATTATGGCAATTAAAAACGAGATTTCAAAACCATGCTCACTGGAAAGAAACACAAGGTGCACACCCAATGAATGGATAAAAGGATGGACTGGTTTGATTCTTAGTTGAGACACATAAGTTACGGTGAAATTACGTGTGAAAATAGTGGAATGAAAACTGGTTGTCAGAGTCTCATTTGGATCCTTATTAATGCTGTTGTCTAGAATGTTTAAAAATGAATTAGAAACTGTGTGTGTTTCAGATTACACTAAATTGAGTGCTGTAGCCAAAGATGCCACCTTATGAATAATAATCCAGAAGGATTTGGAGACTGGAGTTGAATATGGATAGATATAAAGTCAGACCATTGGACAATGTAAGAGAACTTCAGGATTATATGCTTAATGCACTGTACTTGTAAAAAGAATCTTTGTGTTTTGCTGAATAGATTGTTAAAACTAAAACATAATACTGCACATACTACAAATAGTTTACGCTGGATTGTTAAAATATTGGCTAAATTCTTACAGTTGTGAGGAAAGCAAATAAAATGCTGGAATGTATGAGAGGAGAACGTGACATGTAAGCCAAAGGAGGTGAAGACATTGTGAAAGGTTTTAGTGAAGATACAGCTGAGTATTTTGTACAGTTTCAATCTCTGTTACAGAAACATGTAGCAAAATTAAAACATGGTTCAGAAAGCACTGTATAAACCTTTACTTGTGAAGTTTAAATAAAGTTATAACTTCAAGAGTTGCAGTGGAAAATTGAAGGATATCTTGGTAAGGAGCTGATGGGAGTTTTTGTTTTCTTTCAAAAACATTAAAAGATGGCAATGGGCATAATTTTAATGTGAAAGGCAGAAGATTTAAAGGATATACGAGGAAACATTTCTCGCTCAAAGGGCAGTGGGAATCTGGAGTGCACTGTTTGGGATTGGAGCTGGAGTGGGAAACCTCACAACCTTTAAAATGTATTTGAAAGAGCATTCGAAATGTAGAAACATTGAAGGTTATGGGCCAAGTGCTGGAAGATGGGACTAAACTAGATTTAGAATAATTTTTTTGTATGTGCAGACTTGAAGGACTGAATGGCCTCTTCTGGGCTGTATGATTCCATTAATGTTATACACTGCTTAAACAGTGACTCTTGGGGACATAATTTGATCTGTAGAAGTGTCCGCACAGTACCTGACCTAAGTAACATTCTCTGGATGAGAGCTGATTGATTTAGAAATCTATTTTATTATTGCATCATAAAGCTGAACCACTATCTTCATTCAAAAACTGTCGCACAGTCTGCACAGATATATCATTCACTGATTGTGACCAAGATCATTAGTTGATGTTTCCCCTCACTAGCCCTGGGGCAATGAGGTTTGTGGCAGCATCATTAATATTGCCCCAACTGAGATCAGCCAGTTCAACAGAACTCGACTTGCAAACTCCCATTTTTAGCAATGTGTTGTCTGTGCTGGGAAAGAGAGATCTAAAACTCTGTATCCAAGTTTCATGGAGCCTTAATGAAGAAGAACGAATATTTTCTTCTTTTAAACTAGATAGCAAACAAGAGAATGGAAGCGGCTTATTTCAAGAGCTGCAAATTATTCCTAGTCAGTCAATGATGATTCATGCATTGCATAAATTGGTTTATTGTAAATGCCACAGTATTATTTGATATCCTGCATTTTACTGTTGTTGAGAGGATAACTGCTTTGTACAAATTTGTTTTTAGAATTTCATTTCCAGTGACAGAAGTCAAGGTGACCTCACTTGCCAGATGAGGTTTTGTTCTTAGCTTTCACCTATCTTTTGGATTTTAGATGATTTTATGGTGTACATAAAATAAAACACTTACATACAAAACTTATTAAATTTATTCTGTCACAGCAATGGCATCTACTACTGAAGGACTTTTGGTATTAGCAGGAACTGAAACCCCAGCAGATAGCAGATTGTCATTCACAGGACGTCATAAATACAAGGATAGGCATGGGTGTGAGGAGAAAGTGAGGTCTGCAGATGCTGGAGATCAGAGCTGAAAATGTGTTGCTGGAAAAGCGCAGCAGGTCAGGCAGCATCCAGGGAACAGGAGAATCGACGTTTCGGGCATAAGCCCTTCTTCAGGAAATGGTTTGATGGGTTTGATTTCTGCAAAACAAGAGGCATTTCTTATCCATATCTTGTGTACCAAAATGGTAACTCTGTTTATAAACAGTGCATTTACAATTTTACAACATGAAGCAAGCAAGAAAATTCTCCCTTCCGGAAGCTAATGTTTGAATAACAGCAACATTATACTTTTACTCTGAATAGAAGCTCTCTTGCACATGCTCAGTTGCTGATAGTGACATCAGATCATATGGATTTGGAGCTTAGGTCAGTCGGGCTCTCCTAAGTCCTTGCTTACCATCCTCTGAGTTTAATTCCTTGAAACCTGATACTGTTTACTCACAGGAATGTAGATCTCATTTTACAGTGAAGTGTGAAATATGAAATAAAAGCAGAAATTACTGGAAATACCAGGTCTGGCAGCAGCTGTGGGAAGCAAAAGTAATCACTTCATGTTTTGACATCATACTTGCGGATGAGAAATCATCAGAAGTGGCATGAAAGCCACAATTAGATCAGCCATGATCTTACTGAGTGGCAGAACAGATTCTTTCTATAAATAGCAGAAGTAGCCAATTGACCTCAGGTCTGCTCTGTCTTTCAATAATATCATGCTGATCTGCTTATGTTTTGAATTTCATGTTCCAATCTCCCCCAATTGATCTGTTAAATAGATCCACCACTTTTTAAGGTATAGTGTTCCAAAGTTGTGCAACTCTCAGAAAACAAGAATCTCATCATCTGTCCGAAAAGAACAACTTCTAACTTTACAACACTGCTCCTAGTTCTGAACTCTCCTACAAGAGAAAACATCCTTTTCATATCCACCTTATCAAGACCATTCAGGATCTTATGCACTTCATAACATTCTTTCTAATTTCAGTAGAAACAAACCCAGTTTGTGAAATGCTTCCTCATAAGTTAGACCTTTCCTTCCAGGTAGCAATCTAATAGTGGTAAAAATAGGTGAAGTCACCATGGTCCCAGCAGACCACAGAACTCCTCTCTTATTAGAGACAAACAACTGGTGGTAGCTTAACTTGAGGGTCCCTGTGCTTCAGGTGAAGGGAGGGGTGAAAATCCTACACGGTGAATGCAGTTGCATTCAGAATTGAACCCACATTATTAGGGTCATCCTACATCACAAGGCAGCCCTCCAGCCAACTAAGCCAACCAACATCTTTCTAAACTGCCTCTCAATCATATTTACTTCCTTCCTCAAATAAGGAGACCATTCTGCAAACAGCATACAAAGTGTTCCTTCACTAGATTAATCTCAGAAATGGTAAGCATCTCTTAAGAAGACAGATTGAGCAATTTAAGCCTGTAATCAAGAGTTTAGAAGAAAAGGGGATTGACAATCTGGACACAAGTTTCCCCTTGTGGGGCAATCTGGAACAGGAAATCATAGATTTAGGTGAAGGGGTTGGCAGATTTAACAGATGAGTTGGAAATGATAAAGAATTCTCCACCCCAGAGTGTAGTGGAGACCAGCACACTGAAATTTAAGGAGGAAATAGACATATTTTTAATTAGTAACAGGTTAAAGAGGTGCAGGCAGGAAACTAGAATTGAAGACAAGATTAAATCAACCATGAATGTGTCAAAAGGCAGAGCAGGCTCAAGGGGCTGAATGCCCTACTTCTGCTCCTGTGTTCCTACTGTGAGCTTTTAATTTTCTATAATGACTTTCGCTACAGCACTTGGGAGGCTGGAAATGCTTGGGTTTTTTCATTTGGAGTAGAGAAGGTTGAGGGGAGACCTGATAAAGTTGCATAAGATTGGGGATCACGGACAAGGTGAATAGAAAGCAGCTGTTGTTCCTTTTAGTCGAAGGTCAAAAGCAAGAGGGCACAGGTTTAAAGTGAAATGTAGGAGGGTTAGAGAGGATATAAGGAAAATTATTTCACCTGGAGGATGGTGAGGTCTTGAATGCAGTTCCGGAGATGAGTTGAGGTGGGTAACCCCAAAACCTTTAAAAAGTACTTGGGTGAACACTTGAAGTGTCATAATATTCAAGGCTATGGGTCCAGTGCAAGAAAATCAGCCAAGTGTAGGTTGTGAGTATATGTTGTTTTTATGGTACAGACTCGATGAGCAGGGGGGCCTCTTCCATACTGTATAATCATACATACGTTCTGGAAATCCAAATCCATCTGCAGGTTCATCTTTGACCACAGCATTTATTATTCCTTCAAAGTAGTTAATCCCTTTCACAAAACTATGCTGACTCATCCTGCTTACTTTCAGTTTTTCTAAATATTCATGTACAACCTCTTTAATGATCAATTCCAACAGCCTAACAGATGTCAAGATATGTGGCCTAGAGTTTCTCCATTTCTGCCTCCCTCTCTTCTTGCGTAGATGGGTTATGAATGTTAGGAGAAAGTGAGGACTGCAGATGCTGGAGATCAGAGTTGAAAAATGTGGTGCTGGAAAAACACAGCAGGCCAGGCAGCATCTGAGGAGCAGGAGAATCGACGTTTCGGGCATAAGCCCTTCTTCAGGAATGAGGCTGGTGTGCCAAGCGGGCTGAGATAAAAGGTAGGGGGAAGGGAATTTGAGGGAGGGGCACTGGAAATACGATAGATGGAAGGAGGTGAGAGTGAGGGTGATTGGAGGAGGCCAAGGACCTGCATGTTCTTGGCGGAGTGGGAGGGGGAGTTAAAGTGTTCAGCCACGGGACGGTTGGGTTGATTGGTGCGGGTGTTCCAGAGGTGTTCCCTGAAACGTTCCTCAAGTAGGCGGCCTGTCTCCCCAATGTAGGGGAGACCACATCGGGTGCAGCGGATACAGTAAATGATGTGTGTGGAGGTGCAGGTGAATTTGCGACGGATATGGAATGATCCATTGGGGCCATGGAGGGAGGTAAGGGGGGAGGTGTGGGCGCAAGTTTTGCACTTCTTGCGGTTGCAAGGGAAGTGGCCGGGAGTGGAGATTGGGTTGGTGGGGGATGTGGACCTGACGAGGGAGTCGCGGAGGGAGTGGTCTCTCCGGAATGCTGATAAGGGTGGGGAGGGAAATATATCCCTGGTGGTGGGGTCTGTTTGAAGGTGGCGGAAATGACGTATGTATGTTACCTACAATCCTAAACCTTTTCTTTTAGGCACTATTTTCATGTGTGTCTCATTTATATGCTTACTTACTGGAACTTATTTTAAACTAATAACGGAAAGTGGATGATCGTGAGAGGTGATTAATTACCATTGAAACACAAGATGTACATGTGCAATTCTATGAAACCCTTCGTTCCATCTAAAGTCCCGAGTAACCTTACATGTCTAAAAGTACTATGTTCTCACACTGGTTTGAATTCTGCGTTGGAAGCACAAATGGTAAAGAAGTTGACACTACCCTGATTACAGCTGGCAGAACCAAGGTGGAGGCTATTCTTCTCGCTCCCAAAGTTCCTGCTCCTTGTGCTGATGCTATGACCAGACTGTCAGGCCCTTCTGATTCGAGTGGCCCCATTAAATACAGTTCTCCATGTCATCCCCTCGTACAGTGGCTTCCTATCATTTATTATGTCGTCATGGTAACTGACATGTAGATTCTTTCTACTTACAGTGGTTTGACACAGCAATGTGTATAGGGACTCAGGTTCGATTCCAGCCTCGGGATGACTGTCTGTGTGGAGTTTGCACATTCTCCCCGTGTCCAAGTACGTTTCCACTCACAATCCAAAGATGTGCAGGTCAGGTGAATTGGCCATGCTAAATTGCCCATCGTGTTAGGTGCATTAATCGGGGTAAATTTAGGGTAGGGGAATGGGTCTGGGTGGGTTACTCTTTGGAGGGTCCATGTGGACTTGTTGGGCCGAAGGGCCTGTATCCATACTGTGGAGAATCTAATCTAATCTGTTAAAAAAAATGCCCATACCTGAAATTGTCTGTTGTGGGGCTATTTGTAATTTATTGGGGCAGCATAGTGGCTCATTGGTTAGCACTGCTGCCTCACAGCGCCAGGGACCCAGGTTCGATTCCAGCCTCGGGCGACTGTCTGTGTGGAGTTTGCACATTTTCCCCGTGTCTGCGTGGGTTTTCTCCGGGTGCTCCGGTTTTCTCCCACAGTCCAAAGATGTGCTGGCCAGGTGAATTGGTCATGCTAAATTGCCCATTGTGTTAGGTGCATTAGTCAGGGGTAGGGGAATGGGTCTGGGTGGGTTACTTTTTGGAGGGTCGGTGTGGACTGGTTGGGCCAAAGGGCCTATTTCCATACTGTAGGGAATCTAGTCTAATCAACATGATTCACAGAAATGAGATTCTGTCCCAGGAAATGGTGTTATAAAAGGCAGTCTTGGATATTGTAATTTCCCTCTTGATTGAGCCAACCCATCTCAAAAACAATTCTATCAAAACTCTGACTTTTGTTCGATCCAAAACCCTGCAGCATTAACTATATTGAATAGAATTAAAAATCACATTACATCAAGTTATAGTCCAACAGGTTTATTTGAAACTGCAAGGTTCAGAGCCCCAGCTCCTTCCTCAAATAGTGAATGAGAGAGCATACATTGGACACAGAATTTATAAGTAAAAGATCAAAGGGTCATACAACTTATGCTAATATATTGAACAAATCTAAATGGTTATTAAAATTTTAATCAGTAAGGATGGAGATGCAGGTTTCGATTAGTATGTAAATCCCAAAATTTCTTTCAAGTCACTGCCCCAAGATAACTTATCATAAAAAGGTGACATCTCAGCTTAGACCATTGCATTTTAGGTGTGAGGCCTTGTTTAAAGTCTGTGTCTCAATCTGGAGTCAGACTGGTTTTATTTCCAAAGTAGGAATTTATAAAATGCCACATCAACGAACTGTCTTTGAACAAAATAGAATGTATCTGCAAATATGAATCTCTGAATGCAAATTCACCCCATAGATTTATATGTGTGTGGGAGACAGACAGTTGGGGTGGGTGTGTGTATGTGTGCACTTGAGAGTATGTGAACGTGAAGGAATATATGTGTGTGTACTTGAGTATGTGGGAGTATATGCCTGTGAGAGAGTCTGCATTAGTGTGTGTGAGAGAGACAGTGTGTGTATGAGGGTCTGTATGACTGTGTGTGTGTGTTTGCATAAGAGAGTGTGCATTTGTCAGTGTGTGAGAGTGCATAGCGTGGTAAAGTCACCTGTAGAGTGACATGAACTCAAAACCACGCTTGAGGCCTTCCTCATGGGTGGGTATCAGCCTTGGCTATCAGTTTCTGATCGGAAACTCTACGTTGTTGCATACCCTGAAGTCTACCTTGGAGGACGGTTGGCTGAAGATCCAAAGCTGAATGTCCTTGACCACTGAAAAGATCCCCCCTGGGCACATCCCTGTCTGGTGATTGGATGAATGGACACTATGCAACAATGTCATAACAGCTGCATAGTTTCCCAATATACTCTGCCTCAGGTGAATAGGTGTTAAGACAATCAAGGTAAATGGCTTGTATATCTGTCTGGCCTGATCCAATGTGTCGGTGAATTCATGGTGTTGCCATGAGTCTACTGGCTCTTGGCCTTCTAGGTGATAGCGGTGACAGGTGTGGGGGTGCTATTTCAGACACTTTGGTGTTTACTTCTGATTTATAAGCAAATATTTTCACCAAAAAGCACTTTTTCTTTTTAGGCAGTAACTTTTTGGAAATTAAGTTTATAACTCTGCATGCTTTAAATTCGGTAACCTTTCAAAAAAGAGACAACATTAAGACATTTGCCTACAAAGATACTGATTAACTATCGAGGCCAGGAAGGCAAATTGCTGGATCAGAAAACGAATATTTTGATCTCCACCAAAACACTCAGCCTGAAGTTCGGAACAAATACTTATCTTTACTGATAATATATATTAAAATCAAGGAAGCCTTGGCAAATGATTAACAAGTTAAAACAAAAAAAACTGAATAATCTGCGCAAACGCATCAGCTTCTGACGAAAGTTCATGACCTAAGCGGGGAACTTTACTTCTGTCTCCGCAGGTACAGCCGGATTTGTTTCAACTGAGATGTTACAGTGTGTGCAGGAAGTCTGCGAATTCCTGAGAAAGAGGGAAACAAGTTCTTGAGGAGTTTAGAGAACGGGCAAGGGCAGCTCTCCCCGGGAACTTTCACGTTGTCAGCAGCACTCCGTGAGGGCTGGACCTTCCCTGGAGCACTCAGTGCAGTAAGTCCCAGTTTCTCTCAGTCACTGAGATCTGTCTTCCCCTTCCTTTCGCTTCGAGTCCTGGAAAGTGTTGCCTCCCACGTGACAGGAGTGGAAGTCGCGCAGGCTCAGATGGGACACTTTGTATCCTTCAATGTATCCATTCTGTGGGTAGCGAGGCTGGAGTTGGAAATATCGCCCTGTCCCACATTCAGTCATCGCTGCTGGAGCACAGCGCAACTTTAATGGTGTTACACCCCAACGCCGGGGCCTCCTGTTACAGCGCCGCACAAGCCCATCCTGTGGTTTCCCCATCAACTCCACAAACATCCATCTCCTTTATCATGCTTTGCTCGGGATTCTTTGGCTGGGGTGTAATTTGGTTTCCTTCATGCAGCTTATCTTCCTCATTTGTAGTGATCCTGCTGACAGGCCCAAAATAAAACGCACTGCTGCTTTAAGGGAAAAATGATGCCGCTGAGGAATGCACTTGGTCTCTTCTGCGGCCCAGAGCATTATAAAAACCGTGGCACCGAATGATTCACAGTCTAAGGGCTTCTCTGCAGACTGACATTTCAATGCGCGGGTACACTTTGCTGACAGCAGGATCCTCGTGGAGTACATTCACTAGTCACCATGCAGTGCTGTAAACAGGCTAATCTCTGACTAGTGGACATACTCCAGGTGGATATTTTACCTGACATTACTGGCACTAGTCTGTTTCACTTCAGTGAAACATTAGTCAGTGGGGTTTTATGGAGATGTCCTTTGACTACCAATTATTATCCGTTCTTAGAAGTATGTTAAAAATGAAATGCTCTGGGATGTGTAAGAGGGTGAGTACTTTACATAATAGTACTTATCCCTGTAGTGCTGCTCTTTAAAGAGTTTGCAGTGCACGTGTGTGAAAGATACACAGCCTGAGCAGCTTAAAAGCACTGGCTGTTGTGTACTGATCTTTGTTTATGCAGCCATTATTTTAAATATAAAACAATCACTTATATAGTCAACAGAATCCTGAAATTCTACTACAGTTGGTAAGGTTTTTTTTGGAGAACTCATGTGGTTAGAAAACACTGTTTATGTAAGTCGCTTTGCAGAATAGAATGTTTGTGATTGTACCTGATTGCATTCCATTCACTTTGCCTGACAAATAATTAATATCATAAGGACTCCAATGAAGCAGTTGTCAATGTTGTCACATTTTAAAAAAAATAATCATTTTTATAAGAAGGCAAAAGAATGCAAGAATGTTAGTAGCAGCATTTTACAGTATCGCATATCAGAGAACATACTTGTCGATGCAACAATTAAATCTGGCTTCTTCCCTTCGCATGTTTCCCCAAAACTACTGTTGAGGCTTCACTGTTAACCCACTGACAGCCACTCACTGCAACCCTCAGACTGCATCTGATCCAGGCCCAATTCATTTGCTGGCAACAGACATCATTTCTGATATCAGCCTTTGAATTTGAACCTTTTGGACAGCTCAGAACCATTGCACAGAGTATTAAGATGTGGGGAGATGATGGCCGAGTGGTCTTACTGTCAGACTATTAATCTGGGAAAAAGTGAAGACTGCTGATGTTGGGGACCAGAGTCGAGAGTGTGGTGCTGGAAAAGCACGGCAGGTCAGGCAGCATCCGAGAAGCAGGCGAATCGATGTTTTGGGCAAGTGCTCTTCACCAGGAAGGGCTGATGATGGGCTCTTGCCCAAAACGTCTATTGTCCTGCTCCTCGGACAATGTCTCACCTACTATGCTTTTCCAGCACCACACTCTCGACTGTTAATCTGCAGACCCCAGGTAATGATCTGGATAACTGGCTTTGAATCCTGCCATGGACTATGGTACAATTTGAATTCAAAAAACGACATCTGGAATTTAAAGTCTAATGATGACCATGAGACAATTGCTGATTGTTGGGGAAGACCCCATCTGGTTCACTAATATCCTTTAGGGAAGGAAACTGCCATCTTTGCCTGGTCTGGCCTACATGTGACTCTGGATCCAGTATGGTGACTCTCAATTGCCCTCACCAATTAGAATTGGACAATGAATGCTGGCTCAGCCAGTGATGCCAATGTCCTGTGGATTAAAAAAAACTAATCAGCAGTTCACAATATTGTGGACCAAAGAGACAGTATGATAGAGAAGTAATCTGATTAGTCCGTCAAATCTCCTGAACTTTGACGAGGTTTTGGTTATCTGCCCTAACAGCTATCTACATAGCTTGATTTTTTTTTCTCTGACCCTGCTCCTGTTGCAGTTGTTTACTATGTTAAAAGCACTGTATAAATTCAAACTTTTGTTATAGAGTAGGCTGCTCATTTCTCACAAGAGCTTATTGTCCAGTAAAGTGCCATACAATGTTTGGAATTTTGTTGAACAGGAATTAAATACAGATTGTAGAGAGTACTTTGTGGCACTGTTCACACAATGGTACATAGATTGGGATAGAACAGATTATAATTAAGAAATTCAAAAAAGGAAAGAGGGATACAGAGTGCATTTTTTTCTAGATGGTTTTAGAAATATAATTTTGAGAAGTGAATATATGTATTTGCTTCACTGTCTTCTGTACCATGCACTGTATTCTTCCAAAGGAGGTGTTTGACAAGGCTGCATGGAGTTTTGTCATATCATGGGCTTGCACACACAACTAGCTGTGTCAGCCCTCGATCCAGAACAGGAAGTATCAAAATAGGAGCAGGAATAAGCTATTCAGACTTTCAAGCCTGATTTGCTGTTCAGTATGATCATTGCTGATCGTCCAACTCTGTACCTTGTTCCCACTTTTACCTCATACCTTTTGATCCCATTGTCCCTAAGAACTATATCTAACTCATTGTCACCTTTCAATGTTTAGGCCTCAACCACGTTCTGTGGCAGAGAATTTCCCAGGCTCACCATTCTCTGGGTGAAGAAATTTCTCCCCATCTCCGTTCTGCAGGGCCTGCCCCATTTTCTCAGACTGTGACCAATGTTTCTGGACCCTCCTGTCAATGGGAACATTCTTCCTGCTATTCTCCTGTCTAGTCCTATTAAAATTTTACAGATTTCTATGAGAACTCCCCTCATTCTTCACAACTCCCATATATGTAGTACAAAGAAATCCAATCTCTCTTTCTATGTAAGTCCTACAATCAGTCTCTTCCTTGCACTCTTTCCATAGCAGAACATCTTTCCTCAGATAAGGAGAACAAAACTACACACAATATTTCAGCTGTGGTCTCAGCATCGCCCTGTACAATCACAGAAATACCTCTCTGCTCCAGTCAAATCCTCACACTATGAAGTTCAACATACCATTTCCCTTCTTGACTGCCTGTTGCCTCTGCATGCTTTCTACTATGACTGATGTACAAGGACACATGGATCTTGTTGCGCCTCCTTTTCCCAATCCATCACCATTCAGATAACAATCCATTGTCCTGCTTTTACTATCAAAGTGAATAGCCTCGTATTTACCTACACTGTACTTCATTTACCATGCGTTTATCCACTTGCTCAATTTATTCAAACTGCACAGAAGTATTTCTGCATCCTCCACACAGTTCGCCCTCCCACCCAGGTTTATGTTGATTGCTAACTTGGAGAGGTTGCATTTAATTCCTTCATTTAAATTATTAATCTATGGCGAATAGCTGGAATCTGATCTTGTCAGTGTTATTCTAATACTCTAATATTAAATCTTAAACAATGGACTCCAGCATTTTTCCTAATGCTAATGCCCGGCTAACCAGTCTATGATTCCCTATTTTCTCAGTACCTATTTTTTTACATAGAGGGATTACATTAGCTATCCTCCAATCCATAGTAACTGTTCCACAGTCTGTAGAATCTTCAAAGATGACCAATGCAGCTACCATTTCTGGGGTAACTTCCTTCAGTACCCTGGAATGTAGATTATTGGGTCTTGGGGATTTCTTGACCTTTAAATCCCATCAATTTTCCCAACACCATTTCTCGATTAATACTGATTTCCTTCAATTCCTCCCTCTCACATGACCATTTGTTCCCAACATGTTAAGATTTATTTATGTCCTTTATGAAGACTAAACCAAGATCTGCATATAATTGGTGTGCCAACTCCTTGTTCTCCATGATGACTTCCCCTGTTTCTGATTATAGGGGACCTACATTGAATAAATGTTTTCACTGCATTTCAGTGCCTATTTAATAATTAAAGTTTCTGAAGGAAACTGAAAATGTAAAGTTTGATGAAAGGCATAGAAAATTAGGGGATCATGTTGCTGAAGTATGACTTTGGTCAACTTGGGCAGAGGAACTGTTTAGTAGAAGCTAAGACTTTTCATTTTTGATTTAATTTCAATTTGTAGATCATTTGTTGGGGTGGGGGCAAAGAATGTTGAGAATCCAGTTCAGTGTTTATAGCACATGTACTGTTGAACTAAATATATGGAGTTGCCTAATGATGGGCTTGTGGGAATCATCTTGAGTGTATCAACCTCTTGGCTTGTAGCCCATTGGCAAACGTTTGGAGATTAAAATGAAATTTGAGCAAAACGTTGAACAAATTGTCAAAAACAACTGTCATTACATATCAACAAATTTTCGGAAGTCACAAAAACAAATTGCAAGAGATCCACAGCAACGATCGTTTCATCTTGTTCCATATGTACTATATTTTCTGCTCTATCTTCAGAATATAAATAACTTAAGTACTATGGCCATTTGAAACTTTGTCTGTTTAGCTTAGGTTTTTTTTCAACTATTCATGTTTATTTTTTCCCCATAAGTCTTGGTTCATCTATTTTAGTTATGACTGTTTATTTACAGAATGTCTCTGAATGTTTGTCCTTCACCAAGGTGAAAGAAGTCAGTGCTTAGGAATGGAGTATTTCCAATATTTGCACCAAGTATCAACATTATGGCACCTGAGCTGTGAATAGCACAAGGCTAATAGAGTGTTTGCTGTTTGTGGTTGAACCCCAACGCTAAAAGACAGCAACATTCCTAGCTAAACCAATGATGTTTCTTCAGTTTAAAATTTGTCTTGTGGTGTCTGATCATGAAACTCTATGTAGTTTTGTGGATTAATGCCAAATATGGTGTGGTTAGGAAATATTACAACTCAATCTGCTTATGATACTTACCATCGAATGCAAGAAATTTTCATCTTACTGTAGCCTGTTTGCAGAGATTAAGATCAGTGGCTCTGTGCTACTGCTAGTATTGTTACAGTTATGAGGTTTATAAGATTTTTATGTTTTTTGGGAAATAAAATGAAGGAGGTCATGTGCCTGGGCTCAAAGCGTGCCTGATAGTGGGCCTGGGAAGTTTGATTGATATCAAAGGAAGACTTGGATAGTTTTACTTTGAAGAAGGTGCTTAAAGATTTGGGAGCATCTAGTGTGTTAGCAGTGGAAAGTGAAATTCTCCAGCATTCGAGGAAAGAGTTGTGATTGTTGCAATGTAAATTGTTATGCTTTGAACTATCTAGTTCCAATATGAAAGAGAGTTGGGCTTTCAAGGACAGCAAATCTTATATAAAGGCCCATATGAGTGGCTGCTTCTGCCCCTCCACTTCTTTCGTTAGGGAGACCAAGCATAATCTTAGTGAGCGGTTTGCTGAGTACCCTAGCCGGGCTCACAGCGGCCGACCGGACCTCCCAGTCACCGCCCATTTTAATTCCCCTTCCCATTTCCTTTCCAACATGACCATCCTTGACCTCCTCCATTGCAAAAAAAAACAAACCAAACTGCAAATTGGAGGACTCATCTTCCACCTGGGCAGTCTACAGCTCGAAGGACTCAACATTGAGTTCTCCAATTTCAAATAACTTTCTTTTGTCCGACTCCCTTCCCAGCTCTTCCCTTTCCCTTCCACTCTTCCCAGCCACCTATCGGATTCATTCCTCCCATTGACCAACCAGGTTCTACCCTCTGCCTGTCTTCACCTATCCCCACTTCACCACCTGCCCCTACCACCCCCCTTTATCTGCTGCTCCCCCTACACCTACCCTCAGTCCTGAAGAAGGGTTACACCCGAAATGTTGACCTCTCCATCTCCTGATGCTGCCTGGCTTGCTGTGTTCTCCCAGCCTCCTGCTTGTCTGCCCTACTTGGCAAAACTGAGATTACAGGCATTCTTAGAACATCACTGCTTTTAGTATGCCTAGATCGAGGAGAAAGGGAACAGCTAGAGGCCAAGACATATGGTTCGCTGCACAAGAATGCATATGGTAACGTGTGCTCGGACAGAAAAGGCCAAACCAATGAGGAGTTCAAAATGAAGCTAGAGGAGTCAGCTAACTTGCGTAAGATGGAGACATTTGAGTGGGGGCCACATTGGAAGTCTTTTCTCAGATTCTAACTTACTTGGTTGAAAAAAGAAATAAGCCATTGGGATCTAAAAATTCTTTTGGATTGACTCTGGGAAAATTGAATGTCTGTATAAAGGGCCATGTAAGTTTACCAGTGAAGTGTGTTTTCCCAGGTGGGCTTAGAATAAGATGGGAGGAGGTGAAGCTGTTCAAGTATAAGTTACCTAAAAAGATGTTTTAGTCACTTGTTACGGTAAAGGTTTTAAAATGTAAACTCTTGTGTCAGTCATTTGGCTATTAACTGAAAGTTTTAATTTTAAAGTTATAACAAGGGTTGTAATAGGAGAAAGTGAGGACTGCAGATGCTGGAGGTCAGAGTCAAAAATGTAGCACTGGAAAGGCACAGCCAGTCAGGCAGCACTCGAGGAATAGGAGAGTCAACGTTTCGAGCATGAGCTCTTCTTCATCATATGTGATGAAGAGCTCATGCTCGAAACGTCGACTCTCCTGCTCCTTGGATGCTGCCTGACCTGAGCTTTTCCAAGGTTTATAATAGGAGAAAGTGAGGACTGCAGATGCTGGAGATCAGAGCTTAAAAATGTGTTGCTGGAAAAGCGCAGCAGGTCAGACAGCATCAAAGGAACAGGAGAATCGACGTTTCGGGCATAAGCCCTTCTTCAAGCAGGCTAAGATAAAAGGTAGGGAGGAGGGACTTGGCGGAGGGGTGTTGGGAATACAATAGGTGGAAGGAGATTAAGGTGAGGGTGATAGGCTGGAGAGGGGGCGGGGGCGGAGAGGTCGGGAAGAAGATTGCAGGTCAAGAAGGCAGTGCTGAGTCCGAGGGTTGGGACTGAGAAAAGATGGGGGAAGGGGAAATGAGAAAGCTGGAGAAATCTGCATTCATCCCTTGTGGCTGGAGGGTTCCTGGGCAGAAGATGAGGCGCTCTTCCTCCAACTGTCGTGTTGCTATGGTCTGGTAATGGAGGAGTCCAAGGACCTGCATGTCCTTGGTGGAGTGGGAGGGG
>NC_057731.1:24031290-24193180 GCF_004010195.1 Chiloscyllium plagiosum | reverse complement strand
ATAGGGGTGGGGAGGGAAATATATCTTTGGTGGTGGGGTCTGTTTGGAGGTGGCGGAAATGACGAAGGATGATACGATGTATCTGGAGGTTGGTGGGGTTCTGTTCTGGTGGCGATTGGAGGGGCAGGGTTCAAGGGCGGAGGAGCGGGAAGTGGAGGAGATGCAGTGGAGAGCATCTTCAACCACATCTGAGGGGAAATTGCGGTCTTTGAAGAAGGAGGCCATCTGTGTTGTTCGGTATTGGAATTGGTCCTCCTAGGAGCAGAGACGGCGAAGGATTTGGGAATTTGGGATGGCATTTTTACAGGGGGCAGGGTGGGAGGAGGTGTAATCTAGGCAGCTGTGGGAGTTAATCGGTTTATAGTAAACGTCCGTGTTGAGTCGGTCGTCCGAGATAGAAATGGAGAGGTCTCGGAAGGGGAGGGAGGAGTCTGAGATGGTCCAGGTAAATTTGAGTTTGGGATGGAAGGTGTTAGTAAAGTGGATGAACTGTTCAACGCCCTCGTGGGAGCACGAAGGTAGCGCTGATACAGTCATTGATGTAGCGGAGGAAAAGGTGGGGGGTGGTGCCAGTGTAGCTGCGGAAGATGGACTGTTCCACATATCCAACGAAGAGGCAGGCATAGCTGGGGCCCATGCGGGTGCCCATGGCTACTCCTTTGGTTTGGAGGAAGTGGGAGGATTGGAAAGAGAAGTTGTTCAGGGTGAGGACCAGTTCAGTCAGTCGAAGGAGGTTGTCAGTGGAAGGGTACCGGTTGGTTCGGCGGGAAAGGAAGAAGCAGAGGGCTTTGAGGCCTTTGTGATGGGGGATGGAGCTGTATAGGGACTGGACATCCACGGTGAAGATAAGGCGTTGAGGGCTGGGGGAGCGAAAATCATGGAGGAGGTGGAGGGGATGGGTGATGTCCCGAACGTAGGTGGGGAGTTCTTGGACTAAGGGGGACAGGACCGTGTCGAGGTATGCAGAAATGAGTTTGGTGTGGCAGGAGCAGGCTGAGACAATGGGTCGGCCGGGGCAGTCAGGTTTGTGGATTTTGGGCAGGAGGTAGAAACGGGCGGTGCGGGGTTGTGGGACTATGAGGTTGGAGGCGGTGGATGGGAGATCCCCCGAGGTGATGAGGTTATGGATGGTCTGGGAGATGATGGTTTGGTGGTAGGAGGTGGGGTCATGGTCAAGGGGGCAGTAGGAGGAGGTGTCCGCAAGCTGGCGTTTAGCCTCAGCAGTGTAACGATCGGTGCACCAAACTACCACCGCGCCTCCCTGTCTGTCGGTTTGATGGTGATGTTGGGGTTGGAGCGGAAGGAGTGGAGGGCTGCACGTTGTGAGGGTGAGAGGTTGGAGTGGGTGAGAGGGGTGGACAGTTTGAGGCGGTCAATGTCGCGGTGGCAGTTGGTTATGAAGAGATCGAGGGCGGGTAAGAGGCCAGCACGGGGTGTCCAGGTGGATGGGGTGTGTTGGAGGTGGGAGAAGGGGTCGTCAGAGGATGGGCGAGAATCCTGGTTGAAGAAGTAGGCGCGGAGGCGAAGGCGGCGGAAGAAATGCTAGATGTCTCGCCACGTGTTGAACTCATTAATTCGAGCATTTCTTCCGCTGCCTTCGCCTCCATGCCTACTTCCTTGTGGAAACTGCATGACTGTTAGTCAGGGAGCTTGGGTCTGTTGACACGTCGGGAGTCACACTGGCTGTATAATTTTAAATTGTTATATAGGGTAGTATTTCTAATGATCAATGGACCTCAACCCTATTACACTGGAAATGAGGAGATTAGTTCTTGTGAATGGATTGCGATGACTGAGCATTCCATGAGAAACCATTACCATCAATATAGCTTCACAAATGGAGTAACTATTGACGAGACTGTTGTGTTTGAGGAAATCAGTAAGGTAGCAGATGAAAATATAAACTGCAGCATGAGTGAAAAATGCATTTTTGATGTATTCGTGGAAGTGGGTGTCACTGAAAATGAAGGGAAGCAATTGTTGCTCATTGCTACTTGCCTGTAAAAGGCTGTGGTAGTGAGTGACTTCTTGAAGCACTGTGTTTCAGATGGTTTGCAGGTGTGAACGCTATCCCTGCAAGTTTCCCATGAACCTGCTGCACTTGCTCCATGTGGTAGGGGTCACCGATCTGGAAGATGCAACAGAAGAAGTCTTGGTGAGGTGCAGCAGAACATCTTGCACTTGTCATTGTGCACTGTTTGTAGACCAAGGGAGTGTTTACGACATTGAATAGAGTGCAGATCAAGCAGAGTGCATTTTTATTTCTAGAATGATTTTGAGCTTGAGAATTGTTGGAGCTCCACATATTCTTCACATTTCTGGTTTGTAGGTGATGCCAGGCTTTGGAACATCAAGAGTTGCCAGATTTCCTAAATTCTGACCTGAGCATCATCCCACAGTATTAATGCGGCTGGTCCACTTAAATTACTGGTCAGTGGTGACTCTCGGAATGTGGATGATGTGGTAGTGGGATTTGGTGACGGTGATGTTGTTCAGTGTTAGGGGTTGGTTGTTAGATGCTCGCATGTTAGTGATGGATGTTTTTCAGATCCTACTGCAAGCAGACCTGCATGCAACAAAGAGATTGTCATTAGTGAGTTTCCCTGTCTCATTTCCGCCTATCAGCTCAATCCTTTACCACCCCCCACCCACCCGCACCCACGCTCACTCTTTGTCACAAAGTAAGTAACACTTTTTGCCAGATGCTATCAGTTCTGAAGAACTGGACTTGAAATGTTAACTCTGATTTCTGTCTACAGATGCTGCCAGACCTGCTGAGGTTCTCCAGCAATTTGTTCGTAGGATCATAGAATGCCTACAGTGTGGAACCCTTCAGCCCAACATGTCTATACCGACCCTCTGAAGAGTATTCCACCCAGACCCATTCCCCTATTACTCTACATTTACCCTGATTGATGCACCTAACCTACATATCCCTGAATGCTATGGGCAATTTACATAGCCTCCACATCTTTGGATTGTGGGAGGAAACTGGAGCACACAGAGGAAACCCATGCAGATAGAGGGAGAATGTGCAAACTCCACATAGACAGTCGCCTGAGGCTGGAATCAAACTCAGGTCCCTGGCGCTGTGAGGCAGCAGTGCTAACCACTGAGCCATGAGGCACCATAGGTGTATTATTTCTTTTGAAGAAGTACTTAACTTTCTGGATCCAAATGGTTTGCTTTGCTACTGAATTTCCGGGGGCTTGGGAAATCCAACCATGTAAATTTTAATCAGCTTCCAAACTACCCTGTGAGAGTCTGATTTAAATCAGTCAGTGAGGTCTCCTGTCCCTCCAAGATAGTGTGGTTTGCAAATGTTCTATCTCCTGATGTAAATTTGGCAGGAGATGCATGTGAGCACCGTTGGGGTTGTATTTGAGGAAGTTCTCTAAATCATCATGGGCAAAGGGGGTGTGTACTAACTATCAAGACATTGATATATTGACTTGTCCCTTCAAGATTTGGCAATATAAATACAGATGAGAGTGTCACCAGGTTGTCTCTGCTTTCATTGAATCATATGTATTCTGATTTTCTTTATTAACATTTAATTGTATCTGAAGTTAACTAGATTTTAATAAATCTCCTGTCCTACCAGATGGCTATTCTAAATGTTGATCCTCACTCAGATGAGGGTATTCTTCTATCAGCAATCCCATCAGTTCTGCCACATGCCTCTTTGTTTTCACTTGTCTGACCTTGCACCTTTGAAACAGACTTACCATTTCAATATCGATGAACAGCTTTTGCATTTCTTCTCAGTAATGTCCTTTTCAAGGCTAAATAACTCTCAATTATATAATATAGTAAAGGATCTGGTAATTCAGAATGCCCTTACCTCT
The DNA here is from genome assembly GCF_004010195.1 of Chiloscyllium plagiosum. Lineage (NCBI taxonomy): Eukaryota > Metazoa > Chordata > Chondrichthyes > Orectolobiformes > Hemiscylliidae > Chiloscyllium > Chiloscyllium plagiosum. The sequence goes on along the minus strand of NC_057731.1, from coordinate 24,189,332 downwards.
GAGCTAGGTGGTCTGGGTTCCAGGACCACTTACTCCAGAGGTGTGTATTAACATTCCTGAACAGGCTGAGTAAAAATATCTGTCACAACCCAGTGCTACTTTTTGATATCACTTTGCAATTTGGCTGTTTCTCTTGTCTTGGTCATCAAAACAATACTGTTCTTGTATGAACCATACAGTCTGATTGCATCGTCCTTTTATTGTAAAACCTGAAGGCTCAACAGTATAACTCAACATGTACCTTTTTTGGCCATGGTGAGCATGAATACATACAGACTATACAAACAGAACTTACTTAAATCCTTTTATTAAGTGCCATAATTTCTTCAAGGTTGTATGTTGCTTTTTACTAACATGCACTAATAATGTGAAAAAACAATTCCAATCTTTTAAGAAACCTCTCCAAAGCACGTTCTTCTGTAAGGAGCGCTTAGTCCATGTTAAGAGACAACATATTTATAATCGCATAAGTTCTGTCAGTTGTTGGAGATGAATTAAAAATAATGCCAATTTTTAAAACTCGTAATGGCATGATGGTGAAATGGATCAGTCAACAATGTTAAAATTGCTAATAATTGAAATATTATTTATTCAGTGAGACTACTATTTTGACTGCAGTAAGTAGCATTCATATATCCCTTGCAGTTTTCTTGGATATAGTCATGAAGGCCTGAGCAAACAGTAAACTGAGCATGTTAAGTACTTTCCAAACAGCAACTTCAAATTGCTACTTAAGCACCATGATAAATTTTATGTTTCTTTGATAAAAAATGTTTGAGGGCTTCTCACAGTAATGTAATGCCTGCCAATTTAAATAAGGTGACATTAGGACATACATTCTCGGTGTTTTCTTGACACCTTGGGGAAAGAGAGGAGGTGCAGTGGAGAGGTTTAGTGAGGTTGAATGTATAGCTGTCAATAATAGATGGATGAAAGTGAGAAATGCACAAGGCCAGAGTCAGAGGCTTGCAGACTGCTTCAAATTGTAGCACTGAAGAAATATTTTGAGATGAGGAGAAGTGAAACCCTGGAGGAATTTGATCACGACGATGTGAATTGCAAAATCATTTCATAGAATTGTAAAATAATTTCATCACCAGACTGAATACCAATGTAGGTCAACAAAAACAGGACTAATGGATGAATGCAATTTAATTCATTTTAGGATATGGGCAACAGTGGTTGTAATCTGCTTAATTTTATGTAGAGTGTAAGATGGAAGGTTAGGAGCAGTGGAGTCTTTCAGTGTTGAGATATGGGAAGAGTTATTTCAGAAATGAAAGTAGGGATATTTTGTGATATAGAGGTCATAAGAGTTGACTGGGCCAGGGAGATAAACATGGTCCCTAGTGCTCCTCCTGCTTCTGGGCACCTTATCCCATCACCCAACACTCTCTTGCCCGCTTTTTCAACTTGTTTTGTTGAATGTCTTTCATGATATCTTTCTTATTGGCCAGAGCATTCAGTGGAGGTGTTGGGAGGTCATGTTGCAGCTATAAAGGACATTGGTTAGGCCACTTTTGAAATATCGTGTGCAATTCTGGTCTCCCTCCAATAGGATGGATGTTGTTAACCTTGAAAGAGTTCAGAAAATATTTACAAGGATGTTGTCAGGATTGGAGGGTTTGAGCTACAGGGAGAGGCTGAATAGGCTGGGTCTGTTTTTGCTGGAGCATCAGAGGATAAGGGGTGACCTTATAGAGATTTACAAAATCATGAGGGACATTGATAGGGTAAATAGACAAGGTTTTTTTCCCTGGGATGGGGGAGTCCAGAACCAGAGAGTATAGGTTTAGGGTGAGGGGGAAAGATTTAAAAGGGACCTAAGGGATATTTTTTTCACACAGAGGGTGGTGCGTGTATGGAATGAGCTGCTAGAGGAAGCGGTGGAGGCTATAACATTTAAAAGGCATCTAGATGGGTATATGAATAGGAAGAATTTAGAGGGAAATGGGCCGCTGGCAACTGGGACTCGATTTGTTTAGGATATCTGGTCGGCCTGGACAAGTTGAACAGAAGGGTCTGTTTCAGTGCTGTACATCTCTATGACTTGTTTTGGATTGTGTAGAAAAGTATAACACAGAGAATGCCATTCATTCTCATGTTTAGATGCCATTCAACTCCAAGAGAAATCTGTCAGTCCCAAACCTTCATCTCTGTTTCTTGTCTCCACCCCGCCACTTTGCAGTTGCCTTTGCCTCCTTCCCCCCCCCCCCCACACACACACATACACACACACACCCTTCCCAGCCATCTGCAGCTGCCTTCCTGCTTCCCCACTCTTTTGAATGGCCAAGCAAGTAGGAAGAATTAATGGCTCTGGAACGCAGCTTATGGTGCAGGCCGTAGACAGTGACCTTGATTTTCTTGGTCTTGCATTAGAGTGAGGTTTGTTGTCATCAGAAAAGCTTGTACAACAAAGTGGAAGGGTCAGATGAAGGCTGGTGAGGCAGAGTTTTTTTTTATCAGTGGCATGTGGGTGTTTACTGATGTAATTTTGGGAAAGTATGTCGATAAGAAATAGGAGGGAGCAGTAGATGCATAACTGGGGGGCTCCAGAAGTAGTGGTGCACAGAGCAGGTATAGCTGCCTTTGCAGTAGATTCCTGTGTCAAAGGTGTTTCAGAAAGTTATCAAATAAAGTGTATTAGATAGGCAGCCAAAGCAATAAACAGCTTCCTCCCACAATCTCCTCCAACTTCAAATTTGCCTCAAAACTAAAAGAAAAAAGCCTCTTTTAAGGGTTTCCCATGAGTCATGAAATCTTCAAGACAGTCTTGAGTTGATTTTGCTGTATGTCCCTCTGCTGACCATGAAAACCAGTCCCTAGCCACCTAAGTGTCAGGATTGCTCATTTCATTCCCCAATGATGGCCTCCTTCCATGTGAACCTTGCCTAGAGCTGGATTAATGCAATTCACAATTCCTCCAAAGCTTTTGTAGGGTGAATTCAGTTTTACGGATTTATTAAACAGAGTCATAGAGATGTACAGCATGGAAACAGACCCTTCAGTCCAACTCATTCATGCTGACCCCAATCTAGTCCCACCTGCCAGCACCCAACCCATTTCCCTCCAAACCCATCTACCCATTTCTATGTAGTCATACCAATTACATGAGGGGGTTGAAAGGATTCAGCTATGGAAGGAAGGATATATTAAAACTTGTTGAAACTCCAGAGAAAGGGGATTTTGTATTCCTTTGGATGCTTCTTTCAAATTAAATATGTAGTCAGTCAGTCTTGCCAAGACAGACCTCTGGTATGGGAGTCTCTTGCTAGCATGCTAGCAGGAAAGAGCACTGATCGTATAATGTGTGAGGCATTTTAGGCATGCTTTTAAAATTACAGAAATCAAGTATTTGAGGATCTTGTGGATGGGTTTGGTTTGCACTATCACGCTGAGTTCAATCTTCAGTGCATATATTTATGTACTGCTCTACTACAAGCAGACTCAAGAGATAAATGTAGAAGTAAACTGCTCTGTCATTCAATGTGATCATGGCTGGTCTTGAGCTTCAACTCCACTTTACAACCTCTCCCTATCTCCCTTGATTCAATGAGAGACTAACAGTCTCTAAATCCCAGGTATAGTTAACAATGCTGCATCCTTACAAAAACATTATGGATCCGAGTTGTGTGTTTTTGTACTGCCCAGGATTCTTGTGATTTGTATGTGAAAGGTATATTTTTTGTCCTCAGTGACTGCACTATTTAAATATTCATACCAGCAAACGTTTTGAGTTGTGTTTTGAAATGAACACGTTTACTTACTTACCAGCTGTAAAAGTATACATTTCATTCCCTTGAGTGCCCACCATCTTGTGTGAAAAGATTGAACACTTATGAAGGGAAAAAATACAATTGCAATTAATCATTGACTCAGTCCATTTCATAGCAGGCCTTTGGTTTCTTTGAGTTAATGCATTAATAATAAAGAAGATTTTGTAGAGCAGGTAATGTTCACTAAGCTGTGAAGTTTCTGAGTCAGATTTCCAAGAAGTTGTTTCTCAACTTGAAGTTGGAAAAAGTTAAATACAGTCCTTGAAGCATTTTCCATGTCTTGCTGTTTATTATCTTGGCGATTTAGTTGACTCAATTTAATGACAATCTGGAGGACTCTGTCATTAAGCAGCTTTTCTCTGTATTTTAAAACAGGAGCTTTGGCCATCTAGTTATGTGACTCTCACCCAGTTCAGATCCTTTTCCAGATAGTAGGTGGTTGGGTTATGTGTCCTGCTTTGTGGAATTATGAGATAGCCAAGGCCTTTATATCTGGATTCCCCATTCAATTCGAAGTTACTCTTTTTGAATGCCTTTCAGGAAACAAAAAAGATATTGTGTCAGTATTAATCTGGATGGTTCCTTTTGTTCCCTTCAGACACAGTGGAGCTTTTCATTCCACAAAAGAAGTTGAATGATTTACATGTGTCCGTCATTTTGCAGCCTTTCATGGTCATTTTAAAAATATCAAATGTGCTTGGGCATGACAGAACCCTCTGAATTACAGAATTATAAAGATTCACAGACATTTGAGTGAAGAAATTTATCCTAATCGTTAGTCTTAATATTTGTTCCCTTATCCTCCATATTTTTGATTTCCAGCTAGCAGACATGATATCACAATCAAGAATTCTGTATGTTGCAATTATATAATTTCTTACTCTTCCAAACCCAATATAATATAGCCCAATTTACCCAGCCTTTCCCACTAACCAATTCAGTGAACCTTTACCGTTTGCATCATTAATTAATATCCAACTGAAGATGGACTAGTCCATAAAATGACCAACAAAACTGTGGTCATCTAACATTTTTGCAAAGCATCTGTGTCCCTCATCCGTTTTGTGTTGCACTGATTATAACTTGTCTTTATTTTGAGCATTGTCATACTCACCTGATTAGTTGTCTGCTGATTTTGCAATGTTGGCTCTCATTGCTGCTAAAGTTACATTATTAATCTGCATTACATAATAGATTGAATTTTAATTTGTATTTTAAAATGTGGAAGTGTCAAAATTTATATTGCAAACTCGATAGCTTGATTGAACTGATGTAAAAAGCACCATTTTATTCTATTTTCAGAAATGAAATTTGCCCACAATGCAGTCTGATTGTAAATAGTAGTGACCTTGGTTTTGGACTGCTAGTTCTTGCCATTAGAGCTGTTTAATTTCCATTGAAGCCAGTTAAATGTATAAATATTGCTCTTGAGGATCATTTAAACATTTGCGTTGTGAATGTCCTGATGGGAAAGCATTCCAGTATAATATATTGGGGAAAAAAAAACTTTATGCTGATAATTGTTTAAAATTATATTGTGAAGTTCTAGTGCTTGAATGTATATTTTAAAAAAGTATCTGAAATTATATTTAGTTTAAGTGTAATACTACAAAGACAGAAAAGCATAAGCTTAGACAAGCACAAGTCTGTGAACAAAATTATTTGCTGCAAATTTTGGCAATCAGTTAATTCTAACATGAGATTGACAGCCCTGCAGGGGTGGAACTTTCTCCATATGATGTCCATGGCATTTCCCATCATTTACACGTTAAGAGCTGCAACCATCCGTTGAGTTTCTTTCGCTTCTTTAAATTGAACAGCTTAAACGGCCAATTGTAGAGCTTGAAATGAACAGTGCGTGGAGAAAAGGATAGTGCCATTTGTAGATGGAATGTACCTTACATGATTTAGTCCTTAGTGCAAAAATTGAATGTTTGCTAAACAAATGACGCTACCAGCGTGAAATTTGCTCAGTAAAGCTGTTCTGACCTAACCTCCATTTAATTAGTGTTAAGATTAAATTCTTTGAGTTGTGACAAAAGAAGTTACCCACTTTACAAAATTTGCATTAAATATAATTGCAGTGCCTGTTAAACCTGATGGGGTCTTGAAAGATTTTGTAAGCTAACCAAAGTAGTCTGGATTTCCTATGCTGTTGAGCATGTGACCACATTATTACAACTGGCCAAACTCAAGCTGGTAGCATCATTTGTCCAGATAACTGGAACTTTTATGTAACAGGGTCATTCTAGCCTGCTATTGTGGACATTGTTGACTTTATTCCTTTACTGTGTGCAGATTTAGCAAAGTACACTGAGCACACTGTCTGATACACTTAATGCGATTATAGTACTCCGTCATGCTAACTTTGGAGATGGCTGAAAGTGATGTGTTCAAATGATGGTCGTGATTCTAAAATTTTTTAACGGACCACTTGTGCAAATAGAAGGAGCACTCAGTGTATACTTATTATATTTGTGCCTGAAAATTGGCATATGATTACCCAGAAATATTTGGATTTGATCATTCAAAGGCAGCAGTAATCCTTTACCTCCACCTTTCACTTTCTGCTCTGTTTTTAGGTGAGAAATGGAAGTTCCATTCTTGTTATAACACAGTAATTGTTTTCCACATTGTCATAATTCTGTGTGTGAAAAGGGTTCTTGCACTCTTGGGATTGTAAATCTCTTGGATTTAATTTTGTATCTATGGGCTCCTGTTCTGCACTGCGGAACCACTGCTAACAGTCTTGGTAACTAACTACTCTGTAAAATCCATTTATGCTCTTTTCTATTTCTATCCTTTCAATTATTAAAAACAAATTCTTCAAGTCCTCCTTTGTGTTTGCATTTTCTCATACCAGACAGCACTTTTTGCTTGACTTCTCTTGAGGTGAAGAGACCAGTCTCAAGTCTGTGGAGTTTGAGTAGACAAACTTTTCTCTGAGCATTATGCACAGGAGCAGATCACTCCACTTAGAGACTGCATTTCTCAAATCTACCCTTACAGCACTCCAGTCCTATTCCCCTTTACATCGTTTTGCAATTTTGAGACTCTTTAGCCATCCAGCATCCTGTTGCTTGAACGTTTAGCAAAAGTGTATAACCTAAAATGTTGTAGCAAACATGTATAACCTAAAATTACTTTACCCTATAGTTCCCTTTCAGTCCCTCCTTTTGGATCCATATTCAGACAAATCTGACATATTCTCTGAGTTCCTCCACCCCCTGTTATCTCCAAGGATCCTACTAGAGGTTGGCACAATTCTAATCTGACACAAATGTGGAGTTCAGAGACCCTAACAACCTGGGGTAAGCCAGAACCTTATTCAAATGTCAGTGATCGTGTGGATTTCTCCCTCTTTCCTTCTTTGGGAATGTTTTCTCTGCAGTGGATGTCAGAGTGTGTCCCCTATTTGCTATTATCACCATTTGCATTACTTGAGATATCATCAATCTTTGGTCAGTAGGTGCCATCATTCCCTGTACTTCCCACTAGTTGTATAGCATTCTTGTTACTTTGGCTTTGACACTAGCAGAGACCACTAATCTTTGCCTACATCCATCTAGACCCTGCCCTTTTTGATCACCCGATGGTTTATCTTGATACTGCTTTTACTAGTGGCAAAGGTGCTTTCCACCATTTCCCGGGCTACTCTTCCCAGGGTATTGTCAATAGTTAATGTACCATTCCATTGTAGTCTGATTACATAACCCAATTTGGGGCTCTGTTTATGAGCTGGAAGCCTCCCACTTTAAATGAGTGGATGATCTGTATGCTAAAGCTTTGATTACCAACAGATTTCAATCCTGCATCGAGGAACTTAGTCTTGTCTGTCAGAAAGCACTACTGGGTAGTGGAAATTTGAATTGCCTTGAAGGTAGTTTTCAAGAGAACTAACCTATATTGTTACTGCTGGGTTCCACAATCTTACAGGAGCAGATGGTTAAAGCTGAGATTTGATGCAAATTTCTTGCATGTTTATTAAGCGCACACTCTTCAACCTGGCAAGTGCCACCCCTCCTATCATTCTACTCAATCCCAAAGACTCAAACTTATACAAATTCTTATGGCACAACAATCAGGAACTTGCCCTGTTCTCCATTCCCCAGGTTGTAGGCCACACGATCGCCCATTGCCACCTCACCTCGAGTTGATCAAGAAAATCTAACCCTTTTGCAGCTTTGATATGTGCTAAGGCACAGTTCCAAATCTTGTATTCCCAATGTCTGACCAACATTTATAAGGTCCCAAACCAATATGCAACATGACCTCCTTTGAACAGGGAGTTGGTAGTTTTAATGGCTTTGGATAATAGATTTAATCCTTCCTTTATGTCTTTTCTTTGGACTATGCAGTCATAAGAATATAGAAAAATGCTCCTTGGATTGCAAATGATAGTCCTCTGGCACTCTCTTGAACACCCATGAGGTGTTGCCCAATTCTCTTTATCCTGCCCATGAAAGTGTCATGGTTGGGTACTTTAGTATGTATCAGATATCCAATATGGATGAATTAATACAATTAAATAAGCCAGTTCACAGAATAGAATCCCTACAATGTGGAAACAGGCCCTATGGCCCAACAAGTCCACACCGACCCTCCAAAGAGTATCCCATCCAGACCTATTCCCCTATCCTATTACCCTACATTTCCCCTGACTAATCCACCTAACCTATACATCTCTGAACACTATGGGCAATTTAGCTTGGCCAATTCACCTAACCTGCACGTCTTTGGACTGTGGGAAGAAACCAGAGCACCCAGAAAAAACCACACAGACACGGGGAGAATGTGCAAACTCCATACAGACAGTCACCCAAGGTTGGAATCGAACCCGGCTCCCTGGCGTTGTGAGGCAGCAGTGCTAATCACAGAGCCACCATGCTGTCCCCAAAGAGTAACCCACCCAGACCCATTCCCTTACCCTATTATCCTATATTTACCCCTGGATAGTACATATAGTACTAGTGACAGGATTAGTGCATGTTTCTTTTGGCAATACTGTCCCTCTAATCCTGACTCCCTTACTAATGATTATGATGCTAATTGATTAAGGACCTCTCCCTTCTCACAGAAAGTCATTGTGGTCCTGTATTATTCTACATATTCTAATTGTCACACTGAGTATCCGTGGCTGTTTCTCCTTAACTACCACATATAACTATTTATAACTACAGGTCTCAAGTCCAAGTCCCTTTGATCTACTACATCTGAATCTGAATTGTCCTGAGGAAGCAGTCACCCAGTGGATGACTACCTCATTGTAATATCTAATGCCCAACCATCTTCAGCTGTTTTATTAATGACCTGTCCTTCACCATAAGGTCAGAAGTGAGAAACGTTTGTTGATGATTGCACAATAGTCAGTACCATTCATAACTCCTCGGCTACTGAAGCAACATACTTATACAGCAAGTTCAAATGGAATGAGACCCAGGTCTGGTCTGTAAGTTTCAAGTAAATTTTGAGCAACATAGGTGGCAGTCCATGATCATCACCAACAAGAGAGTGTCTAACCTTCACTTTTTGATGTTGAATGGTAGCACTATTGCTAAATTCCTCATTGTTGACATTCTAAGGCTTACCATTGAACTGGGCCAACCACCTTAATACTGTGGCTATAAGAGCAGGTCAAGTAGGAACGCCAAGGCACGTAACTCACTTCCTATCTTCCCAGTGCCTGTGCACTGACTACAAGGCACAAGTCAGGAGGGAATGGCATACTCTCAAGTTTCTTGGATATATGCAGCTCTGATAGCTGCAGTGCTTGCAAACTTTGTCACTTATCCAGGACAAAGTAGCCCATTTGATTAGTACCCCATCTACTACTTTTAATATACTCCCTTCATTGTCAACTCCTCAGTGATAACAGAGTGTACTATTGACAGTAATGCTGAACCATCTATCATGTGACCTCCACCACCTAGAAGGACAAGAGTAGCGGATATATGGGAGCAAGTTTCCCTCTAAGTCATATACCATCTACGTCTTGGAACTTTATCACAGTTCCTTAACTGTTAGCTGGATCGGAATCCTGGAGCTCCCTTCCCAACAGCACTGTGGGGGGCCTTGTATCCTAAAGACTGCAGTAGTTCAAGAAACTGCTCCTCACCACATACTCCCGAAAAATTAAGGATGGGTAATAAATGCTGGCCTAGCCAACGAAGCCCACATCTCATAAACAAATAAAAAAAAATGAGGTAGAAGGAGGATCTCAGGCCTCCTTCGTCATTATTACAAAACTACCTTGTTCTAGCCTGTCAGACATTTAGCAAGTGAACCTTTGCATCTCCATTCTGACTCTTGGTCCATTGTCACTGTAGATGGTCATGCTTCTATTGGAAACAGACCCCTGTCTGCTTTACACTTGCTTTATAATACCTTCCTTATTTGAAGTACCTACAAACATTGTTTAATTTCATTAGGAAACAGTGTCTGCCTGACATGATTTCTTGAATCAGATACCACTGCCAGTATAGTGTGGTCTGGATGTTGTCCCACATATTAGCTCATGTAACATATATGACAAAGAGAGTTTTCTTGATGAGACTGCTAGCTTGAAGTTTATTCATAACAATAATTATTTATATTACTATAATATCACAGACTTGCATATAGCCTGGCTTCTGTCTTTACTGGTGTTACTGTGTGTTACATACACATTACTGACAGTGTCCTCCACGAATTCTCTTTACCTGAGAATGACCTAAGGTGAGGCAGGTTTCTTTATACTGGAATGTCAGGTGTGGTGATGTTATGTAACTGCCTCAAAAGTACACTGCCTGTTTGGACTGGAAACTGTGCACTTAGATAACACATTTACTCATTTGATTGGTCATTCTGGGAGCAATACTTTGTTTACATTATCTTCAAGAGAGTAGGTTTCTCCAGTTGGGGAGGAGAGCTTTACTCAACTTCACAAAATATGGAGTTCACACTTAGAGTCGTACAGCACGGAAATAGATCCTTCAATCCAACGGACCATGCTGAACATATTCCCAAATTAAACTAGTCCCACCTTCCTGCTCCTAGCCAATATCCCTCCAAACCTTTTATTGTTCATGTACTTCTCCAGATGCCTTTCAGATGTCGTAATTGTATCCACATCCTTCTCTTCCTCAGACAGTTTCATTCCATATGCGAATCCCCCTCTATGTAAAAAAAAATTGCCCATCATGATTTATTGATTAAATTTCATCTTCACTCTCAATCATTTTCATCACCTTGCTAATATCCTGCAAACCCCTTGTTTTCCAAAGAATTAGCAATTTTTTGGTACTGTTTTCAAGTTCATCTCGGTCAGTAAATAAATAATGGGTGACACAGTGTATAAATGTGGTCTCGCCCCAAACTGCAATCTAATGCCAGCTGCTTTATCTGCACTTCTTGTTTGAGGAAGGATGTAAATGCATTGGAGGCAGATCAGAACAGGTTTACTAGATTGGGCCCCGGAATGAGTGAGTCATGAGGAGGAAAGATTGGAAAAGCTGATTGTGGTTTAACTAAAATTCAGGGGGTGAGGGGTGATTTGCTTAAAACGTACAAGATCCAAAGTGGACTTGACAAGGTGGGCATGGAAGGGAGGTTTATGCTTGTAGCTGAGTTCAGAACTGGGGGGTGGGGGGGTGGTCTTTAGGACGCCAATAAGGGTATTTCTTTTTTTTACTTTGAGAGTCGTGCGCCTTTGGAGCTCTTTGCAACAAAGGCTAATGGAGATAGGTCATTAAATATTTTTGAGGTGGAGCTAGATAGATTCTGGTTAAGCAAGGGAATCAAGGGCTATCAGGGAACACTGGAATGTAGAATTTGGAACACAAGCAGATCAGATCTTGTGAGATAGCAGAGCGAGCTTGAAGGACTGAGTGACTTACGTCTGCTTCTTATTCATATGTTGTTGTGTTCATGTGCTTTACTTTGTATAAAATCAAGTTGAATTTGTACTGCACTCTCCATGTAGTGAAACATAGAAGACACATAGAAAACACAGGTATCTTAATAAATAAAATCTAACATTGAACTGTAAGTTTGGTTGGAGAACTTGGTTTTAAGGAGTGTCTGAAAGGAGAAAAGAAAAGCAGAGAGATATGTGAAAGGAATCCAGAACTCAGGGTCTAGGCAGCTGGAGACACCGCCACCAGTACTTGTACAATTAGGCATGATGTTCAGGAGCCAGAACTAGATAAACTAAGGGTTTGGGCTGAAGGAGATGTTAGAGCTAGGGAGGACCACGGCCATGGAGGGAGTTGAAAACAAGTTGGCATCGTTTGTCTTACTACAAGTGCAGGTCAGTGACTAACAACATAGGTAATGACTTTATTATTGAGGTTAGAAGATGGACTACCAGCCAATATTATGTTGGAATAGTCAAATATAAAGCTTCAGTTAAAGTGATGCAAGGTTGGAGTTCAGTAATGTTAAGGAGGTGACAATGAGCAGTTATGGAGGGGTTATATGATAGGAAATTCATCTCAGAGTCAAAAATGACACCAAAATTGTGAACAGTCTGGCTGAACCTTATACAGTTGCCAATCAAATGGATTACGCAAAAGTGAGGATTGCAGATGCTGGAGATTAGAGTCAAGAATGTGGCACTGGAAAAAAACACGGCAACTCAGGCAGTATTCGAGGAGCAGGAGAATTCCTGATGAAGGGCTTTTGCCCGAAATGTTGACTCTCCTGCTCCTTGGCTGCTGCCTGACCTGCTGTGCTTTTCTAGCACCACACCCTTGGGTCAAATGGATTTTGTTATTCGCTAGGGAACAGAGTTTAGGGAGAGAACCAAAGACAATGACTTTTGTTTCTCAGTGTTTAATTGAGCAAAGTCGCCTTCCATTGAATGTCAAACATGCAGTCTGATAATGTAGCAACAGTGGAGGAACTAAGAGAGAAAGAATGGTGAGGTCCAACCCATCGCACCCCTGGGGGAAGTCCGAGCTTGTAGGTTTGTAGGTTTGGTGTGGGGCAGGCATGCAAGATGTGCAAGGTGACAAAGGACAAAATTCAGGTAATGACTTTAAGTATATTTTGTTGTTGTGATCATTAGACCAAAATCAGCCTTGAGCAGGGTGGAATGGGTTTGTGAGGAAATAAGTTTATTTTGTGAACAACCTGCCCATGAAACTGATGAACTCTTCTTGAGTTATTTTGCTGTCGACATGTTGGCATTGATAACCGAACAGGACCACCTTTGCCTTTCCCCTTCCCATGAGAATGAAAAAGAGAAGGATAAAAATAGTTGGTGAACCTTGGCACCACAGCTTTCATTTCATTTGTTTAGGAATATTAATATGTTTATGTCTCTTGCCCTCAGAGGTTGCATAGTCTGTCCACTTGAGAAATAAATATAGAGCAAAACATGTTTGACAGTACTTTTAACTTTAACTGAATAGTTGCAATTACATCATAAAGTGTGAGTGAGAAACTTCAGTAGCTTGAAGAAAACCAAAACCTGGGATTGAATTACTGCCTGAACTTTCCTGCTAATACTTTTTTATACTTTATAATGTATATTGAATATTTTTTCTTGACAAAGTATTTGCTTTAAACGTTTTTGAAAACATAACTAGTCATGACAAATTGAAAGCTTTGAATGAACTGATTCCTAATAGTCGTGTGCCTCTCTCAATCCTTCTTTAGTAATATTTCTTTATGAGATGCATCTGGCTGTTTTTTGTATAATAGGTTTTCAAGAACTTGGCCAGGTGCAATTGGTCAGGGTGTGCTTTGACCGTCAATCTTGTGCAACATGGGCAAACATAAGGCCATCATGAAGAAAATGGAAACTGAATAGTTATTTTCTGTGTAGGCGATACAATTACAATGTTAAATCTCTGTTTAACATTGTCCTGTTTTACTTCGGTTTGCTTTAACATTGGAAGTTTGGTTATACTTCTGTTCTCATTTAGCATTAATTTTAACTTTGTTTCCTAGTAGGGTCATGTGACCCATTGGTGCCATCTTGAAGTGGCCTCTCCTGCTCACTAACATAACCTGTTGTTACTTGTGGCCTTTTCTGTTCATAGACTCTTTATTTCACTCCTAAGTCTTTGGCATATGACCTCTCCTGCTCCTTGACTCAGCCTCTTTACAATCCTTCCTCTTGCCAAGCCTCTCCCTCCCTGACTGTCCTGCTTTCTGGTTCCCTCTCCTGAATCCTTGCTGTCAATGAAAGCTGTGATGATGAGCAGCAAGGGACAACAGGAGTAGCTTTGACTTACATGAAGTAGGTTCTCTTCAAATGGATTTACGATCAACTTCACCCCTTTTTGATCAGTGATACCCTGTGAACAGGTCTTTCTGACAAGGCAAGTTAATCAACAATGGATTGAATTTGTTCATTCGACCTGATTGGAACATGACTTCTCTTCGCCCCAAAAAACCACTGGTGCAGAGGCCTTGTTTACTTCACCTCTGTTGGAGCCATTCTCTATGATTGTAAAGTTCTGGTGGAGATGGTTTAAGAAAGTGAAGTTGATTGCAAACTCACTTGAAGAGAACTCAACTTCTGCAAGTCAGAACTGCTTCCACTGCCTCTTGCAGTTCATCTCTTGAGACCTTACTCACAGCCAGAGGTCAGGAGAGGGGAATGATGAGTGGAAGGTTCAGTGGGAATAAAAACCATCAGGAGTGTAGGTTAGGGAGTGGAGAAAGGCTTCTAGCTGGAGGGCTGATGAGAGGAAAGGGCCAAAGCGACCAAGAAGACTCCGAAAACAGGATGTGAGGTCAGCAGGAAGCACTGTATGTAGAAAGTTATTAAATCTTGTTTATATTTTAAGCTTTTAATATTTTGTAGTAGACTACTTGACTATTGCTGAAAAAAAAGTTTTATCAGCGGTTTTGGTCTTGTCAATTGTCCTGATAAGTACAAGAAGTACCAAAGTAACCAATTTGATGAACAGTTTCTGAATGGTATAAGTGTTGATGTGGAGAGTGCATGAGTTAATGATGACTGATAGTCAAGCTTTGTTTAAATTTTAAACATTGCAGGTTGACTCTGATTGATCAAGGCTTTGTCCAGGAAATCAATCAGAGAATGGGTGTCAATTACTTTATTGAGTTTGAACAGATGCAGGATGTGTACATGTTCTTTCTGTCTGTAAAGAACATGGTCCTGTGCATTAATATTTATAATTTCCAGTACACGCAAGTCGAACTAGAAAACCTAAATTTGTCACCAAGCCAAAAAGACATTTTGTCTATCTCACAAATTAGAATGTGGTATGTGAGTTTCAGCGCTGGTGTGATGTTAGGTTTGTAGACCAAGTATCTAAAAGCCTTAAGGATTGTTTTAAACAGCATATCTCTTTGGTTGTTTTCACGAAGCAAGGCAGTAGCCGCACCCAGCAAGTCTGATTGTGTGAAACTAATAATGTCGAACATTGACCGAATTCCACAATTGGATATTTTGCGAAATAATCCTGAGTATGCAAAATTAATTAATTTAGTAAAATAGGAATTTGCCAATGTAAACTTTTGTAACTTAATGTATGTAATGTTTATTTTATGATGAGAATAATCCCACAGCAGGAAAATGTGATTTGCTTATAGTGTTTCACTTAATGTCATGACTGGGGTATACAAAATTAAAAATCACACAACACCAGGTTAAAGTCCAACAGGTTCGTTTGGAAGGACTAGCTTTCGGGACACTGCTCCTGATGATGGAGCAGTGCTCCGAAAGCTAGTCCTTCCAAATAAACCTGTTGGACTGTAACCTGATGTTGTGTGATTTTTGACCTTTTAAATTGTGCATTGAAATGTCATTTTGTAATAATATGTTGGCTTTTAATTAATTTTTCTATACATTACTATCGTCTCCCATAGAACTTGGTCTACAAAATCACCTTCTTGAAATAGCTGACTATATTTTAAATGTAATGGAAAGACAAAATGCTCTTTCATTTTCCTCTTTAAAATAAAGCTCAATGAAACAAATTAGAGACATGTTGCTGAAGGTTTTAATCTTGCACTCTCCAAGATAAAACAAGAATGCCAAACTTGATAAATAATGACGGTAATTTAAATTGCAGGAGGAAATGGGTGCTGATTCCTTTTACAGATATGCCTCAGTCAAAGTCATATCTTGGAAAATGCAATGGGAAACTATAAGCTAAGCTTGCTTCTGGGTAATTTTATAAAAAAGGTGCAAGACTTGAATATAATTGCCTGCATATGAATGTATGTTGATTTTGGCATTTATAAATAAACCATGTTACACGTCCAATTGGTTGTTAGTGTAGTTATTAGCACACTTGAGATTGTTCAGTACCATTGCTTAATCACAGGGTAAATGTTTTGTTTTGGGTTTTGCAGTTATGGTCTGGTTGAGTATTGTGGGCTGGCTGGTTCTGTATTCTGCCGACTAATAAATGGCTGCGTTCATGGTTTATATCTTGACGGTGGTGATGTTTGTTAATTTTATTTTAGGGACTTTTACACAAATGTTATTTATATGTCATTACCATGGGGCTTGATTTTGTAGTGAACGTAATTGTGTGATTATCAGTTGAAGGGTAGTGCTGTCTTTAATGTGTCTTGGATTAATTTAACAGTGAAATAAGCCTATAGCTCCTAACTCAGCCATACTGATTTCCATAGTTGTTTATTAATATTGGTCAAGTGAAATTCTAGTTCTTGCCCATAACCTGTGTATTAAACACAATTGCTACACTCCCTCAGACCTGCTTTGCTTTTAAACTGTTAACGATTCAGAAATGTGAGAGGATAAAGGAAAAGAGTATCACTAATGAATTTGGTGGTGGAAACAAAATATCCAATGGCGTGTAAAAGCGTCTGTGGAAATAATCTTAAAAACAACTTAAATATACAACTCACATTGAGTGCTCACAGTTGTGAAAGAGTAATCCAGACACAAGCATTTGACAAAACTCAAAGTGAAATATACTGTGGATGCTGGATATCTGAAACAAACAGAGAATTCTGGAGAAATTGAGCGGGACTGGCAGCACCTATTGGAGAGAGAAACAGAGTTAACATTTTGAATGATTGTTCTGAAGAAGAGCCAAAATGGATTCAAAACATAAACTCTGTTTCTCTTTTTACAGATGCTGCTGGACTTGCTTAGTTTCTCCTGCTTTCTGTGTTTGTTACCAACCTTTGGCAGGTGAAAGTCCAGTTATTTGTGGAAATTGGGTAGTTGCTGTCCAGAACACCTTGGACCTCCAGAATCTACACTATGAAAGTATTGCTGTTGGACTCAGTGTGAAATACCAGGAATAGTGTGAAACGTTACCATACTTGCAATATATATACTCACTAAGTTGCCCTAAAACCAATGTAAAAAGATTTCTTAAGTGTTCTCATTCTCAATTCTTACGTAGCAATATTTCTGGCATTTACAGTTAAGTATAAAAGTGTGTATATCTTTAGGTTCTCAAAGCATTGTCAAAGATCCATCCCACCCTGGCAATGCTTTTCTACAACCTCTACCATCGGGAAGAAGGTACTGAAGCCTGAATACATGCACCAGCCGGTTTCGAAACAGTTTCTACCCGAGTGTTGTTAGAATATTGAATGGACTCACAAACTCTTAGCATTTGCCTGTACCTGTGTTTTGGTTGTTGGGCTGTTTACCTATTATTTACTTATCTACGCTATTTAACTCTGTACTCTGCCTGTATTGCTTGCAAAACAAAGCTTTTCATTGTGCCTCAGTACATGTGACATTCAATTCAATTCAATTCAATTCAATTGAGATTCTAATTTCCAAAAATAAAGACAAGTTTTTGCTTTGCTTTTTCTTTTTGTATCTCTCTCTCTCTCTCTCACACACACACCTTTCTTTCCCTCTCTGCTTTCTTAACTTAATTTAACTTTGAATTAAATAGTCAAACCTTCACTTTCTGGTTAAGATTGTGAAGCTCATTATTGTTAAGGATATACTTAGTTCCTTGTCTGATACACACATGTCCCAGGACCCCTGTAGAGAACAGTGTGCTTTTGAATCACAGTCGGTTCAAGGACACCAAAACATTGAAGATCTGGGAAGGGGCTCATATGAACAGTTTGGTGCCATTCTCTTGCTGCTGAGTGAAGTCTGGCCCTTTGTTTTGAGTCAGAATTGTCTATTCGGCTTGTTAGGGCACAAATGAGTAATTTATTTGAAGAAGTAGGAAAATCGAGTAGGTATAAATTTCAAAATATTGAGTGAACCCTGTGAGTGTGTGTAACTTGTGCAAACTTCAGAAGCATTTGAAGTTTCAGAGAAAAATCATTGATCAATTGATTTCAGTATATAACCACACTCAGTGAACTGAACTGAGTATATAATATTGCTACGTGTCTAATGTCTGCTCGATTATTAGGTTCCAACTTGGTTCTTGATGGTGTGTTTTGGTAACATATAGGTAGTACCAATGCTGGTATGTAGCTTTGCCACCCAAAATGAAAGATATTTTAGAATTGGAGCAAATTCTATGTGAAGAGTTATGTTTTCTAAAAAAAAACTAAAACTATTTGTAGGAAAATATAGTTGATTCTTTGCAAAATATTGGATAGCGTACCTTATTCATGAATTGGGTGTGGTTTATTGTACTTCACATCCAAGAGTATGAAGAGCAACTGACAATGAGTTGAAGGGTCATTGTTAGAATATCATTAGACTGTACATGCAGGTTGATTTTTATTGAAGTCAATTGCATTATTAATTTTATAGTCATTATGGTTTCATATTTTTCTATCAACAACAAGATGACAACTGTCAAATTTGATGACAAGAAAATGCTAAGAATAATGAAGATGGTCACACACATTTAAAATGGATCAGCACAACCTTCAAAAGATAAATATTATGGTCCCTCCCCATTACCACCAGTTACATATACAGTACTTAACAGAAAATATTACTTTTATTTTTCTAATGTGTAATATGCACTAATTATAGAATTTTAAAGTAAAACCCCTGTAAAGTTGACTGAAATTACATGTTGCTCAGATTACATTATATGCCACGGTAACTGTAAATCCCCTAAACTTGCTGTTTTTAAATCAAATTGTGAGCATCAATTCCTGACAATTATCAAAAATTGTTTCTCAGCAATTGGTAATATAGCCTAGGAGGTCTGTTGTTAATTCCATAGTTGGAGTCACAAGGAATATGATTAACCTGCAGGTCATCTCTTAATGTAATTATTAATGATTGATTCTGTTTATCCTTGAAATCAATATGAGAAGCGAAATGGCTTGGAAAGTATTAAGGTTTGATTTCTTTTCTCTCACAGGAATGATTCTTAGACAACACTAAGGATAACCATATTGGGATAGGAAAATCATAGAATCTGAAGGTAGTTTTAAACAGACGTTTATAGTATGTGTCTTAAGTGTGATATTTCCCTAGTGAGTGAATGTGACATAGATCAGTTAAAGATTATGATATGGTATGGTAACATCTCCTGCCACTAATAGTTAAGCTGGTATATGGAGTAATTGATCTGCCTGTGAATGCTCCAATGTAAAAACAATTCAGGCTATTTGAACTATATTTTACAAGTGTGCATGGGACCTTTGGGACGGTATATTGAAAAATGTAGTTGTATGGCAATTCCATAGGAACCCAATTAAAACAGATTGACTCAGTGGTTTCCAATTTTTCATTTTACAAAAATTTAATATACAGTTTTTTAATACAATTTTACACAAAGATGTAGTTTACAATACCCTTAATCAGTAACATGATAAGTATTTATTTGAAATTACAAGGTGAATTGGTAGTGCTTCTGGTTGTTTAAAAGAAAATTCTATGCTGAAACCGTAAAACTGTTCTTTCATTTTACTACAGTTTCTTTGCAGAAAGAATTTGATGATTTGATAGAGTTTTGCAATGGAAAAATAGCAATTTGCACATTTCTTTTTTAAATTAACTATTACATTAATATTCTGAAATTTGGGGAAAAATATTGGATTTCCAGAAAAATACTTTTCTTGGCTTATGGGAGGTTTGGAAAGGTTTGGGTATTGAAATGTTGCAAAAAAGGTCTTATACCCTAGAGTTGTAAGACAGTGGCTGTAGAGGTAGTGAATATATTGATTGCAAACTTTCAAAATTTTGTCTTCTGGAAAACTGAAAATGTAACACCTCTATTTAAAGAAGGAAGAAGACTGAAATCGGAAAACTAGAGGCCACTCAGATCAACATCTGTCGTTGTGAAAATGCTACAATCATTATTAAGGAGATAGTAGCAGGATATTTAGAAAATTGTCATATAATCAGGTCGAGTCAGACATGGTTTTGCAAAAGGAAAATGATGTTTGACAAATTTATTATGATTACTTTGAAGATGTAAGAAGCAAGATGTACATCGAGAAACTAGTAGACGTGTATTTGAATTTCGAGACAATATAAGATAGTGTGCCACAAAAGAGTACTGTAGTGCATGAGATAAGAGATGGAGATAATATCCTCACATGGATACAGGATTGGCTGACATGGGACAGAATATTGGGATAAATTTTCAGGTTGGTCATCTGTGAACTAGTGAAGTGTCACACAAATAAGAGCTGGGACCCAACTATTTATGATCTATGTTAATGATCTGAATGAAGGGACCAACTGTATATTGTAAAATTTGCTGATAATACAAATATTAAGTAGGAAAGCATACGCTGAGGAAGGCACAGAGAGACTGAAAAGGGATATAGATAGGTGAAGTGAATGAGCAAAGAAATGGCAGATGGAGTACAATGTGAAACATATGATGTCAAAGCTGAAAGGCAGAATAGAAAAGGAGAAAATGATTTAAATTTCGACAGACTGTAGAACGTAACAGTACAGAGTGAACTCGGTATTCGTATGCACGGATCACCAAAAAAAAACATGCAGGTACAGCAAGCATTTAGGAAGACAAATGGAAATTTGGACTTCATAATTCACCCTCCTACAATAAAAATAGGTAAGTTTGTTAAAACTGTATAGAGCATTCATGAGACTATACTGTGTATAGTTTTGGTCTTCTCATTTAAAGTGAGATATAGCTAAGTTGTACTGACTGGTATTAGGAAACAGCAAAGGCAGTCAACATTGGTGGCTTATAAACCATTCTTACTGGTAGTGTGGAGTATGGTATTAATAAGAAAATTAGAGGTGCATGAAGTAAGAGCGTTGGAAGTAACCTTGTGTGACTTCAACTTACATATAGACTGGGTAAATCTATTGCTGTGGAGAAAGGATTCCAGGAATATGTTTGAGAGAATTTTTCTTGAATAATATATTGAGATGTATGGAATAGGCTACTTTAGGTATAGTGTTATACATAAAGGGCTGATTATTAGCCTTGTTCTGAAAAAAAGCTTTTAGGGAATAATGACCACAGTATGATCAAATTTTCCACTAAGTTTGAAGAAACTGTGGTTCAGTCTGAAAATAGGATCTTAAATCTAATTAGGGGCATATATGACCATTGGAGAAGGCATCTATGGTGAATTGGAAATATACTTTAGTATGTTTGACGATAAATAGGCAAAGTCTAGTAGTTACAGCATTTAATGCTTGACTTCAAAACAAAAAATTCCTTTAAGGCAATAATACTCAATATGAAAAGCTAGAGTGCCTTGGCTAACAACGTTACTCAAGGATCATATTAGACTGAAGGAGAAGACTCATAAAGCTGCCTAAAAATTTGTAAGGCAGACGTTTAGGAAAACTTTGGAATACAGCAAAGGAGGACCAAAAAATCACTAAAGAAAGTGAGATTAGTACATAAATGTAAAATAAGAAGTATTAAAACAAAGCTTCTATAGGTATTTAAATGGAAAATATTATCAGTGACAAACGTGTGTCCATTACAAACGGAGACAGAAAAACTGGAAATAGGGAAATGATAGAGAACCTAAGTAAGTAATTTGCCCGTGTCATCACAGAGGAAGGCATATGACATCACCCTGAAATAATTAAGAGTCAAGGATCTATTGAGGGGATGGAACTGAAAGCAATTCTGTGTTAGTTTTTTTTAAGAAAGTAGAATTGGAGAAATTAATGTGACTCAAAATTGTCAGATCCCTAAAGTCTGATGATTTTCACCCTGAAGTGTTGAAAGAGATGACAACAGAAATAATAGATACCTTGGTGATCATCTTTCAAATTTCTGCTAATTCTATAATGGCACCTGCAGTTGGAAAGTTGCAAATGTAACACCACTTTTTTAAAAATAGAGGGAGTGAAAGCTATAGACATGCTAGCCTTTAAAATAATATTGAAATACGAGAATCTGTTAAATAGGATATGATTATTGGATATTTTGAAATTAATTGTTTTACTGCTAAAGTTAGAATAAGTTTATGAAAGGGAAATTATGTTCAACAAAGTTGAGAGTTTTATGGTGTTCCAATAAGCACAGTCAATAATGGGGAACAAATGGATGTGATGTATTTGTATTTTCAGAAGTAAGGCTTTTGATAAAGCCCCCCCCCTGCAGAAGGTTAGTAAATTGAATTAAAGTGCAAACATTTTCTGGTGGGTGGCATGGTGGCTCAGTGGTTAGTACTGCTGCCCCACAGCACAGGGACCCAAGTTCAGTTTCACCTTTGGGCAACTGTCTGTATGAGGTTTGCACGTTCTCCCTGTGTCTGGGTGGGTTTCCAACAGATGTTCTGGTTTCCTCCCGCAGTCCAAAGGCATGCAGGTTAACTGGAGTGGCCATGCTAAATTGCCCATAGTGTCCAGGGATGTATAGGTTAGGTGCATTAGCCATGGGAAATGTGGGTTACAGTGAAAGGGTCGGGAAATAGCTGTGCATGGGATACTCTTCGGAGGATCGATGTGGACCTTTTGCGCCAAATAGCCAGTTTCTACACTGTAGGGATTCTGTAATATACTGGCATGACTTAATTAACAAAGGAACACTAGTGTTCTTGTTTTAAATCACTGAGAGCTAGCTTGTCAGTGCACCAAGTAATTTGGCACACTAGTCCTTGACACGAGAAGACTTAAGTACAGAAGCAAACAATTCTTGCCTCACTTTACAGAGCACTGTTGAGACAGTAGCTGGTGTATTGTGTGCAGTTCTGGTCACCTTGCCTAAGAAACAATGTAATTAGCATTGAGGAAGTGCAGAAGGGGTTCATCAGACTCATTCCTGGTTGTATTGTCCTGTGAGGAGAGACTGTGGAGACAAAGTCCATATTCTCTGGAGTTCAGAAAACTAAGATACAATCTGATAGAAAATTCTTAAAGCATAGAACAGTTGCGGGAAAGATATACCTCTGGCAGTGAGGTCAGAACTAAAGGTGATGGTCTTGATATAAAAGGAGTGAGGTGAAAAGGGTAGTGAATCTCTGGAATCCTCCACCCCAGAGGGCTGTCAAAGCTGAGTCATTAATTAAGTTTCATACAGAGGTTACTAAATTTCTGATTACTAATGACATCAAGGGATACGCAAAACACTTGGGAATATAGCATTAAGGTAGATGACCAGTCATGATGCAAAATGGTGGAGCATGAGGAGCTGAATGTTCTATTCTTGCTTTTATGTTCCTATACTTGCATTAGAATAGATCAATGAAGGTTCACCTCAATGAGTTGAATGGTCTGCTTCTTCTATTTATTGTGATATTTCGATAAAATAGTTGGCCAACTCATCATTGAATCATCTCGGGATTACCTCCTTTCTCTACCTGAGTCTTGATAAAACCATTACAAATCCTGCCGTTACTGCTTCTGTTTTTGTTGCATGTATGATGCAAAGTTTGCAATTATTTTTAAAATCTTAATTACAGGTTAACTTGTGGAGTTATTAACATTGATTGGTTTCAAGTGGTTTTCTTTAAAATGATATCAGTCAGTCACCTTAATAGTTTTGTTTTCTCCAAGGGCTGTAAAAAGGCTATTTAAACTGAAGATTGAAATGAGAAAGAATATTCATTGTGGTTTAACATGGTTCATTGCAGTAGGGATAGTCTCATCTCAGATGTTTGTCATTAATCTGCAGTTTTTCTGTGACTAATATGCTTTTCCTGAGAATCAAAGTAGTTGAGACTGTGCGATAACAGTGATTCTTCTCTTCTCATCTGTTGCATGTGACCTATTACAGATGATAGTTGACCTGTGGAGCCCATAGATTCCTGTTTGCTGGTAACAAGTTCCCTTTTCTGTTCAGGCATTTCATACTTGAACATTAAGCGTCATATTGGCCAGTTTATGTAATCACAAACTAAATCACTATCATATGTGAAATAAATAGTGCAGCTGACAGGCTAGTTCTCAACTACTTATAAAAGTGCATGCTGCATCTCTTATCTGTTACTAACAGGCTGTTTCTTTCTACTTTTACAGCAGAAACTGCTTCACATGGCTAACATGGCAGCGAGACTTCATCAAAAAGTGAGTTCCAATGAAAATATCCTGACATACAAGTATGAATCAAAAAAGCAACAACATTACAAATGAGTTCACATATATAGCAGTATTGTGCTTTTCCCCAGTGTCCAGCAGTCACTGTTTGGTATCTAGTTGACAAGATTGATGCTGCAGTGTAAATCTCTGTAGCGCTGTCATGGCTGGTAACAGGCATCAGTGGACCTTTCCCCATCACAAATCTATCTTCTGTTGAATAGAGATTAATAAGATGAAGCACTATTCTTCCATATGTTGAGTTTTACTGCTTCTCGCCTACCCCCACCCCCCACCCCCTGCAAAAAAAAGACAAACAAAAATAATTAGAGTTCACAGTAGACTACCACCTTCTTCTATGGTCAAGCAGAAATCAATTCACCCAGGCCCTGTACTCACTCAGGCCCTGTACTTCTTAGATATTAGCTAACCTAAGCTGTACAAGGATACTGATGAGGAAGAGAGAATTGCTACTTTTCTGCTTATGTAGCAGCAGAGCAGAGATATCTTGACGCCCTCATGTATCAAAATCATTTAAACAGAATCAGGTCACTGTCCTAAAGGACACTGTCTTTTCTATTAGTGCAAGAAGGATGGGAAGTAAGAGTAGTCAATTACTCAATATTACTAATATAATGAGCCCTCACTGCCGTTTTACATGTTTTCTTTCTAAAATGTTTTAACTTTTACTGTTTGAATCATGATAAACCTGTCACATCATTTCTGCATTTGATGAATTGTTTCTTTTCTTTGATTTAAACCAAAGTGTGCTTGGTGCATGATCCCTCAGCTGCACAAAATAACTAATAGAATGTAACATGCTGCCGCTGAGTTGTGGATTATGTAATAATTGTAAGAGGGTTAAACTATATTAATGATTATTAATTGTCTGTTCAATGCAGTTAGCAAGTATGTCCTTGTAAGACTTAAGATCATTCTTACTGTATGTGAAAATGAATGACTAATGTATTTAAATCATTCATGGTAGAATAGATGGTTAAGTTGCAGTGAAAGGTTACATTGATGGGCAGGATAAATGATGGATTTGTTTACCTCACATGAATTAAAAATAAACTGAACGCTTTTTTTCTTTCATTTGGCTGACCAGAGATTTAGTGAAAAATTTTAAATGAATCCCTCATTGTCTCCAGAGTTTCCAATTTAGTTGCGCCATTAAATAAAAGTCTGTGATTCTGCTCAAAATAAACCTTTTGACCGAAATTTTAGTCACCCCTTCTGATGCATCATTGTTTTGTTTAGGGCTTATTTTTGCCTGTGAAACTCATTGAAATTTTCTTGCTTTCAAAGTGGTACACGACAAATTGTTATTTTCAACTTGGAATGGAATTAATGCAGATTAGGTGTGTGTTCCTTCTGAGGTAATCAAGATGGAAAATAAGTAGAATGGCCAAGAGTGGTTCCTCTTTGTTTTGTGGTCCTGTGAGGATTTCTGCCTAAAATTCTGTTGTGGAAATTTGCAAAAATTGAAGAATTAATTCTTAATTTGTAACAGGTTTCCTGAATTGCACAATCACTTCAAAAAATATGGAACTGACTCTTGTCATATTTTGGCTAAGCGTCAGTTACATTAAGTTTCAGGAAGGATTTCTCTCCATTACACCAAGTGAATTTTCTCATGTTATCTCGCCAAAATTGCCCCATTAACTACTTACCACTCCTATATGGAATGCATCATGTCTGATGCAAGCCTGGTTCGACCACTCACTTAATCACCACTGCTGGGATATCCCGGAATATATTAGCATCACTGGTGCCACATCACGTGTAATGCTTATTGGTCACCTGGGCAAGAATGACAGTCGAGAGCAGCCCTGCGCAGTTCCTGATATTTTCTCCCAGGAAGAAAACTGGCCGTACAAGTGCATGAACATTCGCTCCCCCCATCCCTGCCTGACATGACCAGTACTCCCTCATTTCCACCCACACAGACAATGAAAGATGCAAATTCAATTGGGGTGATCTAACCATCCTAGCATAGGCAAAACAGAGATATGTCAGAGAATTCTTTGAAGCCAGGCCCTCCAACTGGAACTCAATCAATAGAGACATTGAACTGGACCCCTTATAGAAACCAGTCCGATACAGAACTGTAAGTACCAACAAACAGAGATATAAAAACACCAGGCAGGACAGACCACCATGCTATGGTCTGGCGATGGCAACACGACGGTTGGAGGAAGAGCGCCTCATCTTCCACCTAGGAACCCTCCAACCACAAGGGATGAACTCAGATTTCTCCAGCTTCCTCATTTCCCCTCCCCCACCTTGTTTCAGTCAAATCCCTCGAACTCAGCTCCACCTTCCTAACCTGCAAACTTCTTCCTGACCTCTCCGCCCCCACTCCACTCCGGCCTATCACCCTCACCTTGACCTCCTTCCACCTATCGCATTTCCAACGCCCCTCCCCCAAGTCCCTCCTCCCTACCTTTTATCTTAGCCTGCTGGACACACTTTCCTCATTCCTGAAGAAGGGCTTATGCCCGAAACATCAATTCTCCTGTTCCTTGGATGCTGCCTGACCTGCTGCGCTTTTCCAGCAACACATTTTAAGCTTTTCTTCCTTCAGTTGCTCTCATCCACCCACTTGCCCCACACTAATGACCCTGTGTGTCCCCTGCTCTACTTAGTCATTCCTTTGGAACACCTCACTACCTTTTCCCTACATGCACCAAAAGTAACAGCTGTACCGGCTGCTTTCATCTCCTTTAATACCTCCCTTCCTCTTAGTACAGAGAAAAAAACTCATAATAAGGCAGAAAGAGCCAAAACAAGTGGTGAGCTGCCCAACATTCTGCTCTTTAAGGCCTTTGAGGAGTAGATCCTGACTATGCTGAGCCACTGATTGTATCTAAACCTGTTGACTTGTTGTGCCAGCACTTCTAGACTGCTAAATGACACAGCACTGCATTGGTACTATGAGCCTGACAGCTCTAGCTGAGGGGGGCATACTGCAAAAAAAGGCTGGGTGAGACAAGGTAAGGATGCTGTGAACATCTAGGTAAGCTCACAAGGCAAGGATACTGTGAATATCTAGGTAAGCTCACAGTGAGGGGTGCTAAGGGAGCAAGCCAGCAGCCTGGACATGAAGCCTGGCCCAATCCTTTGGGTACATTGCAATGATGGCTGCCACTGTATCCTGAGGTATAGTGTGGCAACACGGAAGCATAGTGCAAGTGGACCGGAGACATGTCATGATAATAAGGGGAGGATGGTACATGTCAGAATGTGTAGGTAGGCATGCTTGTGGGTGCTGCCTGAGGAACATACCCTCAAGACTTTGGTGCTGAGGAGTGAGTGGTGCGCTGACATCACCAGGTGCCTGCAGTCAACTTCACCTCGGGCGTTGTTGACATCTAGATTTCTCGGTGTTTGGGTAGGATAGGAATCTGCATATTAATGAGGTGAGACTGACAACATGAGAATCCCCCCAAAAGGCATCTCATTGGTGCCCAGTGAGAATCTCAGCTCGACCCCTGGATCTCTGTGTGAAAATGCTCCTGATGCTGCGAAGAAAGACCTCACCCAACTTCTTCTGTGGTTTGCCCAGATTTCTCCCTCGTAGTCCCCACTATCATTCAGCCCCTAAAGGATCCAGGTTTATTATTTTACCCTGTGCAGGTTAGTGATTATGGTCTGAAGGAATGACCAAAGTATTATCACCATTGACAAAAATGAAAAACTGTGCATAATGTTTGCGTGACTGTTATTACACTATCCTTATTGGGGGTCGGTTCGCTCAGTTAGCTGGTCAACTGGTTTGTGATGTACAGAAATGCTAAGAGTGTGAGTTCAATTCCTGCGCTGGCTGAGGTTACCATGAAGGACTCTCCTCCCCTCACCTGAGGCATGGTGACCGTCTGGTTAAACTCACCATTAGTTGTGTCTCTCAAGTGAGAGAGCAGCCTTACCATACTTTTCAATTTTACAGTGGGATCTTTCATTACGTTGTACATTGCATAACATGATACTGTAATGTATTAGTAATTTAATAATTTTTTTCTCTACAGTTAACACCTCTTGTTCGTATAATGCTTTCTAGCAGCATTTCTGGTTATCTGCTATTTTGTGGTTAAAAACAGTATGCTGAAGGAGATCCCATAGACTTTTAATGTGCAGTAAGTTCTCCTAACCGATCCTGATGTGAATACATTTTCTATTCATGCTGAGCTTTTGCTCACATAGCAAGCTGCCTATGGGAGATTGGGATATTGTGAGAGGAATATAGTTGGCCAACTGTAAGAATTAGAAATACTGCAGTAGCCATACAAAAAGCAGTGTTGGAGGTTAACAGTACTGTTGTTAAAACAAAGAAGAAAGCAACGGATCTGCCATCATATAGCATTGACCTCTTCCAATACTGCTTCAAGGTACACAGTGGAATGCCAAATGAGAATATCTGCATAGTTTTTGCTTTATCTGTGCCTTATTTTTACCTGTGAGGGCATCATTAACCATGGTAGAAGTGGCTGAACTTAGTCTTTAAGGACCCATCCTTATAAACTACAGTCACTTTCAAATAAACCTGGCACTTATGATTATCCCACAATATAAATATGATGAATGGTGTATGTTTTATTTTGTAACTATACCACTATATTTTGATGGAGTGGAACTTCTTTCTACTCATATAGCTGTGACAATATGCCTAGGGCCTGGATGACCTTTGGGTGCCTTCATTATCCCCTTTGAGGTTTATAAAACGCAGCAGTGAGCCAAAATTGGGCAGCTATGCTCTGCTGCTGCTGCTGCTGAAAGTGAAAGGAAATGAGAGTGCTGGCCCTGCTGTGTGTGACATCTTCTATTTGACACATTTCTGTACATTTGGCTATTCTGGCAGATTTCTGCAGTCGTAGCGTGGAAGAAGCTAAAAGCGAGCAACTTCAGAGGTGTCATGACTCAATGCCATTGACAGTGCCATCACTGTTGTGGAGATTCTCCTACCATCATTCTGGCACCCCTTTACCTCTTCATTGTCATCTGATATAAAAACCCTTTGGAAGGATGGACAAGAGAATGTTTCCCAAGCCACATAGCATGGGGTTCAGTTGGTAGAAGAATTGAATCCTCTTAAATTGACATTGGATTGAGATCCCAACCGGATTTCTCTCTCTCCCAGCTTTCTCTGGGATCTGTTCTGAGTTCAGGATTAAGTGTTTTCCACCAGAGCGCAGGTTCCACATTGTGTCTGCACTCCCCCAGGTTAGAAAAGGTCAGTGCAGAGCAGGATCTTGACTGTGCAGCAAAACTGACCTGATATCGCAAGGATAAAGGGTGAAACCAACGAGACTGTGATTAAACAAAAACAGAAATTGTTGGAGAAACTCAGCAGGTGTACCACCAATGTTTCAAATCCTGTGACCCTTCTTCAGAACTAGCCTGTGATGAGCCCCAGTTGAAAGGCTTACATTAGCAGAAGCTGTTCTATAATCCTAAATTCACTGCTAGAGGTGGTATTTCAGTTGGATACTTTGTTCAGTTGTATTCCACTGAGGGTTATCTAACATTACTGTCTGTGGTACTTCACTTCAACATGGATACCAGACATTCTGCAGTTGCGAGAGTGTCTCAAGAGGAGGTCTGTTTTTTTTGCTCTAGACTAGCAGCTCCAGTGATGGACAATACTCCACAGACCCATCCAGCTGCTTGGAACAGAGAGGATGAACACAGGGTTGTACCTCAAAGGTGGTGATGTTCTTAGTGCATGATCTGTTGGCCACAGGTCTGTTTCCTTGACCTCTCGAGCACTGTCTCAAAAGGTTTAGGTGGCAGGTAGCTGGTGGCCATCCATTGCCTGTGATTGTTAAAGTGACCATAGTCCTGAATTTCTCTGTGTCCTGGAATTTCTTCGGATCTGTTAGTGTCTTCTTTAGGATCTTGTAATCTGCTGCCAACATCTGTATCAGCCAGGTTGCCTGTGTCTTCTTTA
Organism: Chiloscyllium plagiosum; assembly: GCF_004010195.1. Taxonomy (NCBI): domain Eukaryota; kingdom Metazoa; phylum Chordata; class Chondrichthyes; order Orectolobiformes; family Hemiscylliidae; genus Chiloscyllium; species Chiloscyllium plagiosum. Next base: position 24,159,262 of record NC_057731.1, on the reverse strand, counting down.
TGGAGGCTTCCAATTATATTAACTTTGAGATCCATAAAATCAGTCAAGTGCAGAGACTGAGGGTTTTGCCACCCCTTGCAGGATCTTCACACACACAGGCTCATAGGCAGTAAACTGTGTTATTTGACCAACATATTTGCTCATTGAAAAGGGTTCCAATTCTTTCATGTGCAGTTGTTGTGCAATCACCAAAAAAATGATGATCCAGGGAGCTGCCATTACTCTTTCTTCCTTCAGTGTTGTAAAAAAACATAGGCAATCTCTCCAACAGACAGCCTCAGTGGCTGGTTCCTCTGGGGACAAGGGTTGCCATCTCAAAACCTTCCTAACTAATTTCAGGGAGAAACCCCGTCAGAGATAAACAAGAGATATGACAGGAGCCATGTCACCATTTTGACTACCCTTGGAGCTGTCAGACCAGTGAAATGTAAGTTCGGTGTGACTCAGCAATGAACTTCATGAACCCTCTCTCCATGTTCCCTCTTAGTGTCTACTTGCAGTTGTCTTAACCAAGAGCAGGCAGGCACATGGTTGCAAATGAAAGTGGCAGTCAGGCACTAAGCTGATGTCTTGATCAATATTATATAACTTGTAAGAAGAATATGCAGCTGTGGGTTAATATGCAGCCAGGGCCCTGCACATCTGACTTTTCTGAGCTTGTCACTCTTTCAATGGAGACCATTAATGCAATATTCACAGACTCTCACAAAAACAAACTAAAAGACATAAACTTATTTGATTTAGACATTCTTGACCATATCAGTCCCACAGTTCTCTACCTCAGTCTCCGCTCCTCCCTCTTTAGATATCTAAACATCAATTAACAGCAATTACCCATTTCTTTTCTAACATTAATTACTTGTTGCGTTGACACAAATGCCTACGACATCTTGTTAAGGACAAACACCTCCATTTTCTGTCCAAGGATGTGCATTTGGAAATTCTGACAAAAGCTTATCCTTTTCCCACTTCTTCTCCACTGTGTTCTCATTTTTGTGGGTGACCTTTGAGCTTCAGCCTCTCAGGAGAGTTTAAATGCCTGACAACTTCGAAGGAAGGTGGAATTTCTCCACCATGGCCCCCTTCTCCAGAGCCGACTTCAGCTCAGATGCAATATGCTTCTCACCAGGTGCTCTTCTACCTTCTCTATGAAGGAGGATGTACTGAATTGTTTATATCTGCACTGATGGAAGATGCACAAGGAGTCATGTGGCAGTGCATTCTCAGGCTGCTTGGCCTCCTCTGAGGATTTCTTGTGCTGCTCCATTATCTCCTCTGCCCACACTCCCGATGCTGTTGTAGAGTATAAAAAACAAGAGATAGTGCTGAACCTGGTGAAATGGGTTAGCATAGTATTGGTAGCATTGGTCCAACATGAGTGTCACTTTGAACCCATTTGGGGCTGAGATATCTAATGCTGTCATATGTCACTGGGTCACCTGTATCTCTCCAGCAAGGACACTTTGTTCGGCTTTCATTGCTGTTGATCTGCAAGCGTTCTTCTCCATCCTGGTCAGCATGGTCCTGGCTTCAGCTCCATCTCTCAGTTCTCCTGAATCCATAGAGTTTGTGGTTTGTACAGCAGTAGGGAAAGACAGAGTTAAGAGTGAACTAATTGCAGAGGATGGAAGGTAAACATTCAGTGAGAGTGACTGTGAGGAATTGGAGTGGAATAGCAACAGGTGGAGGTGTGTGTGTGACAGCTATCTATTGAGATGGAGTTTTGAGAAGGATGCAGGAAAATAAGGTTAATGTTTGGTGATAATGCATCAACTGGAGGACTGCTGTACAAGATCATATTCCAGAATTGGGAGATTGATGGCTTCAAGCAGAGAGTTGAAGGACAAATGCACGGCATGGTTTCATCGCTAGCAAGTAATAGGAAATATTAAGCTATTGCAGCCAGCCAACATCACCCACAAGCACTGGGTGCACCAAACAGCCTGGGCACAGAAAACAAGCAAGCTGTGTAGCAAGTGGGGTCTATTGCACCTATCATGAAGCTATCTTGCATTTGAAAATCATTGCAAGCATGCAGAATAAAAGGATGGTGACGTCCATCTATGCAAGTGAAATCTAGCTCTGAATTTGAAGCCAGAGGTTACAATAAGGATCAACCAACAGGTGCAGCATATGGCAACTACAGCAAGGAATATGCCAAAAACCTGCACTACTTGATACATAAAGTTGACAGAAAGGCCCAAGTTCAGTGGAATTGCTTTCATCTAGAGGACAAGCAGGCTCTCTACAGTGTGAATATGACACATTGTGTAGATTAAGTCAATCAACCAAAAGCTTTTGCTCCACACAACATGTTTGCTGAAAGCAAACAGTGTAAGCACACACTGGAAACCAAGATTGACATCGGAGCTAATGCAAATATCCTACCAGTCTGAGTTCTGAAGGACATTTACTCAGATCATTGGAACAATTGAAAGCTACTAAATGAATTTCATACAATGGGTTGCCACCTCATACATTGGAATATTAACAAGGCAGTTCAGAATGCAAATGCCAAAACTTTTACTGGTAGACATAAATGGACCTGTATGTTAAGGCTACCAGAATATGGCTTTCAAAATTGTAGCTATCCATGAGATTAACAAGTAATCCAGCACAACAGGAGACACCACAAATACTTGCATTGAGCCAGTCCTGGATTTTATAACAATTGCACCTGGGCAGATTTGGTCTAGAGGAAGATTCAAAGGTGATGCCATATTGTAAAAAAGGTGCAGTTCCATCAGTTTACCTTCTCAAAGTGCTATGTTAAGGGATTTTTAAAAAAAACTTAAGTTGGATCTGGATGACATGGGATTATAGTGGCATCATTTGTCATGTGGATCTTCACACAGATTGGCGCAGTTCAATAATGTGCCTACTCAAGAATGATACTGAATCTGGGTATGTTGAAATCTGAAACTTTCCTTAATTTGATGCCCATATGAGAGGAATTGAATCCCAAATTCACAGGAGCTAAAATCATCTTGACGATGGATACTAAACCTGAATATTGGTTGGTACAACTGGCCAGGGTGTCTCAACAAGACGTTACCTTCAGAACTGTATTTGGAAGATGTTTAGTTGATTACCGTTTAGTTGATCTATCAGTAAAGATGTATTCCAGCATCATTTGAATGAAATTACAGAAGATATGCCTGGTATAACATACGGATGATATCATGGTAATGGGCAAAACCAAAGAAGAACATAATCAGACCCTTCACTCACTGTTTGCAGTAGCTCACCACCAAGAACATATTTTGAACAACGAGAAGTGCGAGATGAATACATCTAATGATATAGCTTTCTTTGGTATCTTTAACAATAAATTTGTCTCATATGCAGCTAATAGACAATAATGCACATGCAATGCCTTCATGTAACTGTTTTCTGACTTTAGTCCAGGATTTCTGATGGCTGACATTGCATTCACCACCTTTGTGATATAACTTCACACTTACCTGATTTCCTGTATACTTTCGGGTCATCTCCATCTATTAAGACACCTCCCATTATAGAGCTCATGACAACTGGCAACATCAATTTAGATTTTGTTTTGGCTCTACATTCAGGATGCAGAATTTGTCTCAGCTCTGTCAAAGTTGAAGCTATGAGACAAGCACCTTCACTACAAATCAAAGACCAATTGAGATGTTTTGGGTTCTTCAACTACTTAGTACCATACGCATCTATTTCTTTCCAAGAGCATCATCATTGAGAGAGCTGCTTAAGAAAGACTTACCCTATGGATGACAAGAGAATTTTAATAGGACGTGGTTAGATTAGATTAGATTAGATTAGATTACTTTACAGTGTGGAAACAGGCCCTTCGGCCCAACAAGTGCACACCGACCCGCCGAAGCGCAACCCACCCATACCCCTACATTTACCCCTTACCTAACACTACGGACAATTTAACATGGCCAATTCACATCTTTGGACTGTGGGAGGAAACCGGAGCACCCGGAGGAAACCCACGCAGACACGGGGAGAATGTGCAAACTCCACACAGTCAGTCGCCTGAGGCGGGAATTGAACCCGGGTCTCTGGCGCTGTGAGGCAGCAGTGCTAACCACTGTGCCACCGTGCCGCCCACAGTGGCACGGTGCAGAGATTTCCAAAATGCACAAAACACCTATATCTTCTCAGGTTCTACCTAATGGAACAACCCAAAGGAACTATCTTTGAAAGAAAAGGAGATGGTGTATTATTGCCTCTGGAATGATATCCCCTTTAAGAGCTCAACATGCAAATGTGCCAAGTATCCAGATGTTAGTACAGCATGTAATCACAGGCTCTCTGCACTGTAGCTTTCTAGGCACTGGCTGTATCTTAAGATTATTCAAGAGTACCTGTTAATTTAGCTGTAAATAAACCCAGCAGAGATCTTCAAGTAAATAGAGTCCAAGTATTTGATTTTTGTTGTAGTTAGATAATACAATAATATTATGCCAGATTTCTGTACTCTCCTTGAACTGGTTTCAATGGTATTATTTAACTAAAACCTCAACAAAATGCATTTAAAATAGTACTATAACTTATTCAAATCTTACGCAAATTAATATTACAGCAAATTGTGATTAAGTGTGTAAAGTTGTCTTGCTCAAGTTTATAAGAATGTGTCTTCAATAGAATAAAGAAATTTCAATAGAAGAAAGTAACCAGACCGAATAGCTAAATTTCTTATTTCTATGCACAATAGGAGTAATACCTGTTCTTTTTCTGTTAATGTGAGTCATTATTGAAATTGTGGGAGTATTACTTTTGTAATATGTTTACTTGGAGTATGAACTCGTTAGTGGCACTAAACAAATAGCATGTTAATTATCTCTGATAATACTTCTTAAGAAGCCAATGAGCCACTTATCCTGAATTAATATTGTGGCATTTGTTCATTCGGCAATGGAGTGTACAGTTATGTTAGAGAATTAACAATAGAAAAGATCAATAATGGTGCCTTGCCAGTTGTCATGAATTCCATAATGGAAAATGTCCTAGTAGGTAGAGATGACCCTAAAATGTACAGGAGATCAGGTAAGTGTGAAGTCATATCTCAAAGGTGGTGAATGCAATGTCAGCAATCAGAAATCCTGGACTGAAGTGAGAAAACAGTTACCTGAAGGCATGGTATATGTATTATTGTCTAGTAGCTGCACATGAGGCAAATTTATTGTTGTTAAAGATGCCACACAAAGCTGTATCATTAGATCTATATTCAAGGGTTCTACAGTTAAAAAGGAACTCTGATATATTTTTGATTTGTGCAATTATATTATCCAAGATTAGTAAATTAAGCCGATTTCAAACAAAAAAATCTATAGATGAACTCTTAATCTTTCTGTTCCAGTTATTTCTTTTACTTCTTCAGTTTGGTAAGTTTGGACTATGCCAAAGGATAGGCCATCATAGAGGGGAGATGAAAAGATCGGTTAGAGGCCACAATCCAATCAGCCATGATTTTATCAATTATCAAAGCAAACTTGAGGGCCTACTACTGCGCTGAAATCTCATGTCCTTATGTTTTATCAAGTGCAATTTCTGGGGCGGTTTTAACTGGCCAGATTTAAATTCTTCTCTCCAAACAGAGTTGGTACATTTACTATCTCATTATCATATTTGCTTTGATTTCTTTTGATATGATTTGCATTCTTATGGGAATTTTCCTTACACGACTGAGGCACTTCATTTTTCAGGCAGCCTGTGCATTTAGGAAAAATGGAGTATTATTATAAAGTTAGCTTGCCTATTAAAATTTAGGTACACTTCATCCAGTATCCAAGCATTGAATAAGAGAATAAATGTTTCAAAAACAGCAGACATGTATCTCAATGATACTTTTGTGAAGTTAGTCAGAGCACTGTTGTTCTTCTGTATGTACAAATGTATTGCAAGTTCACTGTTGACCCAAGTTTGTCGCTGCCTTTTAACATGATAATTCCTTCTCTTTCATCAAACTCTACAGGAGTGATGTGGCTCTGATTTGTTGCTTTCTGAAGATTTCTGATGGACCTTTCTTCTTAAACCAGCCAATTTTGAAATATTGTAAAGTCCATGTCTTTTTTTAATGTTTTTTTAACCTATGGAGTGAAATGAGAAAGAAACGTTTTGGAACACAGGGTTTTATAAGGATGGCTATATAGAACCATAGAATCCCTATAGTGTGGAGGCAGCGCATTTGTCACATTGAGTCTACACTGACCCTCCGAACAGCATCCCATCCAGAACCCATGCCCTACCCTATTCCTGTAACCCTGCATTTCCCAGAGCTAATCCACTCAGCCTGCACATCCCTGGACACTATGGTATTGTGAGGCAGCAGTGCAAACTACTGAGCCACTGTGTCACCTACATGTTTTGAAAGTAAGGAATTTGGTACCTTCTGTGAACCCTATTTATATATTTGTGGGTTTCAGCAATATGCAGACTAACTGGAGCCATAGGGGTCTTTCCAAGTGAAACTGATTGGTTTATGGAGTTGGTACTAATTATCAAGGAAAAAGCTCCTCTGCCCCACCAACAATGTAATTTAGTTGTCAGTTAGTTGAACAGCTTGGGCTCAGAGTGTGGCAGGGAGAAGCTGGGTGAGACCAGAAGATAAACCAGCAGATTTGCAACTTCCAACAACCTCTCTCAACTCTCAGTTCTCTGCAGTAAGTCACTTTAAACCTGAAGAAAACCAATTTATTTATTTTCTTCAGTCGGTACTGCAAGTTTTGACTTTGAATTAGATACGCCAGAGAGCTTTCATATGTGAATTAGCCACCCTCCCCATGCTTCTTGACAGCCTATGCAAATGTTTTAAAAAAGGAAGATAGAGGAATAATCTAATGACCTGTAGTAAATAGTGATTCTTGTTAAGCACAGGAACCTTATCTGTGCTTTCTGTTAACCTGGATCTAATAATCAGGTAGTTTATGGATTTTTGTAAAAAAAACTAATATTTGTGATGAGTCTGAGAGTAGCAGTGCTTGATTTTGAGCATGCTATCCAGTGAGTTATGACAATATGTGTTTGAGAATAAATTGAGATTAGACAGATTTAAGAAAAAAAAACCTGAGACTAAGAAAAACTGGCAAACGAACACAATTTGCATGAGACTTGAATGCAAGTATTTGAATTGAATGACTCTCATGTGTCTCAGATACCTGGGTCAAAATGAATAATTTCTGCATCTATATTGTCAAAATAAACTGAGCATGTTTTATAGTGACACTAGTTTTTACGTTTGCTTAAATATGTCAATACTACAGTAAGTCTTGAATAAAATATTTTTTCCCCAAACTATTGAATTTAATTGCTTTATTATGTGCTCAGTTACTATTTAGTACGATTGAGCACAATCACAGTATTTGTGCCTTTGGTTTGTGGTGAGAAATAGGCATTACAGGATGGGAGATAGTTTACATAATTAGGAAGCAGATTAAAGTTCATTATTGGAAATTATAGTGAAGACAGATTGAAAAAAATTCAGAAATGCAAGTGAATTTAAAGTAAGCTATGCCTTTCGCCTTGTGATGTTTTTTCTTGCTTTTATATTGTTTCATATTCATCCTATGGATTGTAGCTGTAGTTTTGATATTTACAGGACAATACAAATATGATTGATGGTCTTCAATGTCATTAGAAAGTTGCTGCACTGATAGAATTCCAATATTGTATAAAGTGCGTGGTTGTCAGGCATTGAATGCAGTGCTAAAATGTTTGTCTAATCTGTACAATCAATAATGTTTCCTTTGAGGTTCTAGCCATAGTTTCTTTTAGACTTGTGTCTTCTACACTTCACAAATTAACTGGATGATAATTTTCTGCTGTGATAATGAAATGACAAAGGTAATTGCACACTATATGTATATAGCTGAAAAAAAACAATAAAATTAATCTGAATTAGCCTGACTTGTCGATGAGAAGTATTTATGATATGTAGCAAAGCAATAACGGAGGCTGATGTCATTATAGCAGGGATGCAAGTTATTGCTTTAATGTAATAGTGTTTGAATTTTTTTTAAAAAATGGAGAGACAATGTTATGGTTTGTAGGTGATTGTGCTTTTGAAATTAAGTTGTCGAGATTCTGATAATGGCCAACAATAATGCATTGAGAATGCAATATCTTTTATTGTGTTATGCCTAATTGCATTACCTTGTATTTGCTGTGCCTCATGTCAGCTTTGCAGAATCTGTAGTTAAAATGGTTTCACATTCTGATTTCTGGCAAGTTTGCTGGACAAGACATAGAAAAAAATAAAGTTTGTATTAATAAGTCACTCAATATATTTCTGTAAACCTGCTTCTGTTAGTAGCTAGTCTCAAAGCTACTCCTCATAATCCCAATACTAATATTTAATTCAGTTGTTTATCTGACTAGCACAAACCAGTTTCAAGAATGTCAGATAATAATTTGCTCTGTCTAAATGTAGTAGTTATGTGAACATTTTAAGGTGCCCGAAGAAATATGGGATATTAGTATAACCCATCAGCAAGGATCTCAGACGCTAAGTACTTTGTGGTTGTCATGTTGCAAAATCAGCAAAATCTGAACATTTCCACTTGAACAAATCTTTGGGGCTAATTTGGACAGCCTTTAAAATTAGGGTTGGGATGGGTGGGTGGGTGGTGCATAGTACACCTCCTGGAGACGAGCTACATTTTGGATGCATTAGTGACTGAAATTACTTGAACAAGAATGGAAGTCAGGGAAGAAACAGGAATTGGGAGTATGCTCCAGAGTTTACAGGGCAACATGATGCCTCAATGGTTAGCGCTGCTGCCTCACAGCACCAAGAACTTGGGTTTGATTCCACTCTCTGGCGATTTGTATGTGTAGAGTTTTCAGATTCTCCCCGCGTCTCTGTGGGTTTCCTCCAAGTGCTGTGGTTTCCTCCCACAGTCCAAAGATGTGAAAGCTCGGTGGTTTAGCCATGGGAAATAAAAGGTTATAGGGATTGTATAAGGGGGAGAATCTGGGTGAGATTCTCTTAAAAGGGTTGGTGACTCTATGGGCCGAATGGCCTGCTTTCGCCCTGTACGGATTATATGATTCTATGCCATGCTGGAGGTTTTGATGCAGGAGGTGGATAAGAAGATGGAGTATAACAGGGTCAAAAGTTTATTTGCAAGGGCAAGGTCACACCCTGGTTCAGCTGGAGAAGGTTCAAGTGGGGTGTTCAGTGGGACTGCAGAAAGAGAAAAGTTGATGGCAGTTGCAGTGAAACTCCTGGTAGGCCTGTGTTAGAGCTGTGATCTCTGTTGATGAGCAAGCAGGAGTGTGGCTGAAACTCTCAAGGTTTCTTAGTTTGAATGTAGAGGTTCTCTTTTCATTTATAGAAATAGAGGTCAACTCCATGACAGCACTTGCTGGTCCTTTCATGATACAAATCTAATGGTTATTGTGCCAAATTTTACTGCAGCACAAATAGAAAACAGGCAGTGTTAGATTCATAGAGTCCGAGATACGTACAGCACGGAAACAGACCCTTTGGTCCAACTTGTCCATACTGACCAGATATCCTAACTTAATCTAGTCCCATTTGTCAGCATTTGGCACATATCCCTCTAAACTTCTCCTATTCATATACTCATTCAGATGCCTTTTAATTTCTGCAATTGTACTTGCCTCCACTACTTCCTCTGGCAGCTCATTCCATACACATACTATCCTCTGCGTGGAAAAAGTTGCTCCTTAGACCCCTTTTATATCTTTTCCCTCTCACCCTAAATCTATGCCCACTAGGCTGGACTCCCCCACCCCAGGGAAAAGAGCTTTGTCTATTTACCCTATTCATGCCCCTCATGTTTTTATAAACCTCTGTAAGGTTACTCCTCAGCCTCAGATGCTTCAGGGAAAACAGACACAAGGTAAAAACAATGACTGCAGATGCTGGAAACCAGATTCTGGATCAGTGGTGCTGGAAGAGCACAGCAATTCAGGCAGCATCCAAGGACAGGCAAAATCACAGCCTATTCAGTCTTTCCCTGTAGCTCAAACCCTCCAACCCTGACAACATCCCTATAAATCTTTTCTGAACACTTTCAAGGTTCATAACATCCTTCTGATAGGGAGGAAACCAGAATTGCATGCAGTATTCCAAAAGTGGCCTAACCAATGTCACGTACAGCCGTAATATGACCTCCCAACTCCTACATTCAATGCACTGACCAATAAAGGAAAGCATACCAAATGCCTTCTTCACTATCCTATCTACCTGCAACTCTACTTTCAAGGAGCTATGAACCTGCACTCCAAGGTCTCTTTGTTCAGCAACACTCTCCAAGACCTTAACATTAAGTGTATAAGTTCTGCTCTGATTTGCTTTTCCAAAATGCAGGACCTCACATTTATCTAAATTAAAGTCCATCTGCCACTTCTCAGCCCATCTGATCAAGATCCCATTGTAATCTGAGGTAACCTTCTTTGCTGTTCACAACATCTCCAATTTTGGTATCATCTGCAAACTTACTAACTATAACTCTTTCGTTCACATCCAAATCATTTATATACATGAGGGAAAGTAGTGGACGTAGCACTGATCCTTGATGTACACCACTGGTTACAGGTCTCTAGTTTGAAAAGCAACCCTTCACCACGACCCTCTATCTTCTACCTTTGAGTCAGTTCTGTATCCAAATGACTAGTTCTCTCTGTTTTCCATGAGATTAAACCTTGCTAATCAGTTTCCCATGAGGAACCTTTGCAAATGCCTTACTGAAGTCCATATAGGTCACGTCGACCACTCTACCCTCATCAATCCTCTTTGTTACTTCTTCAAAAAACTCAATCAAGTTCATGAGACATGATTTCCCATGCACAAAGCTGACTATCCCTAATCAGTCATTGCCGTTCCAAATATATGTAAATCCTGTCCCTCAGGATTCCCTCCAACAACTTGCCCACCATCGGTCAGCTATATTGGAAGCTCAGACTGAGGTCATTAAGTCTCAGCTTGGTTCAGTGCAAACCCAGCTTGGTTCTATATGGCTCCAGTTGCTGTTGTGATGGCTCAGGGTGTCAATGATTAAGTCTTTCAGAGTTGTGCAGCAGTACAGCAATCTGTGGTTTCGTGGATTGTTGAATTAATGAGGCACCATTCTTGTATAGTGTTTGTGGCTCCATGCCATCAATTGTTTTCTCTCAGGGTGGTGGTATTTTGACTTTGATCACACTTTCTACACCAATGCCTACTCTATTGACTGTCAGTCACCCAACTCAGACAACTGATACCCATGACGAAAACAGTGCAGACCAAAGCTAAGTTTTCAAAATCTAAAGTTGCTTCCAGGCAGTAAAATGATCTGGATTTTTGCCAGTTGAAAGTTAGCTGTTCTCCACGAGCAATCAGTGAGTGGTGCTATAAAAAAATGCAAGGCTGGGACAGCATGTACTAATGGAGCACAGAAGGATGATTAGTTAAGTATAATACTGCATATTTGAAGAATTGTAGGATAAGGTTGGTATACAAGGCTATTTTGTGTTGGCTTTTATTTCAGGGTTGCTATCATAAAGGCATGAGAAACTTTTGAAGAAAATGGATCTGGTTTTTTTTTCAGGGGCATGAGAGTCAGATGACAACCTGTCTGGAACGCATTGCTACTTCCTCCCTTTCTCATTATCTTCCTCCTCCTGTTCTTGACGTTGTGAAGCATTTACTCTTTCATGGGCAAGCTGATCCCTACTTACTCATAAACTGAGTGCCTTGCTAGGGCATTTCAGAAGGCAGCTAAGAGTCAATGACATTGTTTTGAATCTGACTCATAGCTTGAGTTACATGTACATCAAAATGGGAAAGGAGGCAGATTTCCTTCTCTAAAGGACGAATTGGACCCAAGAGTCTGTTTCCATGCTGTACATCTCTGTGATTGTATGACTGTTGTGGTTCATGTTTTTCTGACAATTGATGATCATAATGTTGGTTATGAAACTGAGAAGTTTTATACTCCTAATTAATTAATTGAATCTAAACTTCAGCTACCATAGTGAGATTTCAACCTATTCTCCCAGAGCATTAGTCTGAATTATTAGTCTATACCCAGGTGACATTGCCACTGTGCCTCCATGTCTCCACACAACAGACTCCAATGAATGAGAATATGGAAATGGAAAGTGAATGAGGAGGTTAAGGTGTTTGATCAAAGCACGCAGACTGGAAATACTTAGCCAATCCTCTATTAGTGCTCAACTATAAACCCAACTCCACAATCTTTTATCTTGTCAGACTAGAGGAGATCAGAGTGGTACTGAGGAGTAAGACCATGATGGGTTTAGAAAATTCAACATGTATCATGAGTGAGAGACAGTGCAGGACAATGAGAACAGGGACAATAGGGAAATGAAACTTGCTGTGAGTTAACATGTGCGCATCAGATTTGGATGACCTAAAATTTAGAATGTGGAAGACCAGCTAGGGAGTGTATTAGAATAGTGATCCTAGAAATAATAACATCCTGAATGACCTTGATACCATAGAGGCACAAATGCCATCCTAGGGTGGCACCTCATTAATTCAGCAATCTGTGAGACAGCAGATTACTTTACTGCTGTAAAACCCTGAGCTGAGATGGCCATTAATTCTGGTGATGTCACTGTGGCAGAAATAGGTGATATTAGTGATGTTGACTACAAGATTATGAACTTAATTTCATAATTAATTTCAGCTCGGAATCAGCATTTGGAATGAATATCTTTATTCTTTCTAGAATTTCAATGGAGAATGTTTTTGCTCAACCATTACTGTTGTCGTGCAAACAGTTAATTAAAATAGCAACAGTGGAGGAGTTGGGAGAAGTGGAGGTGTGGGTAAATTAGGTGTCATTGGTTTACATGTGGAAACTAAAACTATGTCACCAAGTTGCTGAATTTAAATAAGCAACAGGATGGCACCCAAGCATAGAACTTTGGGGACACCGTAGGTAATGGTGTGATGTCAAGGAGACAAGCCATTGTAAGTGATGCTCTAGTTGGGTTTGACAAATAAGAATAGAATCAGCCGAGGCCAGTCCCATCCATATGGATGACAGCAGAGGGATTTTGGAGGGGGAGGATCATGTGGTCAGGATTGTCAAAGACTGCAGCCAATTTGAGAGAGGATGAGGAAATGCTTGCCTTTCTCAAAATAATGTGGGATGTCATTCGTGACTCTGATAAGTGGGTTCTGTAGCAGGGTTAGAAACTTGTCCCACCTGATAAAGATTAAAATGTGCTCTGCAGCAGAACCTATCTGCAGTCTTGTTCTGTGGTTCCCTGGTAACGAGCCATTTATTTCTTTCTCTCTGGACTGGCATGATACAATCCTCAATGTCCACAGTGATGCCAGATTCTAGGGATTCTATCATACCTGGCTCCAAGCTGCTGAGAATGGCTTCTCCTTGGGGCCCAGGAGATGTAGGAACCCCTGCATTCTGTCAGTTTTTTTCTGTTCTGTTGTGTGCCATCATATCCTGCAGTATTGAGAGCTAGAAGGTAGTGAATGTCAAATGGTAATATGCCTGCTGCAATCATGATCTGATATTCAGTGTGCAAGCAGCAAAGGGTGACTGTGAGATTGGCAGCTAAATGTCAGGTTAAGATAAGAATATCTTGATGTTAGAAGTAAATGTTGAGGTGTTCCCTCTAAGGTGTATGGCTGTGCAGCAACTCAAAAGGTCCCCTGTGTGATTTACCACATTTCAATTAGTGCATTATGAATTAGCCGTGTGCTCCCCAGAATTGGTACTTTGCAGTGCTGGTGGATGAATGATGGATGTGTGGTTCACCAAGCAGAAAGGGTGATAACGTGGTGAGGGGATGTCGTATGAAGGGGAATACACTGGCCATGAAACTGATGTCACTAGACCTCAGAGCTGTGTCCTCACATCCAAATAATTGGAGTCAACCTCATTGGCCACTTGCTCCCAATCCTCTTTGATGGTGGAACTCGAAAGGTCTTCTCTCTTCTCATGCTCGTCCATCTCCAAACAGCAATGCCATGGGCAATGGACCCATCTCTCAGAAATACCAACTTGTTTTGATTTGGTTTTCTTCTTTCCATCTTTTAAATTGCAGGAATATTATTCTGCATAACTTCCCTTTACAAGGGACAGCTGGCCTTGAAGAGCTGTGCTGGGTAGACCACTTTATTTCGGCACCATGCTGTTTTCCTCCTTGCTGATTGCATTGGTTGTTGGCAGCGAGAAGGAAACCACTGAAGTAATCCCATTTGGACCATTGCTACATTCAGGTCAGTGAGGTGTGAGCACCAAATGTGTGTGCTGTCTAGTTTCAACAGAACTGGTATAGACAGATTAGCTATTGCAATCCTGCATCGAAAAAATGATGTGTATCAATTTTTAGCCCTTTATATTTCCACAAGCTCAGCAAGAATCTGCAGGGGAATAATAAGATATTGATCTGCAACATGGCTGATGATCCTTCTACATGGTGTTGACGTAGGTAAGGTGGTGTTGAGGTTGTGTCCTTCAAGCTGCTGAATTCATGTTCAGCTGGACATAGAAGCACAGGAACAGGCTCTTCAGCCCACAAGTGTTTAAGAGATGGCACAAACTAAAGCAGCAAGGTCAGAAAGAGCAGATTAAGCACCAAGTCAGCCTCCGATGCTGATCGATATCATGACCTGCCTGCCTTGCATACTCTGTCTCATGTACATGTACGTTAGCATATTCAACAAGATGCCATTGGACATGGGTTAGAGGGGAATTGGGAGGAGAAGTCTAGGTGCTTTTTTCTAATAAACTGACACTTGTAGTGGCAAAACCTGCCAGTGCTATGCAACTAACTTTTGTGGTTTGTCTTTCTTGTAATTTTGTCTGGAATTATAATGGTGTAGCTATTTAAAATTTCACTGTTAAGAAAAATGCTCTCCAACGACTGACACGAATGAAGTGACCGATATCAGTGTATACTTAGATTGAACATGTACTGTTATGAGGACATAACACACTGTTGTCCTAAGGTCAATGGAACACAGCTGTTACCAGTGTGCCTCAAAAATAGAGTTCTGCAAGAGTAATATTTCGAAATTATTTTTGTGCTTCTCATTTATAAACACAAAATAGTATCACAATGGTAACAACAAATATTACGGTGAGTTATCTTGAAAATTCAAGACATTTAATGTCAGCCTTATTTGTCTGAGGTTTGTTTCAAAAATTTGTACTCCAAGGATGTTAAAATGGCCTTTGTTTAAGAATAAACAATTTCAGGATTGTGAAGTCTAAAGTCTTGCCATTCCATTCACAAGAGAATCTGTAGAAGTTTGAAATATTTTCTTAATGGTCAAATTTGAAGCAGAATTTTAGATGTTGCTGTGGACTGTCTCCATAAGCAGGTTTCAAACTAACTCTGATGAATACTACATTTTTCTGTCCAGAAATTGAAGTCAAAACAGGGTGCACAAGAAAGTCATGGTGTGGGTTTCCTTCCAAAAGGAGTATTGTAACTAATGCTGGCAATGCTTGTGTTATCTCCACATATATTAGGACCTGGGCATGGATATTGCATTATGAAAGAATTGAACAGGCATTTGTTACAACCAGCTATTGTGAAAAAAAGTTACATTATCCAGCTCTGCCCAGTGTAACAGATCACCCTTAGTACTATCTCCAATTTCATAATCAAGAGCATCAGTGTGTCAATGAAAAGGAATACCTTGAGAGTCATCCAGCATGGAAACAGGCCCTTTGGTCCAACTAGTCCCTGTGGGGGTTGGATGAATTGCTCAGAGTGGCAGACGTATTCATTCTAGTACCTGGCTTCTATCTCACTTCAAAGCCAAATCCTTGGAGATAGTTGACTGATTTGATTGTGTTGTTACACACGGAGTAAACCTTCCCGCTAAATTTAAAACCAGCAACACAGAAAAGATTTATCCTGTGCAGTAATGTGTGGCTAAGAACTATTTAAAGTAAAAATTAACAACTTTATTTCTTAAAGTATAACAGAGAATAATTAACTAACAACTCTTTACTATTTCTTACTCTAACCTTCCCTTCTATAATACTAGTCCAATAAAACTCCTAATTAAGATTTACAAAACAACACTTCTTATCTCAAAACCAGACAACTTTCAGTTCTTGTCTTCAGCTCTTCCTGTGTCTGCTTTTCTCCTGGTTAGGAATTTCTGCTTTACAGGTTACTGATCAAAAAGGTGCCTTTTTAAGAGAGCTATTTTTCAGGCAGTCTGTTTACATGCTAGGTCGTGGTAGTTCTCCTATCATCTGTTCATTTTTCCCCGGTGTTAAACTCCAGAGCATCGGATTGTGTCATTGGCTTTTAGGATTGTCAATGCACTCAATTCAAACTTGGTTGCAGGCTGATATGTTTCGGGTATAATTTAAACTGATTGGTCAAATTCAAATTTGTTTTTGTCTCCAAGCAACGAACTAATCGAGTTGTTCAACCCACTGTTACATTGTTGCCTTTTTGAGTACACTTGGTGCTGTGTCCAGTAGTTGTGCTGTTTTTAACTCTCTTAAAGGTATACCCACATCTTCATAACAGTGCCTCACCTGATCTGTTTCTGTACAGAGGGTTTGGCATGAATCTCATGAATTATGACTACACCAAGATCTGTAAATACAAAGTTCTACCTCTGATGGAACATTGGTACCTACCAGGTGGAGGATTTCGAGAAGTCAAGATAAGCTTGTATTTTGGCATTATAGTGTGATTCTGCCAATGCACATTGGTAATCAGATAAACACTGTGAGACAGCCTTTCCATTAGCTGTATCACAGAGTTCCATTTGTTGAGGTGCATCTCTTTTAGGATGCATAATGGTAATATGCTGGTTCTAACTCATGTGATGATTTTTAGTGTGTGTTGTCATACCCTTTCAGGACAATTGATATCGATGGTTGCAAAAGTTTTTGATTGCTTTATATTGTCAACTTGATATGTGAGATTAGCAATAAGCAAAGCTTGGTCATTTCTGAAGTTTACTTTGTGCTTGTTTGACTCTGAACCTCATTGTATTTACATCTGTGTAGGTTCTTAATACTTTGCTTGCTGTCAGTATTGTAGTGTCATGCCATCTTATTCTGGGATTTGACATGGTCTCTTGAACTAGATTTCCTGCACATGCATGTCCAATGTCTTACATTTTATAGAGATAAAGAAACATTGGACAGCTCTTGCAGATTCTGTTATTTTGCTGACTATAGCAATAGTGTTGGCTGCACCAAAAGCTTGTGATTATTGTTATTGTGCCACTTGTTGTGTTTATATTTGTATCCATTCTCAAGTAATGTGCCAGTGGTTTGGCCCTTTTTCATGCCCAAAAGATTGTTCCTAAGGCTTTAGTCTCTCTAACAGTTTGTCTTTGGAAAGGTCACACTCATGGCCCTTGCAGTAACATCTTCCCACAAGCATTAGTAGACTTTTGAGGTTGCTTCCCATATGATATGATATGATGTGGAGTCTGATAATATTGTCACTAATTCTTAACTTGAGCTTATCTTTGAGAACCCTCGAGATCTTTCTGATCATGCTTAGAAAGAGCAGTTGTGTTAATTCTGTGAAGCCCTGGTGTTGCAATGATAAGCAATGTTTTTAGAGATCTATTTCATGATCATCTATCTCTTGATCTGTAAAATAGAACTACGTAGTTGGTTGAATAATCATAATTCAGAAAGATGTTGCTGGATGCCCAGTACCTAATTAGCTTTTTGTTTTCCACAATTCCATCTTAAAACCATTGGACCATATCACTTGCAGCAATTGCCCTGACTTTGTCAGTGCTGATTTAAATTTGCTCCTTCCTTAACAACACAGACTTTACATCTTCTGTTCTGAGAAATTGTTACTTGTGTATTGATTGTCAGAAATAGTGTTCTTCCAGTTCTCTCTAATGCACTTCTGTAGTTTTGTGTTTCTACTCAGAAGTGCCTGCCAGCACTTTAATTTTAATTTTCCAAAATATGGCAATCTGATACATTTCCTTTGTTTTGAAAGAATTTACATTTTAGGCAAAGGAAATTAGCTCTGTTATCTTGGTTGTTGATGCCCAATAACAGATCTGTATGGCAGTCTGTATTATCAGAGACTCATGCTGCTGAAGGTTGAGAAACTATACCCTTCCTGAATTTGCTGATGTCCACAGCTGTAACTTGGCTGATCTTCCAACAATTTTGTAATTATCTGTCAGCAATATTTCGTAGATGGTTACAATTGCTAAGAATGTGATTGCTAAGTCTAAGTGGCCACAAACAAATTAGAAGAGAAGGTAATAAAAAAAAGCTAAACAAAAAGAATTAGAAAACTAGAGAGAAGTTAGAATGTATACAGCGGTATCAGCCCGAGCTCATAGTTGGATATGTATGGAAAATGTGTCTCCTGATGGAAATTATATGGCTAAAGCAAGGCTAGCGGCACATGTTTTTGAAGAAAAACTGGGGACTAAGACATGAGTAGATTCACAGGTTATCAGAAAAACAATTTTGAATTTTTTGGGGGGCTTTGGAAACAACTCGTGATTGGGTGTGTAGATAAATTATTATCAAAGATGTTTGTTGAGATCCTAGCTCACAATGGAAACAGTTCTTCATCCTCCAAAGGAGGTACCAAGTGGAAGCACTTTGGAAGTTAAATAAATGTGAATATGAGGGACTTAAGGGGCAACCTTTTCTTGCGGAGGATGGTGTGTATATGGAATGAACTGTCAGAGGAAGTGGTGAAAGCTGGTACAACTACAGTATTTAAAAGGTATCTGGATGAGTATATGAACTCGAAATTGAACCATTTTGTTGCCCATTGTATCTGTTACATGTGCATTAATCAAGATGTGTCTTTGTTGCTGAAGTAAATGTGCCACGTTATGCACTTGACTGGAGATACAAACATTATGGTGATAAATCACTGATGTTATTTCCAGTAAAAGGAGGAAACATCTGATGTTGCATTTTTTTTTGCAGTGGTAGTATTAGTAGGAGTAAGGCAGTCCAACCCATAAAAAAACTGAACCAAAAACAGAAATTCCTGGAGAAACTCAGCAGGTCCGGCAGCACTTATGGAGGGAAAACAGAGTTTACATTTCAGGTCTGGTGACCCTTCTTCAGAAATGGAAAACTGACACTATGCTGCCCTCGATCTTTCAAGAGAGTTTTGACATTTTCCCCATTATCAATGAACTGAAAGATCCTATAGCCCAGAATATTAGACAAATCTGAGTGAAAACTTCTCATTTGTGACACCTATTGAAAAGCAAAAGGCTGCCTTTGACAGATGGATATTTCTCCTCATTTCTCAGGAACATTGAAAAGCCTGGTTCACAATAGTTCACAAAATAGGTGCAGTGTGAAAAAATGAAAGGAGAGTGAAATAACTCCGTAAAGGTCAACATTTTTTAAAAAGAACAGCAACAATAAAGGAGAAGGTATTCACAACCAGAAAATGGAATAAATCCAATTTATACTTTTAGTCTGGTCAAGGAATGATTATTCCACTGAGCCCGAATGTTCAACAGGTTTGTTATTGAAAAGGTGAACCTCCATTTTTCAATGTAACTTAAAAATTGTGTCTTGTCATAGGTCCCTGTGCTGTAACTTAGCAAGGTAAAATGCTGCATCACATAACCACGGTAATTACATCTCTTTGGAATTCTCATTAAACTATACAGTAATTCCACCCAATTCCTGAACTAGTTCCACCAAAGTCATTTGAAACTTGCTCTGGTTCAGAAATGTCTGGAACACTTAGATGCACAGAGGATCCCCACTGAGATATCAGCTAATGAGGATACTGAGGATAGTGAAAATACATTGCATTTTACATTCTCAAGGCTAGGTGTCAATAGAAAAAAGCATGAGATTGATCTAGATAAAAGGAAGCATATGTCCCTCGACAATACCACCATCACAAAACAAAATCTTTATTGAATCATCCACTTGAAAGAGAAAAGTGCATCATTTATGGACTTCAGCTGCATCCTTGATTTCAATAAGGAATGCCAACAGACTGGCACAGCCACCTGGGAATAAACTGATCCATACACATATATTAGTGAAATCTCACCACATGGAATAGGTTAGGTCTGGTCAATCTAATAACAAAACTATCTTGACTGATGTACATCTGGAACATATCCTGTCATCAAAGAGTGAAGCTATTGTCCTTGTGCCACTTAACACTGTGGCTGATACTGTGAAGATCCTGAACACTGTGCTACCCTGGATCTTTCAAGAAAGTTTGACATTTTCCCCGTTATCAATGAACTGAAAGATGCTATAGCTTTGGCCCAGAATATTAGACAAATTTGAGTAAAAACCTCTCATTTGTGACACTCCTTTTACAGCTACATTCCAAGCTGCATGGTCACTGGATGCAGTTGAATGCTCTCCTTTTTTTGAATATCACAAATGATGCATTGAAATTTGTTTTTTTCCAAAATTATTCCCCTCTTGGATTTCACCTTCCAAAAGTGTTTTCTTCATCTGGCAAAGTATTTTCTAATTACTGAGAAAAACCTATTTCTTGTGGATAGGGTACCTGGTTATGAGGCTTTTAATTGTGAACTGTACTCAAAGAATCATTTCATTTAGAGATCCTTTGGTGCTTAGTATGGACATGTTTCCGGTTAATGTTGTTATATTTTGATTAGCTGTCTTATCTAATAGTTGTTGAAGCAATTATGATACATATAGTAGACATTGAAATCGGAAATTTCAGTGTCTAGAACATATTATGTTTTGTTGCTAATGGTGCTTCATTGAGTTAGCGGTATGGTTGAAATAGCACAGACACTACAATGAATGCATTAATTAATACCATAATTTCAACCACTTTTTATTTAGAAGTTTGAATGAAGTTGTTTCTGGATAGAATTTTAGGCAAGTCATGAATTCCCTTTAAAGTTTTCTTCCTTCTGCTTTCCTTCTTCAGTACCTTACCATTAATATCTAAATGTCAGAAGGCATCAGCCACTCCTATAAAGTAGCTCATGATTTTTGACACACGTACACAAAAAATAGTTAATCGACCTAATGTTTTTATCCATATTAATATTTTAGTGCTAAATCATTGTCAGAAACTTTAAGTTCTTGTGACATGTCATCAACCTTGGTGCATCCATGGACATGTAATATAAGATATGGGGCCAGAAATGTTATTTGGTTTTAGCACATTTTTCTAGATTTTTTGTTGTAATAGTCAACATACCAAAATTGGGGAATATTTTAAATTGATTGAACAGAGATAATGTCTTTGGTGTCTGTTTTTGAAAAACAAAATAAAATTTGGTATTCAGAGGACTGTTTTCTTAATAATTGATTTTCATGTAACAGATTTTGCTGAAATTAATCTTTTAAATCTCAGGATAGTGAAGAAAGCATTTAGTATGCTTTCCTTTATTGGTCAGAGTATTAAGTACAGGAGCTGGGTGGTCATGTTGTGACTGTACAGGACATTGGTTAGGCCACTGTTGGAATATTTAAATAGAGACTTTCGGAGGGTTTTATAGAGTCATAGAGAAGTACAGCACGGAAACAGACCCTTCGGTCCAACTCATCTATGCCAACCAGATATCCTAACCTAATCTAGTCCCATTTGCGAGCACTTGGCCCATATCCCTCTAAACCCTTCCTATTCATAAACCCATTATTCCATACACGCACCACCCTCTGCATGGAAATGTTGCCCCTCAGGTCCCTTTTAGACTTTTCCCCTCTCACCCTAAACCTATGCCCCTGGACTCCCCCACCCCAGGGAAAAGAACTTGTATTTCTACCTGACACATGCCCATCGTGATTTTATAAACCTTCATAAGGTCACACCTCAGCCTCAGATGGTCCAAGGAAAACAGCCCCAGCCTATTCAGCCTCTCCCAATGGCTCAAACCCTCCAACCCTGGCAACATCTTTATAAATCTTTTCTGACCAGTTTTAAGTTTCACAACATCCTTCCATTAGGAAGGAGGCCAGAATTGCACACAATATTCCAAAAGTGGCCGAACAAATGTCCTGTACAGCCGCAACATGATCTCCCTACTTCTATACTCAATGCTTTGTCCAATAAAAGAAACTATACCAAATGCCTTCACTATCCTATCTACCTACATCTCCACTTTCAAGGAACTATGAACCTGCACTCCAAGGTCTCTTTGTTCCGCAACACACTCCAGAACCTTAACATTTAGTGCATATGTCTTCCCTGATTTGTCTTTTGAAAACGCGACACCTCACATTTATCTAAATAAAACTCCATCTGCTAAATTAAACTCCTTGACTCATTGGCCCATCTGATTAAGATCCCATTGCACTCTGATCTAACCTCCTTCATTGTTCACTACACCTCCAATTTTGGTGTCATCTGCAAACATACTAACTATATACATCCTATGTTCACATCCAAATCAATTATATAAGTGATGGAAAGCAGTAGACCCAGCACCGATCCTTGTGGTACATCACTGGACATAGAAGAATTGCCCATTGGAAATTCGTTCGGAGTGTGTTACAATGGGGATCCTTGCTGCCCCAGTGTGCACCTCTTATCTATGATGGAATATCAACAGTCAGGCCAGCAGAAAATTCAAGCCCAATTTCTGGATTGTGCTTTTAAACTTAAATGAAATAGAGCATGGGATTACTCCGAATTCAGCCCGAGAAGTCCAGCTTAGCAAAAGGACTGTCTGAAGAGAGTGCATATTTCCTGAGAACACAGGAAACTGTGCTGACAATAAATAGACTTACCAGCTCCAAACATCTGAAGCAGAAAATAACAGGCAGTTGATGTGGTCAACAGAGAGAGGAGACTATAGACTCCTCACAAACTCCTGAAGTAGCATACAGGAGATAGACCTACTCTAGTCGAAGATACACACACCCCACTCATCTGAAGATTCCAGGAGGTTTGTCCTTTGGGAGAAAGAATCGTCAGAATAAGCTTTGATGCTGATAGTACATTTGGGAAACTCTCTAAAAGCTGGCAAATGCTGGAGATGGTCACTTGACATTAGTACTCAGTGAATTGAGAATATTTGAACCTACTGAAAGCTGGAAGTGACTGTAAACTGTCATAAGTGTTATGATCCCAGCTAATGCTGTTATTACTGAACAAATAAGATCACAGACTGAGATATGCTTGATAGATTTGTTTTTCATTTGGTTTTAACAAGATGATATTTCACTGAAACAAATGTGCACTGGTGATTCAAATTTGATTTAAACAATAAGAACGGGAAATTTATTGTGCAAAAAGCACATACAATAGAATACATCAGACTTTTTACATATACCACAAGTTTAAAGAAGTTGAAACACATGGTAAAATGCAACCCCATTAATCTCAAGGGCACCTCTTCACATAGACACATCAGACAGAATTGCCTTCTCCATTACATCTACCTGGTTTAGTTTAGTTGATGCTTTGAGAATCTGATAGTCTTGTCCAAGTGAGGCTACACTTTCTCAGCTTCTAATAACACCTTCAGGCTTTTAATCAAATAGTTCTTGCAGTCTCTCTTCTTCAAGCACAACCATTTGACACATCCAATTCCACCAAACTGAAAACCTTCAAATTTGTTCAAGCAATGGGTATTTCCTCAAGCAACAAAAAATACATTTCTAACTCTTTCTACAGAAAGCCTAATGCAAAAATGTTTACTCTGTTCTATCGTAAAACTCTCCCAGTATTAACAACCCTTATATGCCTCCAAGAAGTCTCTCTCTCTCACATTTACTTTTCAACAAAAATCACCATCTCTGAAAACATATTTGCAAGTTAATCATTTAACCCCTTAATAGATGCAGACTGAATCCACATATCACTAGGTCATATTGTAAACTCTAAAATAAATGATATTAAAAAATAGGTAAATCATACACCTTATATCACAATAGGTACTGTAATTCACTGGGAAGTTCATGTGTGATAAATATGCAAGTAAAATGTTTCTTTCTGTAGTTTAAAGTGTATACCAAAATAATGTTTAGTTAGTGTTTTTTGTCATTTGTTGCAGTAAATACCGTAAAACATCGAATCCTTTTATATTTGAATGAGTACTGAATGTGCTCACACACCAACCGCATGTGCAGAGAATGATAATCTTTGTAACCCTACTGTACAACTTGCCATTGAGATCTAGCACCTACAAACAGGTGTGTTTGTATAATTGATGGCCCATTGTACCTGGTTATGACAGCTATTCTGGTAGTCATGTTGTTCTATTTTTTTCTCCTTAGTTAGAGAGAACGCAATGGAGTCCAAAAACTCTCTTCTTTCACCTCTTTGACGTGAAAGTGATTGGCAAACTGGAAAATATTGTCTGCTTCTACCTGAAGCTTCCTGCACAAAGATAATTAGGACCGGGATTACTTTCAAAGCAGCTGGCAGTATCATCTGTGATGATGCTGTCTCTTTAACAAAGTTATGTTGTTCTTTTTTTTTCAAGAGGATACATAAAGGCAGAGATGCTGATGTGTCTGGAAGTGGCTAACAGATACTGCCTAAGTCAATAATTAGAGGAGACCTTGAGGTTTTTTTTAAAAGACACTTGTACAATGAAAGGAGAGTTACCAGTTCTCTCAGATCAGGTTCATGTTTCATCTGTACTGTCTAAATAAATTCTGTTCTGTTTAAACTGAGAGGTTTGACCAGCTGCATCACTCTTGGAATGTCCACTGTACATCTGCCTTTTAAAAGAATAAAAGTTAGGGGCTGGGGTACCTTCTTAAAAAAGTTTGAGGGTGTCTGGCCTGGTCCATAACACATCTTGCGCTCCTTTGAGACAATAGGCCTGGCTGCACGAAATGGCAGAATTCAGTAATTCTTTGTGAAATAAGGTGAACACAATAACCCTGGCTCAGATGGAGACAAGCGAGGTGTTCCCAGAAAATGCTTTACGGATATCATGCTCTTCTTATTCCCTCTTCAAACAGCTTGACCAATTACTTGTTGCAACTTATTGGGGATTAAAATTGCACCACCCAGGACGTTAGAAAAGTGGGAAGCTGTGAGCATTTGTAGTCACAACACATGTTTTCCCCACATTGAGCACTATCGCCAACTTCAACCAACTCTTCAAAACACTCGAATTCCACAAACTCAACCAGAGCCAGCAGAAATAAATCTGCAAACAACTTGCAAGTTGCTGGAAGCCCTTTTAAATACTGGCGCAAAACGTCAGTGTGGCTTCAAAACAATGTTACATGCTGACTGATATCATTATCTACTGAGTCTGCATATTTCCAAATCATGCTCCTAATATCCATGCTGGTGCTCTGACCAAGATGGCGTTTGGCACAAGCTGCACTCAAAGAGTGGGTCAATGACAAAGGCATGATCTTGGTTCAAAAAGGCACCTGTAACACCAAAACTGCAGGTTCTACTGAACTTCAACCTGTCACCTCTGACCCTGCTTATGATGAAAAAATATTTCAAAACTATATATTTGAAAAACATTTGGTAACTAGACAAGTCATGATCTCTAAGTAACAAAGATAGAACTGTTGTTAATTTATTCTAATTCCAGGTCATTTTAATCAATAATCTAATTGTGATTGTGAACTGAAAATTACCACTTTAAGTGAAACAACTTTAAGCAGATCACTAGTTTTCCATGAAAGCAAATGCAATATTTATATTTTTAGGTTCTGTAGGACCTCTGTAAATAGAATAAAATGCTTAACATATAACATTGCTGAATTTCTATATTGGCATACAAAGAAACTTCCAGAATCTAATTAGTTAAATATAGTTCCAAAAATAACTTTCTACTTACCTCTTGCATGCTGTTTATCCATCTCACCACCTATCTGACTATTCTGGATGCTGAGGGCCCTTCCTCACACCAATCCTCTAGCTTTCAGCTTCTCCACATCGACAACCACCTTCCTGGTGCCGACCCTCCAACTTGTGGCCTGTAGTATTCCCAAGACTGAACCACACACTAATTCTTCGCCATACTGAACCTGCCACACACTGTTGCCCTCTCCTAAACTCATTTGAATGGTGGGATTTGACTGCAGTGATGACACAGATGATAACAGCCCCAGCTTGGTAGCTTGCACTTTTAGAGCTTATGCTTTCACATCTGAAACTGGATCTCGAACTTCTTACAATGGAGAATTCAAGTGCTGAAGCCTAAGCTCTGCAATTTGAGAGTCGTCAGCAGTAGGAAGGTGAGTTAGGAACTGGCACAGGCTGCTCCAAAAAGGTGGGAGGTGGGTCACACAGCTCAACAGTGCACTGGCACAAAACAAACTTAAAACCACACCTCACAACTCTCCAGGCCCCATTAACAGAACAAAATGGGGCAATGTTAAACAGGTATTATCGTACAAGAACAGTCAACACTATGTAAACCCTGTGTGTAAACCAAATAATGAAATGTATTAACATCTACAGAATAAACTACTTTCTACAACCATAACACTTATCCCAAGAATGGCGATCTACGCTATATTTATGACTAGTAACCACTAACATTATGCATAGAAATCCTGGACAAAATAACTGTCAACATCTTGTTCTATGCCAATAATTTATCTACAATGATAGCAGATATCAAGGTCATTCATCAATAATTAACATATTATCACACAGAAATAGTAATACGTACTTATCAACCAATTTAGTTGAAACATAGTTTGTAAAAAGAATGACTGTAATGATAAGTTAAAATGTATTAGCAACATTTTCAGGATATACTGATTAACATTTTCAGATGGAAGCTCAACATTTCCTCGTTTTTGAGCATTTAGTCCAGAAAACACTCATCCATGGCAGAAAATCTTTCAACGTAACAATAACTTAGAGTCATAGAGATGTACAGCATGGAAACAAACCCTTCAGTCCAACCCGTCCATGCTGACCAGATATCCCAACCCAATCTAGTCCCACCTGTCAGCACCCGGCCCATATCCTTCCAAACCCTTCCTATTCATATACCTATCCAGATGCCTCTTAAATGTTGCAATTGTACCAGCCTCCACCACTTCCTCTGGCAGCTCATTCCATGCACGTACCACGCTCTGTGTGAAAAGGTTGCCCCTTATGTCTCTTTTATATCTTTCCCCACTCACCTTAAACTTATGCCCTCTAGTTTTGGACTCCCTGATCCCAGGGAAAAGACTTTGTCTATTTTTCCTATCCATGCCCCTCATAATTTTGTAAACCTCTATAAGGTCACCTCTCAGCCTCCGACACTCCAGAGAAAACAGCCCCAGCCTGTTCAGCCTCTCCCTATAGCTCAAATCCTCCAAGCCTGGCAACATCCTTGTAAATATTTTCTGAGCCCTTTCAAATTTCACAACATCCTTCTGATAGGAAGGAGACCAGAATTGCACGCAATTCTGGCCTAACCAATGTCCTGTACAGCCCCAACATGACCTCCCAACTCCTGTTCTCAATACCCTGACCAATAAAGGAAAGCATACCAAACGCCTTCTTCACTATTCTATCCACCTGCGACTCCACTTTCAAGGAGCTATGAACCTGCACTCCAAGGTCTCTTTGTTCAGCAACATTCCCTAGGACCTTACAATTATGTGTATAAGTTTTCTTTTTGGGTCATGCAGATTACCTTTCAGGATGTCCTTGTGGAGCTGTATATGTGGAAGGCTTGAGTTTCGGCAGCAGCATCTTGACATGAGCAGCAGCCTCTCGGGCAGCAGCATTCATGATGGTGAAGTGTCACCCTGAGAGAGAACGGGGATCTGTGCTCCACTGTGCCACTCCTGCTGCAGCAAAGATTGTTATGCTGCTGTGAGACCCTGCGAGTACCTTTGAATGTTGCTATCCAAATGCATTATAGCAGCAGTCGTAGTGAAATCTTAAAGCTGAGACTTCATGAGTTTTCTCTGAGCGTTCACTGTTGTGTACCTGGGCTTTGGTTCTTTGTTGCAATCGAAACTAAGTAATTGCAATCTGATGTTGCAATACTGTATGTGTAATCATGAAGTTGGCCACCAATTTCATATCGGAAAGAATATTTTCTTTCTCCAAACGGTGTAACAATCCCAATTGGTTTCTCTTACAGTTTAAGTTTTGCTTTAATAAACACAGGTTTTAAAGAAATATTTCAGAGTAAAGAACATACAATATTGTATGTAAATATATTCCTGATTTTAAAAAAAACTATTTTACAACTCAGCCAAAATAATTGTTGACTGTAGGCTCCACTATAGCCTTTCTGAAGGCTTATCACAGAAATGTTGGGTATAGATGCTTTCTTCACTTTTAAGAAAGCAATAGGCCTGGGCTTAATCTTGAGTGAAAATGGGGCAAGTAATAGTCAACTCATACGTGAAATTAATATCAGTTACATGAGTCCTGGGACATTGTCTTCCCCTAGCTAGTACCTACTTGAAATTGGCAGGAAGCACAAGGGTCTCACATAGCTGGCACTCGTGTAAATTGCAAGGCAGGGAATTTTGGGAGGATAGAACATAGAACATAGAAGAATACAGCGCAGTACAGGCCCTTTGGCCCTCGATGTTGCGCCGATCCAAGCCCACCTAACCTACACTAGCCCACTATCCTCCATATGCCTATCCAATGCACGTTTAAATGCCCATAATGAAGGAGAGTCCACCACTGCTACTGGCAGGGCATTCCATGAACTCACGACTCGCTGAGTAAACACAGCGAGTTCTGGTTTGTTTCACCATATTTCCCACACTACCATGACTTCACCTTATTCACTATTGCTTTGGAATTTCCTGGGATCATGAAAGGTTTTACATAAATGCAATTTTTTTTTTATTGGGCACAATACAGCATGCATGTGTTAGCAATGGACTCATCTCACCTCCACAGCCAGGGTGTTTCGGCAGCATCATTCCAAGCCTGTAAATCACAAGATATCAATGTTTATTCTCAGTCAGGTTTGGACCGTTAGCCCAGTACCCCATCTTTTTATTACTCTTACCAAAATGAATCACCTCACACTTGGCTACATTGAACTCCATTTGCCACCTTTCTGCCCAGTTCTGCAGCTTATCAATATCCCGCTGTAACCTGCCACATCCTTCCTCACTGTCTACCACTCCTCCGACTTTCGTATCATCCGCAAACTTGCTCACCCGATCTTGAGATTGGGAAGTGAATGAAATCCAGGCACCAACAGTTTCCTTACAAAGTCCCAAGGAGCACTCGTGCTCTTTCCTTCAGTTGAATTCACTTAGTGCAAAAATCTTGCTTGTTGTTAGCATTCCTATGTATCCTCCTGTTGTGAGAGAAGGGAATCATTATTCCGAATGTTGAAGCTATTTGAAATGGAGAAGCACAGGGGATCTTCTAATGTCAGAGACATAGCTTAGGAACAATGGATGTGAGAAATAATACTCTTCAGATGTGAGCTGAGAATTTCCTGGCATAGTGTAAGTTAGGAGATGTTCAGAATCTAGTTTCTGTTCAGTTCTTGCAGGCCCATACTTAGAATGAAGTTTTCTGCAAAAATTCATCAGCGTGCTCTGGGAAGAAGAAAAGCAGTCGAGACTAAAAGAAATCTGTGTAATAGTGAAAGCCTGAGAAAAATGTAGAACTTGAACCATATTTTTATCTTTCAGTTTCAAAAAAACAAGAATAATGTTTGAAATCATCGACTTCTCATTTCATGTATATGAGGCACAACATGTTTGAAAAGATATAACCAGATAAGCTTTTCAATTTTTCGTGTAACATTTGCTGACATAAAGCATTTAAAGAAATAGAAAATATAGTGCTTATCCTGTTTCCTTAATTATATTGCTATAAAAAAGCATATACCAGAACATGGGCTCATGCAGTACGTACTGTTTTTGGTGCTACATCTGTAGGAAGTTAGTATGAATGCTAGAAATTGTTGTGAGCAGTTCTTTAACATTACATTACTCCCAAGTGAATGAGTGACAGTGGATTTGGGCTGAAGTATGGTGGAATTAGCGCAAAATATGTGTAGCACCAACTTCCTTGACCTTTTGTGCTGAAAATGAATGTAACACTATATCTGTGTTGCTTTTTTAGGTGCAAATTTCCATCACTTCTGCCTCTGCCCTGATTAATAGCTGGATCAAAAACAGGGACGTGGGCAGAGAGGTCAGAAATGACATCGAGACAATGGAATTCAGAGAATAAAGAGAGGGGTTTTTAAGACAGGGTTCAAGGTAGGAAGGAAAATATTAGCATGGGGATTATTTTCCAGATGAATTAAATTCCAGGATTAAAATACCGATTTGTTCCAATCGTCTTTTTAAAGCATTTTTCTTCACCATTTAATCAATGGAATTGTTAACTTAATGATTAGAAACTTAGAAGTACCTTGAATTGGAATTGGTAATCTCTGCCTGATCTTTGTTTTGATCCATTGGGCATGTTATTGAGTAAAAATCTGCACTACCAATGGAATCTCTTGAAACATGCTTCATTGTAAATCAACCAGCTGGAAATGACTGCAGATCCTGCACTGTAACCTGCCGTTATTCATTGAGGTGATCATTGAGTGTTTCTTTTTTAGCTTTGCTACAATCTGAAGAGAGTCAACACGAACAACGCCCTAAATATTTACAGCTAAGCTTTTTTCATGCTTTTGCAAGGGATTGCCAAAACTCTGTACTTTGCTGTGGCTAGAGTGTAATGAAGGATGTGTAAAAACTGGAGTCATGGTCCCCAGCTATACCTGTCGCTTTTTTGGCTACGTAGAACAGTCCATCTTCCATAGTTACACTGGCACCACTCCTCATCTCTTCCTCCGCTACATTGATGACTGCATTGGTGCCACCTCATTCCCACGGGGTGGTTGAGCAGCTTCACCAACACATTCCACCCCGACCTTAAACTCATTTGGACCATCTCTGACACCTCCCTCCCCTTCCTGGACCTCTCCATCTCCATCAATGATAACCAACTCAACACTGACATTTTTTACAAACCCACCGACTCCCGCAGCTACCTCGATTACACCTCTTCCCACCCTACCTCCTGCAAAAACGCTAACCTGTATTCCCAATTCCTCCGCTTCTGCCGTATTTGCTCCCAGGAGGACCAGTTTCACTACAGAACACACCAGATCGCCGCCTCCTTCACAAACCACAATTTCCCTTTCCACGTGGTTGAAGATGCCCTC
Organism: Chiloscyllium plagiosum; assembly: GCF_004010195.1. NCBI lineage: Eukaryota > Metazoa > Chordata > Chondrichthyes > Orectolobiformes > Hemiscylliidae > Chiloscyllium > Chiloscyllium plagiosum. The sequence goes on along the minus strand of NC_057731.1, from coordinate 24,128,232 downwards.
CAATGCATCTCATCCATGTCCCGCACCTCTGTCGTCAAACCCCACCCCTCCAACTGTAACAAGGACAGAACACCCTGGTCCTCACCATCCACTCCACCAACCTCCACGTAAACTGCACCATCCACCGACATTTCCGCCACCGACAAACGGACCCCACCAGCAGGAATATATTTCCCTCCCCACCCCTATCCACTTGCCGCAAAGACCATTCCCTCCGTGACTGGTCAGGTCCACGTCTCCACCCCAACAATCCACCCTCCCCACCTGACACCTTCCTCTGCCACCGCAGGGATTGCAAAACCTGAGTCCACACCTTCCCCCTCACTTCCATCCAAGGCCCCAAAGGAGCTTTCCACATCCATCAGAGTTTCACCTGTACTTCCACCAATGTCATTTATTGTATCCGTTGCTCTCGATGTGGTCTCCTTTACATTGGGGAGACCGGATGACTTCTCGCAGAGTGCTTTAGGGAACATCTCCGGGACACCCGCACCAATCAACCCCACTGCCCATGGCCAAACATTTCAATTCCCCCTCCCACTCTGCTGAGGACGTACAGATCCTGGGCTTCCTCCATCACCAATCCCTTATCACCAGACGCCTGGAGGAAGAACGCCTCATCTTCAGCCTCGGAACACTTCAACCCCAGGGCATCAATGTGCACTTCACTAGTTTCCTCATTTCCCCTCTCCTCACATTACCCCAGTTCCAACCTTCCAGCTCAGCACCATTCTCATGACCTGTTTTATCTGCTAATCTTCCCTCCCACCTATCCGCTCCACCCTCTTCTCCGACCTATCACTTTTATCCCCCCTCCCCCCTCCATCCACCTATTGCACTCTTAGCTACCTTCTTCCCAGCCGCACAACCCTCCCATTTATCTCTCCACCCCTGAGGCTCCCAGCCTCATTCCTGATGAAGGGCTCCTGCCCAAAACGTTGATTTTCCTGCTTCTTGGATGCTGCCTGACCTGCTGTGCTTTTCCGCACCACTTTAATCTTATCTCTGATCTCCAGCATCTGCAGTCCTCACTTTCACCATGGTATGTAAACATTGCCACCAAGTTTAAACTACAGGCATTCAATGGCAAGACAACATTGAACCTTGTTTTTGTTTTAACATGCATTGTATTGTAAATTGCACAGAAGTCATTCCATTTATGCTCCATCAGGTTATGTTATGCAATAGTAAAGGAAATCCCTCTCTCTGCGTGTAGAAACTGTGTGATACCTATCTGGTGTTTGCTGTATTAATGGCAGATCGTTCTTTGATGGTAGAATGTGGGTCTTTTCCACCAAAAATAACAGGAACTTGGGGGCTACTGAAGTTTCCAAGGAGGCAACAATTACGGTGAGGGTCATGCCAAAATAAGATGTTCCCCAACACCAACAGCACAAGTTCAGTTCCCGCGCTGGCTCAGGTTACCATGAAGGAGTTCCCTTCTCAGCATCTGCCTTAATCTGAGGTGTGGCAACCCTCAGGTTAAACTATCACCAGTTGTCACTTTCTAATGATAGAGAAGCCCTCTGGTCCACTAGGACTATACATTTTACAAGCTAGATGCTCCATTCTGTAAGTTTCTGTTATTAAGTATCTTTATTTTGTATAAAGTTGTTTATACAATGGTAGCAATTCAAGACTCAAATACTGAAAAGCAATTAAGAATGTCCTATTATGATGTTTTGAAAGATCTGTAAAAGGAGTGGGGTGAATTTTCGGTAGCCTATCTGCACTGTGAAAGGGGTTGAATGTACAAAAGCCAGATGTTTGATGTTGTCCTCTATAAAAGTAATCACAAAGTTCCATACAGGTAATATAAAGATTTCTATTGCATAAACTCAAAATATATGTAACAAGAACAGTGTTGCTTGTTGATGCATTCTCCTATTGCAAGGTAGATCTGACAGCAATGTCTAGCATCTAATGTGCACAGGTGAAATGGAAATCCAGATCTTGCTGTTAGAATTACCTCCTACACATGGTGTGCTGTTGCAGGTCTTGTCAACAGACCCAAAATTAAACTCACATAACGACCAGAACTTTGGGTAATTGGCCATTAGTTCCAACTTAATAATGGCTGAATAGGTTATGGATGGTACATTTAGGAGAACTTTGTAACAGCGCAATCACTTCTTCAACAATTTCTCATATGCTTAAAGATTATGATTATAAATGTGGAATTAATACTGCAGATTTTTAAGAGTATATATATTTTTAAAAATCTCATAACTCTCTCTCTTTCCCATATTTATTTCACTTCCTGTTTTGATTGAAATACAATTGATTTTTACTTTTGTTTAACTCTACTTTACTCTGTTGCTCAGTATGGAGACTTCAGTCTGAAATTGTAAAGCAGTCCTACTACTTGTTCTATTCAGTTGCTGAAATTACTTATAAAAGGCAGTGAATTGAAACTGACACTAGTGGGGTAGAAATCCCCACTAACAAGCTTGTAGAAACTGTACTTAGAGTCATACAGATGTACAGCACGGAAACAGACCCTTTGGTCCAACTCGTCCATGCCGACCAGATATCCTAACCTAATATAGTCACATTTGCCAGCACTTGGCCCATATCCCTCTAAATTCTTCCTATTCATTTACCCATTCAGATATCTTTTAAACATTGTAATTGTATAAGCCTCCACCACTTCCCCTAACAGCCCAATCCATACACACACTATTCTCTGTGTGAAAAAGTTGCCCCTTAGGTCCTTTTTATACCTTTCCCCTCTCACTCTAAACCTATGCCGTCTAGTTCTGGACTCTCCCATCCCAGGGAAAAGACCTTGTCGATTTTATCCTATCCATGCCCCTCATATTTTATAAACCTCTATAAAGGTCACCCCTCAGCCTCCGATGCTCCAGGGAAAACTCGCCCCAACATTTCCCTATTGTTCAAATCCTCCAACCCTGGCAACATCCTTGTAAATCTTTTCTGAAGCCTTTCAAGTTTCACAACATCCTTCCAATAGGAAGGAGACGAGAATTACATGCAGTGTTCCAAAAGTGGCCTAACCAGTGTCCTGTACAGCTGCAACATGATCTCCCAAATCCTACACTCAATGTTCTGACCAATAAAGGAAAATGTACCAAATGCCGTCTTCACTATCCTATCTACCTGCATCTCTACTTTCAAGAAACTATGAACAGTTAGTCATGAAGTAATATCTTGCTATTGAGAACTAAAATCAAGGCCATTGCTTCCCACATTTTGATATCTGGCAGTAATGGTTTAGAATAGAATTCCCTTCTACTTCAAGCTGATTTCAAGGTAATCAGGCAGAGTCAACATGGCTTTATGAAAGCAGAATTCACTCAACAGTTTTTTGGAGTTATTTGAAGAAGTTACATGTGCATAGATGTATGGTACTTAGATTTCTAGAAGACTTTTAATAAGGTCACATTAAAGGCTATTGTGGAATAATAAAGGCTCACGTTATAGGAGGTAACGTACTTACATGGGTTGGAGATTAATAGCTAACATAACAGTTGACTTAAATGGGCAATTTTTTTGGTTGGCAAGTTGCAATGTATGACCTGTTACAGGGAACAATATTGGAGCTTCATTTTTTTAACAAGTTATATAATGAATTGAATGAAGGCACTGAAGGCATCGTTGGTGAATTTGTTGATGGTGCAAAGATAGAAAGGGAAGTAAGTTTTGAAGAGGCCGTAAGGAAGGTATAAATAGATTTAGATAGATCAAGTGAGTGGGCAAAGATCTGGCAAATGGAATGCTATGTGAAAAAATGTAAAATTGTCCATTTTGACAGGAAGAATAGAAAAGAAGCATACTTTCCAAATATTGAGAAATTGCAGAACTCCAAAATACAGAGAGGTGTAAGTGTTGTGCATGGATTGAAAAATGTTGGTATGCAGGTGCAGCAAGTAGTTAGAAAAACTATTAAGATGTTATTGTTTATTGTGAGGAAAGTTGAATACCAAAATTAGGGAGGCTATGCTTCAGTTTTAAATGGCATTCGTGAGACCCCACATCTGGATTACTCTGTACATTATCAGCCTCCTTATTCAAGGCAAGGTGCCTTAAAAGCAGCTCAGTGAAGGTTTACTAGACTAATGCTGGAATGAGTAGGTTGTTTATGAGCTAAGAGTCGAAAAGTGTGGCACTGGAAAGCACAGCTGGTCAGGCAGCATCCAAGGAGTAGGAGAATTGATGTTTCAGCCATAAGCCCTTTATCAGGAATGAAGCGCTGATGCTCAAGAAGCTAATTCTCCTGTTCCTCAGATACTGCCCTACCTGCGTGCTTTTCCAGCACCACACTTTTCAACTCTGATCTCCAGCATCTGCAGTCTCCCTGTCTAATGAGGTAGGTTTGGACAGGCTAAACTTATATCGGCTGGGAGTTTAGAAGAATAAGAGGTGACTGGATTAAGACATTGAAAATCCTGAAGCAGTTTGTCAGGGTGCATGTAGGAAGTGTGTTTCTTCTTGGCGGAGCATTAGAATGAGGGGTCATTATTTCAAATTAAGACAGAAATGAGGTTTTTATTTTGTCCTGAGGGTTGAGTGGTCCTTAAATATTTTTAAGGTTGAGGTACCTAGATTTTTGCTCAGCAAAGGAGTGAAAGGTTATTGGGGTTAGGTGGGAATAATCCAATCAAACACGACATTATTGAATTGTAGAACAGACTTGAGGAGGTAAATGGCCAATTCATGCTCCTAATTCATATGTTTGAATGTTTGTATTCATTGTGTAATCTCATACCAATACTCCATTGTTGACTTGTTTAACGTTACACAAGGAATTCACTGAACAATGGTTGTCAATACTATTGACCAGTAAGGACTGTTAAATATTTAAATATTCTTGAGAATAAGTAGCTAAGCAAATCTATGACGAGTGTAGAAATTCTCTTCTTGATTAATGACAGCTTTATAAATCATCTTTGTCATGACACTATTGATGAATCAGGAGCTCCATCTTTAGAAATAAATTGACAGCATCAACCAGCAGAAAGACACTTAGAATGTATGTCCTGGGCAAAGCAGCATTCTGTTGCCATGGTAACTTTTAACTATTAAATCAGTGTTTGAAGCCAGGGGTAGAAAGGTTATCAGGGATAGGAAGGAATGTGGATCTGTCATTACAATCAAATGAGCTGTGACCTTATTAAAAGGTGGAGCCCGGATTGAAGGGCCGAATGGCCTACTCCTGTTCTTTGTTCTGATAAAAGTGTGTAATTTTGATATTCAAATAAATTGCAAGAAACATTTATTGTATTTTCATATGGATAACTTCAATTCTTTTTCCCTCGTGATTTCTTTTAAATATCATTATATGGTTGAGAATTCAGGTCTGGTGTATAACTATTCTACAGTGGTGCATAGAGATGATTCCATTTAAGCCAGCTTCTAACAACTAGTTGCACTTCAACTTCCAATTTATTGTGTTTATGGAAATACCTTGGATGGGCAAAAACAGTCACGCTGCATTAGCTGTGTCTCTCCCCATGGTCTTTCCCATGGACAGTAACAACTGTCATACTTAAGTACAAACACAACAGAGTACAAAATGTAAATGGAGAAGAGTTAATGAGCCAAAGGTGCTACAAAATATTTAAAGGGACAGGTAATCAGAATATATAAAGAACAATTTTTTTCTTCTTTGTACGTTCCCAAAAAAATTAGTATCCTTGTGGAAAAATGTTATTATTCAGGCACAGACAGTGGTTAGAAAGGCACATGGCATGTTGATATTTATTGCAAAGGAAATGTTTATGCTGAAATAGCAAAACATTACTTCAATTGCTCAGGACTGTGGTGAGACCAGATCTGGAGTATTGTATTAGAAAAAGATATTTAATGGCTGTCTAAACAGGTCAGAGAGGTCTCATGCAATTCATTCATGGGATGAAGGGCCTATCTTATGAAGAAAGGTTTAAGAGTTTTGGGATCACACCCATTGCAGTTTAGAAGAATGAGATTGATTTTATTGAAACTAGAGGATTTTGAGGAAACTTGGCAAAATGGATACTGGGAGGATATTTCTTGCTTTGAAGAGTCTAGAATAAGGGGTACAGTTTAAGAATCCGAAGGTCCCTTTGAGGATAAGATCTATTTTCCCCTGAGGGTGGCTGATCTTTCACACAGGATAGTGGAGGCTGGATACTTGAATTTATTCAAAGTTGAGATGGATTTTTAATGGACAAAAGAAATGTAGGTTTTGGGAGCAGGGAGGTAGATGGAGTTGAGATCATGATTAAGTTAGTCATGATCTTATTGAATTGAGGCAGCAGGCTTTAAGGGCCAAGTGGCCACTGCTAATCCTGCTCCTTACTCCTATGTTTGTATTGTGGAAAACTGTAATTTTTAGATGTGTATAGATATAAGGAGAAAGTGAGGACTGCAGGTGCTGGAGGTCAGAGTCAATAAGTGTGGTGCAGGAAAAGCACAGCCTGTCAGGCAACATCCAAGGAGCAGGAGAGATGACGTTTTGAACATTAGCTCTTCATGAGGAATGTGGGAGATATCCCAAGGGGGAGATAAATCGGAGGAGTGTGTGGCTGGGGTGGAGGATAGCTGGGAATGAGATAGGTGGATGAAGGTGAGGGTGATGGTGATAGGTTGGAGTGGAGGGTGGAGTGGATAGGTGGGAAGGAAGATGGACAGGTCGGATATTTCAAGAGGGTGGTACTGAGTTGGAGGGTTAGATCTGGGATAAGGTGGGGGGGGGGGAGATGAGGAAACTGGTGAAATCGACATTGATTCCATGTGGTTGGAGGGTGCAAGGTGGAAGATGAGGTGTTCTTCCTCCAGTCATCAGTTGGCTAGGATTTGGCAGTGGAAGAGGCCCAAGACTTGCATGTCCTTGGCAGAGTGGGAGGGGGAGTTGAAGTGGTCACCCACAGGGCGGTGGAGTTGTTTGGTGTGAATGTTCAGGAGATGTTCTCTGAAACGTTCTGCAAGTTGGTGTCCTGTCTCTCCAATGTGGAGGAGAGCACATCAAGAGCAACAAACACAATAGATGAGGCATTTGGAGGCGCAGGGGGCGGTTGTGTAAAATCATATCAGCCTTAGATGGAGGTGAGGGTGGAGGTATAGGCGCAGGTTCTATACCTCTTGCAGTGGCAAGGGAAGGTGCTGAGAGTGGAGGCTGGGTTGGTGAGGGGGTTGTGGAACTAACAAGGGAGTCAGAGAGGGAATGCATATGAAAATATTTCTCTGGTGGGGTCTGTTTGTAGCTGGTGGAAATGGTGGAAGATGATGCGTTGGATCCGGAGGTTGGTGGGGTGGAAGGTGAGGACCCAGGGGGGTTCTGTCCTTGTTGTGGTTGGAGGAGTTGGGTTCAAGGGTGGAGCTCTGGGAAGTGGAGGAGATGCGCTGGAGGGCATTGTTGATCATGTGGGAGGGGAAATTGCGGTCCATGAAGTAGGAGGTCATTTGAGATGTTCTGGAGTGGAATTGGTCCTCCTGAGAGCAAATCCGGAGGAGGATTTGTGAGTAAGGGATAGCATTTTTAAGGGGGGGGGGGAAGTATGTGGGAGGAGGTGTAGTCCAGGTAGCTGTGAGAGTCGGTGGGTTTGAAGTAAATATCTGTGTTGAGTCGGTTGCCGGAAATGCAGATGGAGAGGACCAGGGAGGGGAGAGAGGTGTCTGAGATGGTCCAGGTGAACTTGGGGTCGAGGTGGAAGCGGTTTCTGAAGTTGATGAATTGTTCAATTTCCTTGTGGGAGCACAAGGTGGCACTGATACAGGCGTTAATGTAGTGGAGGAAATGTTGAGGAATGGTGCGAGTGTAACTGTGGAAGATGGACTGTTCTATGTACCTAACGAAGAGGCAGGCATAGCTGGGGCCCATGCGGGTGCCCGTGGCTACCCCTTTGGTGTGAAGGAAGTGGGAGGATTCAAAGGGGAAATTGTTGAAGGTGGGATATTAGACTGACCATATGTCTGCTGCATAATTCATTGCTGGAATTTTCTGGCAGAGAAATTTCCATTTATTGTTTTAACTCTGCTTATCTGCAAAATCATAAAATCTAAATTATTATAATATTTAAGAAGGCATTTGTAATTGTTATTGCCTGAGACATAAAGTATAAGAGTTAGGAGGGTGTGGCGAAATTGTAAACCAAAACAATATTTAGATCGCATGCAGAGCATTGTGTAGTTGTGGTCAGTGCATTATGGGGAGGATGTCATTGAAATAAAAATGTTGCCAGGAATGGAGAATTTCAGCTGCAAGGAAATATTACAGAGAATGGTTTTGTTTTCTTTGGAACGTAGGGGAGATTTATTTGAAATAAATAAAATCGTAAGGGACAATATGAAGGACCTCTTTCAATCATTTGAGATCAAAAACCAGGAGGCATGGAACTCAAGTGCTGGAATGTGCACTTGAGGAGTTGTAATGTGTAGGCATACATACCAAAAGCTGAAGAGAGAGATTAGGCTGATTGTTTTTCTGTTTGGCTGGCAGCAATGTATTTGTTTGTATGACTACCTTCTATGCCATAATTTAGCTTCTTTTTATGTACTAAATTACCTTAGTTTTGGTGGTAACTGAACAACAGTACAGGTATCAGCCTCTTCCCGCTAAACATCTCTCAGCATAGAGCATTAACTTTGAAGCATTCAGGAAGTTATGCCCTGAATGAAGTTCAGTTGCACTGGTTGGGTTATTTTCCAACTTTCTGCTATATGAAGTCACATGATCATAAATGAATAATGTTCCATCACTAAACATTATAACTTGTTTTTGTTTACCATTAAGAAGTATTCCTTGTTGTATTATGAGTGAGAACGTTGGTGCATTAACAAAATAAACGTTTTTAATTGAGTTACATTTTTATTAAACTCTCTAGGGTAACTTTATGACTAACATGCTGCTGTTGTGATCAATCTTTGGTACCTGCCTGTTTGGAATGATTAGAAGATGCACAAACATAAGAAAGATAGGAAATAGCCATTTTCCCCAATCAACTAGTTCTTTATTGATATTGTGATTTCCTAGGCAATATTTGATGTTTTAAGATAATTACTGTAACAAAAGACTAAAAGCTCTATTGGATAAACACTGTTTGAAGGCAATTTATACTTTAAACCATAGAACAGAACTTTTAATGCACCCAAAAATAAAACCCATTATCAGGTATCCATGACATTATACTTCAGCAGATTCTTAATTATCCCAAAATCTATTCAAAATGCTTCTTATTTTCTGAGAGTTCACTATTACACTTTACTCAGCCTGACAAATTCTATCTTTCGAACTGGCTTCACGGTATGTGTCGTCACTCTGAAGCTGAAGCTCAACAAATCTTCCAATTTTGTTTCAACTCTTCACGAATGTGGGCTTCCCAATCCAAATTTCTGAATGGTGAACTTTATATACTTACTTCATCGAGCTGCTATTTGTCTGTCTCTGTCTTAGATCGTAGCAGACTAATCTTTCTGTTCTACTGTGATCTCTTCGGAAAGCTTAATAATGATTTATGATTAAAATCTTGACATGATTATTCAGCAGTTTCTCTGCCTTGGTAGAGAAACAATTTGTTCCTTGCCATTGGTAAACTGGAAATACATAGATGGCTTCTGTACATGTTTTGCTGTCAGAATGTCATACTGTTTAATTTTAAAATTATAATTCACCCCTCAGCCCCTGACATTCCAGGGAAAACAGCCCCAGCCTATTCAACCTCTCTCTATACCCAAATCCTTCAAACCTGGCAACATCCTTGTAAATCTTTTCTGAATCCTCTCAAGTTTCACAACATAGTTCAGGTTGATCTTAAAGAAGCAATGATACTATTGAAAAAAAGAGCAGGGACATCTCTTGGTGTCATGAGCAACTTTCCTATTTAAATGAATAATCTTCTTTGTAAGAAGCCTGATCAGAATTTGATTTTAGGGGCATAGTACCTTTAGTGTTGCAGAATGGCTACTCCCTTTGCCTTCTTAACTCTCACTGCCCTGCACTGCAGTAATTCAGTGCTTGAGATGTGAAACCAGTAATTGGGTGGAGTTGAGCTGGAATGTGAGGTGATTATAGAGCTGGATGTATTATTTGATGATCATTTTATCATTTAATGTGTAATTTATTGTTTTATGTGCATCAAATGTGGGCAATATTGCTATGAGAAATCTATTGCTTTTCAAGACTATCTAAACTCACGACTGTGTTCATGGCATCATGCACATAAATTGTGAGCCTCTGGAGATGAAGGGACCACAAAACAATTGGGTGACTTTGCAGAATCCAAACCAACTCCCACACAATGACCATGTTGTTCCATTGTATAGTTGATAATTCATTATTCTGTCATTCAGCAATGATTAATATGTTACCTTGTGATGTTACCATGATGTTTTCAGTTCAAACAACTTTATGCTTCCTTAGATTTATTTTAGATCTGTTATAAATTAATACATAATTAAACAGTTCTTTCTTTGATCTTGGTGCTTGTATGCCGTCAAGAAATTATCTAGTTTTTCATCACCATACTGGCTGAATCCTTCACTGTCTCCTTTGTACTTTAAAATTCAATTCATTAGATCTCCTCTTAGTCATAAACATGAATTTCACAGCACAGCAAAAATCTCTACAATAACATTGAAGTGCTATACTCACAATATGCTTGGCCATTTATATTAGCATAAAGATATGACATCTGTTATAAAAGAAATTGCTGAGCTATCTGCAGATAAAAGGTTTGAAGTTTAAAAATATGTAAGGCCTGTAGTGTGAGAAAATGCCACAGATGCAGATGCTTTTTCAAAGTCATGTAACAGGCAGATACCTGGTAAGTTGTGCTCTTCAGTACAAAACATCAAGTCATAAATCATCTTAATATTCTCACCAATAAATCTTGTACAACCTTTTTTTCTCGTTTATTATTAATGACAAGTAAGGCTTAATTTTTTTTTGCTAACAATGTTTTTTTTAAATATATAGATATCTGATTATATATCATTAAATTCTCATTCTTTTCTCCACGTCTAGAAATTACTTACTTTGTATAAAGATGTCAGTGGCAATTAGTTTGTAATATTTTCTTTTTATCAATTAAAACCTTAAATGTCCCATGAAAAACTGTTTTAAATGTATTTGAGAATTATTGTTACAAAGTTTTAATATGTAAGATTGAGTTAACCATTTTATAAAATTCTGTCTTTCCATTTTAGTCAACTAATACAAAACTAGGAAGAGGAATGTTCTTTTTCACAAAATGTTGCAGTGGGTAGAGACCAGTTTGTTGATATTCAACCTCCAATACTTCTGTGAAAAAAATTATATTTTTAATCAGACATGTAATGGCACACCCTGAGGTAGATGAGACTTGAATCTGGATCTCCTGGCCCAAAGGAAGGGACACTTGTGCTATACTACAAGATTCTCTTCAGCACTCATGTATGTGAATGCTTTGCAGTATGACAATTAACTGTAAATGAAGGAAATGAGAAAAGAAATCGAGATTATACTGTGGATTACAAATTAAGAAATGCACACAAAGAAGCAGCTAGGAAGAAAAAGCATATGCGTGAAAAAGGGAGAAATAAAAAACGGGGGTGCAAAACTTGGAGAAAAGTATTTGGGCAAGAATTGTAACCCGGTGTGAACTCAAAGAAACAGCAAAATACTTTTGTTTTAATTTCTTCTAAAGTATCACTATGTTATAGTATTTAAATTAACTATTTCTAATCAATACAAAAGATTTCATGTCTTTGCAATACCTTTATAGTAACTGGTGAAAAACATGGATTCTGACTGGCTGTTTTGTGATCACAGCATGGACTCTCCCTTCCTGTCTCATAGTAAGCAAATCTACACAGACCACTTTGTGACCAGAATCCAATTTAGCATCACGGTGACTCCACAATACAAATATTATTGAAAATTATTTTCCCAGTGTCTGATTTGCCTATTGCTATTATCTCTGTATAACCGTTGTTTAATGGAAAGTGTGTGCCTCTCGAGTGTTCCAGTGTGGTGGTGGAGGATGAATGGCATGTTCTATTTCAGGTTTTCTCCTTGAATGAATTCTAAAAGATTACGAACATAACAAATCTCAGTGGATACTTTGGCAGGGGGATGGGGGAGTGTGAGTTTGTGGAACAGGGACATGTTGGCTGGTGTGGCTGATGGTTGTGCTGTGCTGTAGAAATAAGGAAAAGCTGTGATGAAAACAGACTGATTGTACTGGCACCAATGCTAGAAAACAGATGTGCCCTAATAGGATCCCCATAGTTTACATCACAGTGGCATGTCTACCTTACTGCTTGACTGATGGAATGGACGGTATGTAAAGCCCAATGGAAGGACATTTTTGTTTTAAAAAACATTAACTACTTTGTCCACAGTTATAGATGCTTATTTTATATTTGTAATTCTTACGCTATTTTTCTTTCACTTTAAAATATTTTTCCCTTTTGAATAGTCTTCTAATGCTCCAGCAGAGGGGAAACTCTGGTCATGGCTGCAGACTTCTCTATTGTATTTGTCAATACTTTTTCTTGATAGACCAGCAGGAGGTGTAATTCAAACAGTGCAAGCTGACACACATCAGTTTTTCCTCACCATGATGGAACAGCTCCCTCCACTTGGTGCTAGAAACAGTAGCCTGGCCAAGACTTGACAGAACTCACCCAAGCAAGGCGAAGAAATTGGACAGGCAGGCAATCTTGTAATTTAGAATTTGAAAACTCTTGGTAGTTAAGTACTCAACCGCTTGAGCCTCCAACCTGTATGCCTCAAAATAAAATTCTCTCGATGTATAGTTGGTAATTCATTCATGCACAATTTGCAGTAAATTTCGCAGTATAGTGCCAAAGTGAATATAATTTTAGCAATACCCTTTTGAGAACTGCAACAGTTTTTCTTTTTAAAAAGGAAGACACGAAGTTCCAGGAAGGTATGTATTGAAATATAATTCTACAACACAGTAGGAGGTCACTCAGTCCATTGAATCATTCATTTGAAGGATAATCCAGGATATCCCTGCTTTCTCCCCAGATGGATCGCAACCATTTTTTTCTCCTTAAAATACTTACCTCACTCCTTTTTACAAGGTAGTGACCAACCTGCACTATATAAAGTAATGTATTGAAAAGCCTGATCATTTATGAATGAAGCGATTATTTCATCCAAAGATTTGGAAAACATGTTCATGGATATCATTGAATCACACAGCTAAAGTTACCTATTTCACTTTGTTTTATTAACAACATTACGCTAAAATAATGTAAACTAATAATTAAAATTAAGAAACATTAAGGCTATTATGTCATATTTGTGCATATAAAGATTATATGGTTCACAGGAGGACGTAATAAGGAAGATAGTTTGCAAGAGTAAAAACCTGTCAACGAATTGACAATTAATGTAATAGGTAGTCTGTGTGTTACCATATAACTTTCTAACTTATTGTGTACAGTGTCTTTTTTTAAAAATACTTTGGATAGATGTTGCAATAAAACTGGATTGATGTCTTGGAATAAGTACAATTGATGCCAATCTTAAAGAAAAATTGTTGCGATTGTCTCCAAATTTTACAATAAAAAATCATAGCCTTTCCATTGAATTTCGTGGAATTACAATTACAATAATTAGGCGGAACATAATGAATGAGGGACTGGATTAAACTGAAAACTATTGACCAGGTTTAGGTTTACATTGCCTCAGATTAATGTTCAATTATATTCTGATTATTGTCAAACATTTATTTGTATGTATATATATATCTTAAAAATGTGAGCACCAGAAAAAAGTGCTGTCATGTTTTCTATTTTCATATCAGGTGCTAATAATTGAAATCTCCTGAGCAATAAGGCATTAGCTCAACCTCACAAATAACTTTATTCCTGTGGCCAGGCTCCTCTAGCTCTGATAGTTACTCTGATAGTTCCTTTATTCATAAATGTGGTTCATTAGAAACTATCAGTGCATTAATGAAAATGGAAAATAGTTACTTTAAACTCTATTGCATTGGAAATACAAGTACAAGAATGGATAAAACAGTGGTTCTCAATGTAGTCACTAAAATGTATAAGTACTGTCAATAAGGTAAGAATGTTAGCAAGAGTTATACTGACGAAAAGCTTCAAGCCATTTGATTCATATTTTTAAATTGTTAACTCTCCCATTTTGTTGTCCAACAGTATTTTTAGCTCCCCCAATTTTTTGCCTACTGTGAGTTTTTGTAAAAATTGTAAATAAAAACATTATTTCTATTTTAAATTTATTTTCCACTTAAGTTACATCCATGTCTCTAATTTTATTTTTCTGACATTCGAGCAGTAATTTTGGATGACTTTATCAGTGCTGTTTCATGTTTTACATATCTCAGTCAAGGCTGAATTAACCCCATCTTCTGTTTAAGCTTTAAAGATTAATATAGTGGCAAATTGTCTTTTTTAATAAAAATCATTTAGCTACCAGAGATGATTGTACTTTTGTGTTGTACATTAGCTTTTGGTGCAATAGTAATAGCAATCATCAGAAATTGTAACTTACAATGTGAAAATCTCACACCCCTTCAAAAAAACTCTTTAGTGTTGTATCCTTATTGGAAGTAATAAGAAAGAGAGGTGGAGGTAGGAAGAAGAATGAGCTGTAATACAGCAGACTTCCAATCACCCTGCCATTTGCTATTTCCAATTTAATCGTCTGTCTGCTTCAGATGTTTCATACTGGATACCATTGCAATCGAGTCCAGAATGATAGGGATCATCAGTCTCATCTATTAAATTGCAGGCTTCCTTTTCAACTAGTTTTACGACATAGTACATTGGTAAGAAACAATTCTTCACCCCTATCAGCTGTGAAAGTATTGGGCCTCTTCTCTATTTCTTATTGCAGCTGCAGCACAGCAGTGGATACAATCCCAGAAAAAAGGTGCCGGAGTCATTTAAAATAGCAGGAAATCTGCAAGACTGTGAATTTTTCCACTTTTTTTTTACCTCTCATTAGTTTAATCAAAAATTGAATAACTTTGTGTGCTCCATATAGTCCTATAAACTGAAGTTAGAAATTAAAAATTGCATGTTATTTGCAGGGTGAGGAAGTAAAATTAAGAGGAATAAATCATTTACAATAAAATACAGTTGACTGAAGTACAATTTATTAGCTGAATATCCTAAAATCTTTTCCTGGAATTTTTTTGACAGTAGTCCTGATTGTTCACCATATTTTGGCATTTGTTTGATTGAAACCCCTGACAGCATAAACAGAATTTGTCAAAAGTGTGGCAGCTGATCAAAAAGATTCTCAAGGAAATTCCAAGCATGTTAAATGGTTTGAAAATTTCCAAGGCACATATAGCATGCATTGTAATGCAATACATTTCCATGTAATAATTTGCATTAAAAATGTAGATTATTTTTGGCAGATCATGTGATATCATAAAATTTTGATCAATTACTCATCTTTAACATTTTTATGCAAATAAATTGATGATCCTGTTCAGTTAAACTAATCCTATTGAATGTGCATTTTGGCTATTTTCCTACAAGTCAATCATATAATTTATCATTTATAATTTATATAATTTGAGGAAAAGGTTTAAAAGATTTAAAGGGTGAGAAATTAGAGTAGAGAATACCTGTGCTGTATATAATGAGTATATATTAATTGTTGCTATTAAAATTAGTTTGTTACTTATAATTTAATACGCTGCACAGCTTTTATTCAGTCATTGATAAACAGCACAGCAAATAATTATCAACTTACTTAAATCTGATGCTGTATCATTATAATACAAAGTATACACAGAATACTAGAAGCAGAAAATAATGCACTTTGCTCTTTAATG
This sequence comes from Chiloscyllium plagiosum, assembly GCF_004010195.1. NCBI lineage: Eukaryota > Metazoa > Chordata > Chondrichthyes > Orectolobiformes > Hemiscylliidae > Chiloscyllium > Chiloscyllium plagiosum. Next base: position 24,112,462 of record NC_057731.1, on the reverse strand, counting down.
GAACACTTGATCTGGACTGATGTGAATCAGATATACAGGCAGTCTCTGGGTTATGAGTAGGTTGTGTTCTTGAGTGCATTCATAACTCGATTTGTACAAAATCTGAACATCACACAGTACAATATAAAATAGCCGTTTGTAAGTATAGGCAAATATTTGCCTGGTGGATCTTTAAAATTAATATTAATGCACCTCTGTATGGGATATCATTTGTAAGTATTAGCTTTTGTAATTCGGACATTCATAAAGTGGAGCCCACCTGTAAATATTCTTGGTGGCAATATGTTAAAATGCATATTTAACGCAGGTCTATAGTTTGCAACTTAGCTATCATTTATCCTGCATTATCTGAAGATTGTACCTTATTTTAACATTTGTTTAAAAGCCTTTCAGTTTCCATGCAGAGAGCAAAATATATTTACAGAATTCAAGTTTGTCTGTGTATGATGGTTGAAATTTTCTAAACAAAAGAATCAACTGTATATTGGTACTTATGTTAGAATTTGAATAATGGTTAACAATTTCACTGACAAATGTTAAATTCAATAGATCATTGCCACTTAATGTTCAAGGTATGCTTTCTTCCAGTTAATATCTGTATGTCTTTTAACAATCTGTTTGAATGAGAACAAAAGTTTTGAATTGTAGACTATTAAACAGAAGCTGTATGTGGTGTCACTCAGATGTAGATAATGGGCCTTTCCTTTATATTTTTTTCCTAGCTTGTAAAGAACATTTCTGTAGGGCATTGCATTTGTCATCCAATTCTGAACTACATGAGAAAGGCAATACTAGGAAGAGGCTAAGTAAAGATGTCTAAAGTCAATGAAGAATGGTATTTTGAACGGTAAATTCTGCAGGCAAAATAAGCAAAGGATATCTTTTGACATTGTAAAAGTATCTCAGCAGAGATAGATGGTATCATAGGTATTAACAGGAAAGTCATAGGATAGAAGTGAATGTGTTTCTATGGAAGCTGTAAATCTGAAGATCAGGGCCACAGGGTGACACTTTATCATCTGAATCATTTGAACTCGGGCCTTAGTTATAAGGGACTGACACTTCTTAAATGGATGAAGTACTGGGTCACTGCAAAGAAAAAAAGGTACATATCTGAGGTACACCTGAGTAGTATGTCAGTCTCGAGATTAGCAATCACATGAGCCATGTCTTTTAAAAGCATGATTTATAACAAACAGTTTGACTTACTAAACTTCATGGTAGGTGTAACAGGAAATTATTGTTTTTGTCTTATTCATTCACAGCTTGCAGCAAATAATGGATTACTTAAAGATTTAACAATCAGAATTTTTTTGTGTGGCAATGTGATCTACTTAACTCTTCACCCACAGTAACCAGGATTCATTGAATTATGTATTTTGTCAATGGAACATTTGACTTTTTAAAAAAAATTAAAAAACTTTAATATACAGACAAATAATGCAATTTACTTTGGTTTCTTATAAAGATCCTTTTGTGTTTGATATTCATCACATCTGTCTTTTAATTTCTGCTCATTTGATTTTGTGTAATCTGGTTAGCAATAATAAATATTTTAAGTCTGAAATGTAAAAATGCACCAAACTAGAGAAGATTGCTGTCATGCATAATGTTTCTGAAAATAGAAAAATAGCGTGATTAAGAATAGTTTTTAACAAGTTAAAATGAAATGTAAAATTTTGACCAGTAAGTATTTCTATGTTGTGTTTTTCCCCTTTTTTCTTGACTTTTAGACCATTTTGGCAAAAACCTGTTTGCAGACATGTAGGATAGTACTTAATACATGCTTTGTTTTTGCTGTTCCAAAACAATGATGTGAAGTATACCTAAAGATCGTATTATAGAGCAATCAAATTAAAAACTAGTTGGGTTGTTCTACCAATGGTGACATCTGGAAATGAACATTTGGTTGATCCACATACCAACATAGAAACTGCCCCATCTGTTTACCACCAGAAGTTTGTTCTGTGTGCTGGTAAGCAGATTGTATGTACATAAAGTTATATGGGCAAGCACAATGATCCTTGAAATCAAACTGCAGCTCGCATGAGAAGGGACAAGTTTGCTACAAATGATGGTAGATACGTGGTTATATTGAGGACTTCCTAAACTTTTGTAGATGTAGAGATGCCATTGATTCTTGGTAATGTGCGTTAGTGTAAAAGGAAGGGCAGTACTGATTGATATTCTTTGGGGACTGTTCACATTACTTAGCTATCCAATTGTAGCCCAGAGATTTCTAGCAATGATTTTTTTGTCCATTTGTACTCTTGAGGAGTGATTTAAAGATCAATCCTTGACTCCCTTGACTTCCTAATTAGAGTGGTCTTAGTGAATCAGTTGCAGATATGCATCAGATTCTTTAAAAAAAAATGATGTGTTAGTAAAACACTTTTCATGATCATCACAGATCTTCATGCACTGTCTAGCCAGTGAAAGAAACTCAGCAGCCACGTTGCGTGCAGCAAATTCCCACAAACAGCAATGGAAATTAAAAAGAAGAGCACTGCCACAAATCTGGGCCTCAGCTGTTGCTCAACACTTAACACACAAAATAGACATATTTCAAAAGATATTGTCATAGGTGGAAATTCAGTTTTAATTAGCAAATCAACACGTTGATGATAGAATAAAATTGCACAAAGTAATGATAGATTAGGTGAATGGGCAAAACTGTAGCAGATGGAGTAACAATGTATACACGTGAGGTTATCCATTTCGGACTAAAAACGGATAAATCAGGGTACGTTCTAAATGGTTTGAAGTTAAATACAGTGGATGTTCAAAGAGACTTGGACTTTCAGCCATAGCTCTTTAAAATACTACAAACAAGTGCAGAAAATAAGAAAGCTACTGGAATACTGGCCTTTTTACTAAGCGGACTGAAGTATAAGAAGACAGAAGTTACTCTGCAGGTATACAAAACCTTGGTTGGACTCCGTGTGCACTATGAGCAGATTTGGGCAACACAGCTTAGGAAGGATATATTGGACTCAGAGGTAGTACATCATAAAATGACACCTAGACTTCAGAGTTGTTATGAGGAGAAATTACTCAAATTAGACCTGTTTTCTCCAGAATTTAGATGATTAAGGGGTGAGCTGATTGAAGTCTTCAAGATATTAACAGGAAAAGACAGGGCAGACAAAGGTAAACTGTTTCCACTGATTGGGGATTCTAGGACTCGGGAGCTAAAACCTCGGGCCAGATTATTCAGGAGGGTTGTTAGGAAGCACATCTACACACAAAGGGCAGTGGAGATTTGGAACTCTCTTCGACAAAAGACAGCAAATGCTATATCGGTTGTTAATTTTAAATCTGGGATAGATAAGTTTTTATTAATCAGAAATATTAAACAATATGGATCAAAAGCATGCACAGACATAGTTAGGTCACAGATCAGCCATGATCACGTTGAATGGTAGAATAAGATTGAGGGACTGAATGGCCTACTCCTGTTCTTATGTTTTTATGATTCTGATCGTGTAAATTTTTGGTACAAATTTACTTTTTGTCTAATATAATTTTTAAAGAGTTAAAGGGAATATTAATATACACATTCTCAACTACAGTATTATTTAAACTTCAGTAGTCTACTGTTCGCAAAATACTTTTTCCTTATTCTCAGCACTGTCTGTAATTGCAAAAGTAGAAAGCAGTTTCAAATTAAATATTTACATGAAAATGAACTATTGGTAGATGAAAATTGTCACAAAACTGAATAGTGAATTTCTAAATGAATATCTAGAACATTAACCTGATCATTTGAACATATTTTGAATTGTACCAATCTAATCTTACTGTAATTACCTGTTTAGGGTCTTATTATCCATAGCAATAAAATAAATGCTGGGAAGTAACAGAGGGTAGAGTCACTTTAGAAATTATGGAAACTATTACGTGGGTCTCCTTGAAATTATAAAGAAATAAACTTCCAACATGGAATGCAAAATTTCATTGCTGTTATGGGGCCATTTTCAATTTTGTTTGTCTTAACTTGCTGAAAACCCAGATATACTGCATCCACTTCATTTCCTTGACCTAAGTTTCATATTATTCTTTAAAGAACGTTTAATACAATCACATTTTTAGAAGGCTAATTATATTGCAGTTGCTGGATATTTTGCACATTTATGTATATTGTGTTTGTTGTTTCTTAATTTCTCTCATTCTCTCATCAATTTCATATATCTGGCTTCTCGTCTTGTGTTGTCTCATTTTATCCCAAAGTTGCTGTAAGTTGCATGTCTCAGAATCACTATAACATGAATGCCTTTTGTGGTAAAGCATACATTCTATCGATAATTAACCCTGCACAGTCTATGACAATGTAAAAGTGAGAGAACCTTTGGGTTTCCAGTTCATCACCATTACTTCATTATCTTTACCATGACTATTATAGTTATTCACCTGTAAGAAAACTGAGATACACAAATCACAATTTAATTTGAACAATCTCCCCTTTATTTGTTCATGGAACAAGGGTGCCAATTGCTGGGCTGTTATTTTTTCCACATCCCAGTTGTCCCTCTTGTGAAGTGCTTTCTTGAACTGCTGTCACCTTTAGAATCTAGGAGTGCCCACGGTGTTGTTAGAAAGGGATTTCTAGAATTTTGACCCATTGGCAGTGAAGGAACAATGATTCAGTAAAGAGCCAGGCTGGGGTTTGTGGCTTGGAGAGGAACTTTCAGGTGATGCTGTTTCCATGCATTTGTTGTCCTTATCCTTCTGGGTGATAGCTTTGGAAGGTGCTGTGATACGAACCTTGATGAGTTAACCAACAGTATGACATTGCATCTTGTAGATGGTACACACTAAAACCACTGTGTTTTCGTGGTGAAGTGAGTGAATGTTGAAGGTGATGGATGGCATGCCAGTCAAGTCGGCTGCTTTGGTCTGGATAGTGCCCAGCGTCTTGACCGTTGTTGGAGCTGCACCCATCCAGGCAGGTGGAGAATATTCCATTTCACTCCTGGCTTGAGCCATCAGTGTGCCTTATGAATTAGAGTAGGCACTGGGGAGTCAAGATGTGAGTTATTCATCTCTGACCTGTTCATGTAGGTACAGTATGTATATGATTAGTCCGTCTCTGTTTATAGTCAGTTGTAACCCCCAGCATCTTGATAGTATGGAATTGAGGAATTTGTTAATTTTGTTAGAGATGGATGTTCCACTTATCAGTCCAAGCCTTGACATTGTTAAAGTCTCACTCCATATAGACATAGGTGATCTGAAGTAACTTAAATGATGGTGAACATTGTGCAATCATGTATGGTCATCCTCATTTGTGACCATATAATAAAGATCAGGTCACTGAAGCAGCTGGAAATGGTTGTGCCTTGAATGATATCCTGAGGAACTCTGGAAGTGATGTCCAAGCTGAGATGATTTACTTCCAATGATCTCAATCATCTTCTTTTGTGCTCGGCAACTTCTCGATTGTATGCCAGTATACCTCTTGTGCTTCTGTCTTGCTGGTGGGACAGACCATACCCAGAGTGATAGTGGTGTCCCAGACATTGTCTGTAAGGTATGATTATACAGAACATTGTCTGTAAGGATTCCCCAGATATTGGTAAAGAGAAGTTTGCAGAGTTGACAGTGCTGTATTTGCCATTGTTGTTTCTCATATCTTCATAGATGTTCGGTGGCTGTATAGCTTAATTCCTTTCTTTAGACTTCATAGGGGTTTGTGACAACTAAAACATTATTTGGTTTCAAGAATATGTCAAATATCACACTATGGGCTAATGGGATCAAAGGACGTGGAGAAAAAAAGAGGAACAGGCTACAGGGTTGGATGGCCTTCTCCTGCTCTTATTTTCTATGTTTCCATGTTAAGTAGCTTGCTCAGCTATTTCAGGGAGCAGTTGAGGCTCAGCTGTGGCTCTGGAGACCTGACCAGGTAAGGATGGCAGATTTTGTAAAGTGAGCCAGATGGGTTTTTACCGCAACTGACAATTAGACTGGCCTTTCTCGTAATTTCAGATTTTTTTGAATTCCCAATTCACCATCAGCTGTAGTGGTTTTCAAATCCACGCCCCACAACATTAGTTTGGAGATTTGGATTCCTAGTCTAGAGACATTACCAGTACACACTGCCTCACCGTTTAACTCACCAGGTCTAAATAAAAATATATCATGGTGAGGTTTTAGTTCTGATCTAGAAGGAATGATCAGTTTCTTAACAATTAAATCTAAAAGTTATCAATTTTTTTGCAAATAAACAATCTCTTCATTCATCCATCTGGATGATGAAATTTTGTTACATCCTGTGTACTTCCTTCACACAATTGATTTTCTTACAGTAGTACTGAGGTTGATTTTAACAAGAGGAATTTGGAGTTATAGTGCTGAAGGACAATGCCCACTAGCAAAGCACTGTTTGATTGAGTCTCGTTTATCTAATTCAGGTTAGTCTGTTGCCCTACTGTGGAAATAAATTTGGGGTTGACAGGCAGCAGGAGAATGTGGTCAGGAGGAAGCTAAGTTAGACCTTCACCTGCTTGTAGCATTCACCTTGGCTAATTTCAAAGTTATTGAAGAAACTGTGTCATCAGCTGAGAACGCTTTAATCTTAAATATACTCAGAGGTGTTTAACTCTTTCTGTGCACAATTCCCATTGGATAGGGTATTAAAATCAAGAGAACAAGGGCATTTAGCACACTTGGATGAAGATGATCTTCCACCTGTTTAACTGTATGTATGCCGCAATCATATTAAATACATGATTTTCACTTTAGATTTGATACATAATATATTTTGTTTGGAAAATTAAAATATGAAAATTATGTTTCTTTTTGTTGTTGGAGGATAGCATAAATTTAATTTCATTTTCCCACAGCACTAATAAGCTTAAATTTCTTCCAATTCTCCAGAATAGAAAGCAACAGCAATTTTATTTTGAGACTTAAAAATGAAACCACCTAAATTAAATAAAATACGGAGTTCAGGGAGTGAGCCTAAGACAGTAATTTAATCTTGGGGTTCAGTTAATATTCATAAATCACTGATGTCATCTGAGCACCTTGATTAGGTTATAGTCTTGTTTCTCTTCAATCTTGGGTATTCATTTTATAATATGTCATTGTTTATGCATGTCAAGATGCTTAGTTGCAATACAAAGTGGAACACTTCCCTTCCCCTGTTTTTCACCTAGTTACGGTCATCAAAAGCTTCTAAGCTAGACTCTTGTATTTTATTTTAAACAAGAAGCTACCTGTTTCTTATGTATCTACGTGTATCTTATGATACACGTCTTAGTTTGTAAGTGAAAAACATTTTCTTCAATGCATCTTAGTTGTGCTGACGTACAATATGACTGTGTAATGTGGACCTAAGATTCACTATACAGCTTCATGGTAACTACTCGATGGGTGGAGTTGAAATTCTCCCGTTGCTTCAAATTAATGACTGTTTTCGGTCAAAGAGTAGTTTAATTTGCTGGATTTCTGTCCCCTGCAATAAGTATAAGACTGTCAAATCTCATTTTTTAACCAGCTTTGGAGAATAGTTCATGTATTATGTAAATAAAGTTGTTTTGTACTCTAAAGACATTGATATCAATGCAGTCTTCGTCACGATTTGAAGGTGCCAGTGTTGGACAGGGATCTCCAAAGTTAAAAATCACGCAACACCAGGTGATAGTCCAACAGGTTTATTTGGAAGCACCAGCTTTTAGGAGCACTGCTTCTGCATCAGGTGGTTGTGAAGTATAAGATTGTAAGACACAGAATTTATAGCAAAAGTTTACAGTGTAATGCCAGTGAAATTATTTGTTTGTTAAGTCTCTCATCTTTTAGAATGACTACGTTAGTTTCAGTTCTTTCATATGTAAATCCCAGAACTTTTATTTAAAGTTACATTCTCAAGTGAACTTTAACAATAGGTGCCATGTCAGCTCAGATAATGCATTGAAGGTGTGAGGTGCCCTGTGTGAGGCTGTCTGCGCTCCAATGTTCTGGTTGATTCTGTTTCTAAAAAAGGGATGTACAGAATCTTAGATGGATTCATGAAGTTTTTCAACTAAATAAAATGTAATTCTGTAAGTACAAATTCACCCCGTGTGTGTGTGTGTGTGTGTGTGGTGAGCGGAATGAGTCTCTGTGAGACAGTGTGTGTATGTCTGAGTGTAAAGGGATATTGGTCTGGTTTGTAAGAGGATGCGTGTGTGTATGTGTGAGTATATGAGAGAGCTTGTGTATGAGAGAATGTATGAGTCCATAGGAGTGTGTGTGTGTGTTTGTGTGTGCGTGCAGTGGGGTCACTTGTAGTGTGACATGAACCCAAGGTCCCAGTTGAGGCCATCCCCATGGGTACCGAACTTGGCTATCAGCGTCTGCTCGGCCAATTTGCTTTGTTGTCTGTCCCAAAGTCCGCCTTGGAGGATGGTCACCTGAAGGTCCGAGGTCGAGTGTCCCGGACCGCTGAGGTTCTCCAGCTGTGAGGGAACACTCCTTCCTTAGTGATTGTTGTGTGGTGTCCATTCATCCATTGCCGTAGCCTCTGCTTGGTCTGGCCAGTGTACTCATGTGACTCGGCCAATGTTGTCTATCTCATACGCTGCAGGCAAGGATGCCCTGAGGCATGGTACATTGGCGAGATTGAGCAGAGGCTACAGCAATGGATGAATGGACACTGCACAACAATCACCAGGCAGGAGTATTCCCTCCCAGTCGGAGAACACTTCAGTGGTCTGGGACATTTGACCTCTGATCTTTGGGTGACCATGCTTGGGAACATAGGAATGGCCTCAACCAGGACCTTGGACTCATGTCACATGACAGGTGGCCCCAGTGCACTGCAACGTACATACACACACACACAGACCCTCTCTCAGACACAAGCTGTCTCTCATACGCTCACACATACACACACAGACACACTCACACCCACACACGCACCTTCTCATAGACTTCTACCCTGTTACACTCACACACGTACACACCCTCTCTCACAGACACTCATACTCCCCGCCCCCACACATACCCACACAAACACACACACGTATAAGTTTGTGGGATGAATTTGTTCTTGGAGAATTACATTTTATTTTGTTCAAAAACTGCATGAATCCATGTAAGATTCTGTTATTCCCTTTTTTAGAAATAGATTCAGTCTGAACATTGGGGTACAATCAGCCTCACACACGGCACCTCACACCTTCAATGCATTGTCTGAGCTGACGTGGCACCTATTGTTAAAGTTCACTTGAGAATGTAACTTTTAAAAAAAAATTCTGGAATTTACATATGAAAGAACTGAATCCAAAATGGTCATTCTAAAAGATGAGCGACTTATCAAACAATCCAGGTCTTTTTCAACATTTCATTTCAGTTGCATCACACTGTAACAGTTTGCTATAAATTCTGTCTCTTATGATCTTATTCTCCACAATCACCTGATGAAGGAGCAGTGCTCCGAAAACTAGTACTTCCAAATAAACCTGTTGGACTATAACCTGGTGTTGTGTGATTTCTAACTTAGATGGAAATGTGTTGCTGGAGAAGCGCAGCAGGTCAGGCAGCATCTAGGGAACAGGAGAATCGACGTTTCGGGCATTAGCCCTTCTTCAGGAATGAGGAAAGTTTGTCCAGCAGGCTAAGATAAAAGATAGGGAGGAGGGACTTGGAGGAGGGGCGTCGGAAATGTGATAGGTGGAAAAAGGACAAGGTGAGGGTGATAGGACAGATTGGGGTAGGGGCGGAGAGGTCGGGAAGAAGATTCTATCAGGACATAGTGATCAAAAATGGTGTGTTTTGGCTTGTGCATGAGATGAATTTTCATAGACCAGCTGCCATATCTCACGAGGGTAGCAATCTAATCTCATTTTCACTGTCTTATCAATATAGTCAAGACTGCTTAAACAGGAGGTGCAAGACTTGCGCCCACACCTCCCCTCTCACCTCCCTCCAAGGCCCCAAAGGAAACTTCCATATCCGCCACAGATTCACCTGTACCTCCACACATATCATCTATTGCATCCCCTGTACCCGATGTGGCCTCCTCTATATTGGGGAGACAGCCCGCCTACTTGCGGACAACTCTGCCTTACTATTACTCTTTTGATTTCTTTACTGTTGCTAATCCAGACTGTTTATCTGCCATTCATTAGTGGGCAATCAGAAATTTCCTCCAGTTGTACATAGCGAAAGCTAAAACCATTGTTTTGAACTATACTGTAAGTGCCATTATTGACTGCTTCCCTTGGGATATGAACCTGCAATAATGCCAGCCTGTTCTCAACCTGGTATTATTTCAGCTCTAAAAAAGCTTCCAACCTAATTAATCTGATTACCTAATTTCAGCTCTAAAATGATCCAACTTCATGTCTGTCCCAGCGTATCTGTTGCTGAAGCTCTAACTTTATTGCTGCTGCATTAAATTCCAATATATGACTGCCTTCTCTGCAACATTTTAATTTATGAAGCTTGAGGTGGTCCAAAACTGCTGCCCCCCGTTTTCTCAGAATCCTAAATGTTTAGATGCTTATGGAGACCATTCAGCCCATCATGTCTGTGTAGCCTCTCCAAGTGAACATCATGACTTGCATTATTCTACTGCATTTGCTCATAGATGATTATTTAAATATAGAAACAAATGCCTTCTTGAATGTCTCAATTGAACATGCCTCCATCACGCTTACAGGTAATGCATTCTTGTCGTGAATCATTCATTGAGTTTTTTCTCATCATATTTCCTTCTTTTTCAGATCACTTTTATAAATCTGTGCCCCTTCCCCTTTATAAGCAGAAACTGTTTCTACATATCTACCCTATCATGCCCCCTCATGATTTTTAAAACTTCTATCAGATTTTCTCTTGACCTTCTCTCTAAGTGGGGCAGGTTTGACCTTCCAATTTATCCTCAGCCAGCATTTCTCATTCTTGTGTTTTCTCCCATGTGTTTAAGTCCTTCCTATAGTGTGGTATCCAGAACTGTACACTGTACTCCAGCTGAGATCTAATGCAGGTCATTCTGCTATAAACGACAGTTGCATTCCTCTACAACCCTGTGCTATAGACAATTGCACTTTGGAAAACCCTGTAGAAAATCGTGCTATCGCAGATCATCGTGGAAAATTGCAATATCCATTTGTCCACGATGCATTATTCGTGTTAGAACCAATTCGGATTGTCAAAGCGTGTTATACCAGAATGACTTGCAAGTGTTTTGTACAAGTTCAGCATAACTTCCTTGCTTATACTTGCCCCTATTAATAATGCCCATCTCAAGAAGGAACAGCGCTCTGAAAGCTTATGATTTCAAATAAACCTGTTGGACTGGTGTCATGTGACATCTGACTTTGGTCCATCTGGAATAAGATAAACCATTGTTCTGCACTATCATGCTAAACCTTGAGATAAAGTTATCACTGTGATCTAAATGTTCACCCGTTGACACTGGATTTATTTGGTTCTAAAAAATTAGATGGACCAAGTCTATGGAGCAAAATGTTGAATCCGTTTTGGTGGAGACCAGTAAGGGGGAGAAGTCACTGGTGGGAATAGTTTGTAGGCCACCCAGTAATATTTCTACAGTGGCACAGGCGATCAACCAAGAAATATCGTGATGCATGTAAGAATGGAAAGATAATAATTGTGGGGGACTCATTTACTCATTTAAAAATATAGTAATAAGACATCTGGGTGTAAAGGGTTCCATCAGGCAGAGGCAGCATCGATTCAGAAAGGGAAAGTCACATTTAAGAAACTACTGGAGTTCTTTGAGGATGTACCAAGCGCGGTGTTTGGAGGGGAACAGGTGAATGTTGTATACTTGGATTTCCAGAAGGCAGTCCATATAGTGCCATATAAAAGACTCCTCTAATTAGATAAGAATGCGTGGAGTTGTGGGGAATGTACTAGCATGGATAAGGGACTGGTTAACCAATCAAAAGTAGAGAGTTTGGATAAATGGGTGTTTCTCTGGTTGGAGATCAGTGGTGAGCGGAGTGCTGCAGGAATCTGCGTTGGGCTATATAAAACAAAAATTTGGAAGAGGAGACTAATTGCAACGTATCCAAGTTTGCTGATAACACTAAATTGAGTGGAACGACAAACTGTGCAGAGGATGTGGTGGGTCTGCACAGAGGTTTAGATCAGTTAAGTGAGTTTGCAAGGGTTTGGCAGATGGGAGTAATATGTTGGTAAATGTCAGGTTATCCACTTTGGAAGTAAAAATAGTAGGTCAGAGTATTACTTAGATGATGAAAGATTGCAGCATGTTGTTGTGCACTGGGACTTAGTGATTCATATATGAACACTCCTAAAAGTAGATTTGCGTTTGCAACAGGTAATCAGGAAGGCCAACGGAATATTGGTTTTCATTGCACGAGGAATTGAATTTAAAAGCAGAGAGGTTCTATTGCAATTGGACAAGGTGTTAGCGAGGCAGCATCTGGAGTATTGGGCACAGTTCTGATCTCCTTACTTGAGGAAGGATATACTGGCTTTGGAGGCGGTGCAGAGGAGGTTCACCAGGTTGACTTCTGACATGAAGGGGTTACCCTATGAGGAGAGGTTGAGCCACTTGGGACTGTACTTGCTAGAATTTGGAAGAATGAGAGGGGATCTTAGAGAAACATTAAAATTATGAAAGGGATAGAGAAGATAGAGGCGGGCAGGTCATTTCAGCTGGTGGTTGAAACTAGGACTAGAGGACATGGCCTCAACATTAGGGGGAGTAGATTTAGGACAGGATGAGGAGGAACTGCTTTTCCCAGAGAGTACTGAATCTATGGAATTCTCTGCCCAAGGACGCAGTAACAGCAGCTTCATTAAATATATTCAAGACACAGTTGGGTGAGTTTTTGCATGGTAGGGAAATTAAGGGTTATGGGGATAATGCAGGTAGGAGGAGCTGAGACGATTGATAGATCAGCCAAGATCTTAATGAATGTCAGAGCAGGCTCAATGGGCCGAAAGGCCTACTCCTGCTTCTATTATTATGATGAGTCCAAGCGTATGTTCTTTGTTGGACTGGACGTGTATTGGTGTAGGAAATTCTTCTGCATGAAATTAAGGAATGCTTGCCCCCCTCTGCCCTTTACAATTCAAGTATCCTGGTTTATATTTCGGTAATTAAAGTTCCCCATTGTTATTTCTCTATATTACGGACATTCTTCTAATTTCCCTGCAGATTTGTTCTTCTGCATTCTTCCCACTTGCTGGGAGCCTATAGACTATACTGAGTGATGTAATTGCTCCTTACCTCGAGCCACATTGATTTAGTTCTTGAATTGAGTCATACAGCATAGAAACAGACCCAATGGTCCAACCAGTCCATGTTGACCATAATCGCAAACTAAACCTGCGCTTGACTCATATCCCTCCAAACATTTCTTATTCATGTACTTATCTAATTGTCTTTTAAACTTTGTAACAATACCCATATCCACCACTTTCTCTGGAAATTCATTCCACACACAAACCTCTTTCTTTGTTTCTAAAAAATAATCCTCATGTCTTTTTTTAAAATTCTTCCTCCTCTCACCTTTAAAAATATCCCCTGTAGTCTTGAAAACTCACCCTATATAAAAGAGAACTGCTATTCATCTTATCTGTACCACTCCTGTACCAACCCAACCACCCTGTGGCTCAACATTTCAATTCCCCCTCCCACTCCACCAAGGATATGCAGGTCTTTGGATTCCTCCATCGTCAGACCACAGCGAAACGATGGTTGGAGGAAGAACGCCTCATCTTCCGGCTAGGGACCCTCCAACCACAAGGGATGAACTCGGATTTCACCAGTTTCCTCATTTCCCCTCCCCCCCGCCTGTCTCAGTCAAATCCATCAAATTCAGCACCGCCTCCCTAACCTGCAATCTTCTTCCCGACCTCTCCGCCCCCACCCCAATCTGTCCTATCACCCTCACCTTGACCTTTTTCCACCTATCACATTTCCGACGCCCCTCCTCCAAGTCCCTCCCCTATCTTTTATCTTAGCCTGCTGGACAAACTTTCCTCATTCCTGAAGAAGGGCTAATGCCCGAAACATCGATTCTCCTGTTCCCTAGATGCTGCCTGACCTGCTGCGCTTCTCCAGCAACACATTTCCATCTCTGATCTCCAGCATCTGCAGACCTCATTTTCTCTTCAATGATTTCTAACTTAGTCTTATTCATGGTTTTGAGTTTGCTCCAGACCTTTTCAATGCTGCCTTTTACCATTGAATTCTCTTTTATAATTACTTCTATATCGGACAATGTATTCTTAATTGCAAGATATTTATACTGCTATTTTTGTTAACTAGCAAATATGTTTCTAATTATGCAAAATTTTAAATATTGTGCAGAAGTGGCCAGTTTTTAGGTTTTGTACCATTTTCTGTGTGCCTGTACTGATTGTTCAGAGTCAGGCAAAAGTAATTGGTGTTGACAGAGTTGTTTCCTCTTTGAAGTGCAGTACCTGAGAAGAAGAAAATATTAAATAAACAAAACTATTAACAAGACCAGAGATTCCCCTAAGATTCCATTAAGACTGCCCCTCAGTCATGGTGCCTCAAGCATCATGGTTTATAACAGACCCCATCCACCAACAGCCATGTAACCTCCGATGGAATTCAGGAACAACAAAAGATTTATTTATTTAAATGACCAATTTAGAAAGAAAGCGATCTGTAAAATTTCTCTCCCACACCTTTAGTGTATCAGAGCTAATTCAGGATCAAAGTTAGTCAAGGTGGAAAACTATTAAGAATGAAGGGAAACAACCAACGTTTTCTTCTTTTCCCTTTAGTTTACCACTGAAGTGAAGCAGATTTTCTTGCCCTGTGTTGTGCACCCGAGAATTATTTATTTTTTATTCGGTGTGCCTTTGTTCAGTATTAACGTCAGACTCACATCAATATTAGTCTATGGGGATGGTAAGGAGAAAAAAATTTGGTTTATCCAGCTAGAAGGAATGAAAGTATTTTGTATTTTGCTCAATGTGGTGTCTGAGGTCAGTACTACTTCAAGGTACACACCTGACAAGTGTAAAGTCTCCTTAGTTCAGATGTTATTGTCTGGAGTGCAACCCAGGATTTTGGCTCTCATGGAAAGAAACTCACAAAGGGCTGTGGTGAAGGACATGGACCTTACAATCAGTACAGTTTTGTGAAATACCTGATTAGTGTCTTACATAACTGGAATTCATCATAATTTGCAACAGTGCTATGTCACCTAGTTGTCACTTTCCCTTTATTGTATTAACTAGCTTCTATAACTTTACAGAAACGTATTGAAGGTATAATTATAACCTTTATTCACTTTTCTTCTCCTGTGCATGTTCTTTTACACACAATTCATAATAACAGTCTATATTTATACAGTGCTTTTAACACCTGTTATGACCTGTGGAGGAGGGGTCATAACTCCCCCTTTTTTTAAAAATCATGTCTGGCAGTTGCAACAAATATCTTTTTGCCTTTCATTTTTCTAACTATCATACCTGAGGCAAACCCAGTCAACCAGCTCAACAATGAAGCAGATCCAACTCCGAGGTTCTATTATATTATCGAAGAAAAGTGACAATAAAGCACACGCATTCAAAATAAAACATGGATAATGAGCTAAGTGAGTGAGTGGTGAGCAGGCATATCTAGTACATACAGCAAAATAAAAGCCGTCACTGTTACTCTTTTTTTCAAAGAGTCTTTGAGTTGGATGAGAAAAAGCTGAATCCCAATGCTTTTTGCTGATTTGATTCCTCATGAATGACAAAGATCATAGAGCCCTCAGTAAATTCTTATCTATTGTTCCATGTTCCTTTCGCCTGCTGGTTCCCAAACTTGACATTGAAATAGATTGAGATAGGAAAGAAGAGATGTCTGTATCTTGGCTGTACTCCATCCATATTGCTTTCTTTCTCTTTGTTGTTCCAAGCAAGCTAATGAGAAGCGGTTTGTTTGTATATTGCCAGTCTAACTCCATTGTCTTTTCTAAATTAACTTGAGGCAGAGTCTAGAAACAATGCAGTCTATCTTTGACCAGGGACAATGTGAAGTAGACAAGAGGCCTGCTGAAGGTAAGGGTGGAGAATGTGGTGCTGGAAAAGCACAGCAAATCGGGCAGCATCCAAGGAGCAGGGAAATTGACGTTTCGGGCAAAACTGCTGTAATTTTCCAGCACCACACTCTCAACTCTAATCTCCAGCACCTGCAGTACTCACTTTTGCCCTGCTGCAGGTGAGGTCATACTGCTTGGATCAGTTTGGTAATGGCCTTGCAGTACGGTTCAGAGTGAGTGAGGTGAGTGAGTGAGTGTGTGTGTGTATGTGTGTATAGTCCTAGCATGTTCTGATGCACAGAACTGGCGTAGGTAATGAGGGGATGTGGGAGACGCTTATGAGCTTGGAGAACAGGAACAGTTTTCCGAGTAGAATGACCAGGACATTGAGCAGGAGGAACATCATCTTCTGCATGAAGGAGTGATGTAGTGCCAGGCACTACCAGTCAGATAGGACTTAAGTGATCAATCATTGTTGTAAAATTGTTGGTGTTTGACATGCAAGGTATTTCTTCTGTTCCAAGAGGCAAATGCAGCTTTGGTGTCTTTCTTTTTTTTCGTTTTTGGTGTTTGTACACAAAAGTGAATGTTTTGAGGCAACTGAAGTTTTCACTTTATGTAATGGTCCCTCGCTGAACAGTGATAAAATGCTAGACTGCAATCAGCATTGAGGAAAGAGGGCCAATGACTTGGTGAAGGCTGGAAGATTGGATGTGGCTAAAGATGGGTAAGTAGTGTGGCCTCATGCTTGACCAGCAAAAGGTGCAGGAATATGCAGTCATATGTTCAAGGAAGTGTCAAATGTGACACTGGTTGGTGGATGCCGTGCCACTATGTTGACGCTTATGGACGATTGCCAATACTGGGTACACAGTACTGGATGCAATTCCAAAATGGTGAAAATGCCAGAGATCCCAGGATATCTTGGCAGTGGTGAGTGTATCCAGCTGTGCTGAGTGGGCACATCAACCAACGTCAGATGAGAAGGGTACCATGTAGTTAGTGCAGCATGTCTGTGATTGTCTTGCAAGAAAACCCATGAGGCCAAATGAAGAAAAACCCTCAATGAAACTCAACAAAATTCGACTTGGCTGACTTATGGTAAGATTCAGCCCAAAGTTAATATTTCAAGTTTAATATGACCTTTTGTCATGTTATGAAAGTGGTATTTTGCAAGGATGAACCGTGTCAGCTGACATATTGCCCAGGAAGCAAATTTGGATAATCAGCAGTTTGATGGAAATAGGAGATCAGTCTGATGGACAAGGAGAGCTTATAGAGTGCATGTGGAAGGATAGGAGAGAAATTCCAGAAAGCTGCACAGTCAGGACTAAGGCAGAAGGGAGGAGGATTAATTTCACCAGAGTGGGCTGATGGAAGGGAGAGATGAGGCGGAGACAATCTTGGTGACAAAGAAGTTCATGAACATCTCACACTGAATTGTCAGTGGTGAGTGTGGGGAAGGATTTAAGTAAATGTTTGAAGATGTTTATTGTGGAACAGTGGGAGATACAAGTGTCTCACTTCTAGCATCTGCTCTTGCCTTCTTTAAGGAATGCTTTCTGACAGCTTGATTGTATTCCATATGTCTGCTGCAGTTCAGTCAAGAGTATTCTCAGTTCCAAGTTGGAGAGTTGTGGTTTCAAGTTGTCCAAAATCCAGAATGGGTATTACCATGTCATACCGCATGCTTCATGCATTCAGTGTAACATTATCAATGGTGTCATCTTTTGTCTGTGACAGTAAAATGAATTACAATCGGCACTCTCAGGTAAGTGTAAAATACCCCATAATACCAATCAAAGGAGAGCAGGGATATTCTGTCTGCTATCTGAGCCAATATTCAAGCTCAAATAAAGTCACTCAAAACAGATTATCCGGGCATTATGTCTACTCACGCCACCTCATCCACTCCATCCAAGAATTCCTGAAGACCATCAAAGACACCAAGATAGAAGAGGATGAAATAATGGTCTCCTTTGAAGTAACAGCTCTGTTCACATCCATCAATATCAACCTGGCCAAAGAAACACTGACTACACTATTAGAAGAACCAAAGACACATACAGCAAATACCACCAACTTCATCAAGGACAGTATCGTCAAGCTAATGGATCTATGCCTTATCATCCACTTCACTTTCAACAAAAAAACCTACATCAAGCCAAAGGAACACCCATGGGATCTCCAAAATCGGGTTCTTAGCGGAGGCCGTAGTGCAGAGACTTGAACAAATAGCTCTGCCAACCATCCAACCCAAACTTTCGGTCTGCTATGTGTATGACACCTTTGTCATCACTAAATGAAACAAATTAGAGGAAATCTTCATGACCATCAATAATACCCTTACTGGCATAAATTCACGATAGAGGAGAAAAACAACAAGAAACTGCCATTCCTAGATGTCGCAGTAGAGCGAACAGCTAATGGAGACCTTCAAACCACTGTCTACAGGAAAACAACACATATGGGCCAAATACTGAACTACAGAAGCAATCATCCCAACACCCAGAAATGGAGCTGCATTAGAACATTATTTCAACAAGCCATCACACACTGCAGCACTAAGGAACTATGAAGAGTAGAGGAAAATCACATATACCGTGTATTCAAAAAGACGGGTACACAACAAATACAGTTCGCTGATTTCTCAGCAACAAAACCAAACAAGCAGTCAAAACATGTCCAGAAACCCTAGCCACTCTCCCCTACAACAAAGACATCTCAGAAATGACTGCCAGACGACTCAGACCTCTTGGCATTATGGTAGCCCACGAACCTACCACACTAAAACAGCAGCTAATGAACTTGAAGGACCCTAAACAAACAAGCAAAATTAATGTCATCTAGAAAATACCTTGCAAGAACTGTAACAAACACTACATTGGACAAAAAGGCAGAAAACTAGCCACCAGGATCAACTAGCCACAAAAAGACATGACCTACTCTCACTAGTATCTTTACACACAGATGAGGAAGGACACCACTTCAACTGGGATAACACATCCATCCTAGGACAAGCCAAGCAGAAACATGCGTGAGGATTCCTAGAAGCATAGCATTCCAACCGGAAATCCATCAACAAACACATTGACTTAGATCCCATTTACCACCCCCTGAGAAAAAGAACAGGAAATGATATCACCAACCCAAGGAAACCTAAACATACAAATAAAAAGTGGGCCACTCCACCAGTGCTTCAACCAGAAGCTCACTGAAGATGTTACCTAGTATGGTGACGAATGTCTGAAACTGAATCTTCTAGCTCAGCGAGCAAACCTATATCCAGAACCTCAACCTGAGCTACAAATCTTCTCAGACCTCACTATTATCTCTAATGTTTACTGGAATGTGTTTTGTAAAAATTGGCTGTTTTGTTGTACACAGTGCATAAGTGATTACGTTTTAAAGTATTTAATTATAAAGCACTATGTGATATTTCGTCATTATGAAATTCGGATTACAATTTTTATTTGCTTTGGTAGTGTAGCATTCACGACTTTTACCCATTTATTATTAGGGATTCAGAATATTGACAGTGACAGTCTATATTCACAGTCCACCTCAATATCCCAGAACATGCTACCACCACTCTCTACATTGGGCTAGAATGGATAAGGAACAGAACAGTCAGCATCAAAGGACAACATGATGGCTTTTAACATTAGGGAGGCTGTTTGATAACAATATTCCAATAAAGATGTGTCTATGATGGAAAATGTGCCGCACAATTTGTGGCAAATTGAAGATCTGCCTACGAGAAGCAGAATTTTTCCTGAATGTGCGCTCTGGTAATTCTGGAGGAAGAGCTACATGTCAGCAAAAAAATTGAGTTCAGTTCCTTGCCAAAGGGGAACCATGATATCAAGACTCATTTAGCTGAAGGTCTCCCCTGTGAGCTCTGCCCACAGCTGGCTAGCATCTGGCACAACTCAGTTATTACTGTGTGAGGAAAGTGCAACCTCATCTAGCATTGCCGCATTGTTAGGTTGAAGTAGAGATGTGGGTACCAGTGGGTGGGGAATATGATCTTTGGAGAATTGAGGAGATAAAAGAAGAAAATAAGAATATGATATGAGAAAAGAAATGCCTAAAACTAAACATTTGAGTGAAAGTGAGTGTTTATCCACCACAATGTTTGCTATCATTGTTACTTTGAACAACTGTTACCTTGTTCAAAATTATCTAAGTATACTTACTGATCCGTAAACGCTCAAAGGATTAATATAGTTTAAAAATAACTCTTGGCTAGTGCAAGGACAGGAGGGGGTGATTGTTTAAACATTTAAAAGGACCAGTGATTTGTTCATGCAGGTTGCCAAGAAGAACGACACAAGCCACTGCAAGCAAGTAACAGCAGCTCTGCAAAGTCCTATTGGTGCCATACAAGTATCTGGCTGTGAAGAAGGCATTCACTTCATTCAGCTGTCGGAGAATTTTGTACCCAAGGACAGGTGTGTATGTTGTGATGGATCTTCGATCTTTTAATTATAATTAATCACAGAGAAGAATAAAGTCCCTCATGTAATAAACCTTTTGAGTCAAAGATCTTGTATCAAATAAGCAAGAATTTATACTGCATTATTTTTAAAACATGTTAATTGAAGCACTACAAGCGGAGTACTTCAAATATTGTGTTTTTCTGTTCTTAAATCCTTACCTCATTTACATTTCACTTACTAGAACTGAGGTTTAAGCAAATATAGGGTTCACTAAAGTAAATAAAAAATGATCAACACAAACATATTCAACATGAGAGTAGATCATAACTGAGCCTTGAGTTAATTGAATCTTACTTGATTTAAGAAAATTGCCATTATTAGTATGACCCAATGTATTTTTTGTTTACATTTTAAGTGTATTGTAAAATTTAATTAAATTGAGTTGTTGATCTGGATGTTATAAATAAAATAGTAAAAATCATGCATATTAACCAGAATCCCCTTAAATAAACTCAATTCAAACTCCAAAAATAATTGTAAATAAGAACTATTTGCCTAAGCGTGCATAAAACAAAACTTCACCTTATGAAGTAACTTTTAATGTTCTTAAGCTACATATTGCAATTGTTTTGAAGTGATACCATGATAAGTAAAGATGCTAAGAATCATTCTTTGGGCAACTTTGCTGAAAGATTAAATTGAACGATGCCTTGAGTTATTTATGCATGAGTAGGAAAAAGCCTGTGGTAAGGAGGAGACGCCAATGAATGATGAATTGCAAAATGTTGTTGTATACTTGTGCTGCATCACTATTCACAGTGTAACTGGGATCTCATGCTTAATGATTGTCAATGATGGCCAACCAAGCTTTCTTGCCTAGAAAGTAAACAATTATTACTGTAGAAATACATGTCTTCAAGTTGTGATTTTTATGAGGAAATTATTAAAATTATTTCTTACATACCTTTCTGTCTCCTCCTTAATCTTTCTTTTGCTTGCTCTATTTATCTTTCTATACCTGTTTTGAGTTCAGTTCACTAATTCTTCTTGCTTCTCAATCCCTCCTATGATTGCTTCTCAATTATTTAAGGAGATGCACAATCCTGTTGTTCACTAACATTCCACAATCCTTTTGTCCTCACATGCAGTTTCCAGTCATGACAGTTTGTGGGCAAAAAGTTTAAATCTAGTTGTTTACAAGACAAGTACAATTATACATCCTTGCAATTTAATAAATGTAATCCCTTTCAGTGGTTAGTGTATTTATTTGTATTCTGGTTCCATTAGCTTGAAGAAGCACTGAGAGTGGGAATTTTGCCTTACAGCTGAGCTGAAATGGAATGTAATACATGTTTCTACCTGAACAGATAAATAGTCTAATGTAATATTTTTGTCACCATGGAGTATTAAAGTTTTTTATCTTCTGCATGTTAGAATACACTTACCTAGACTTAAAAACAATGTTGCTGGATCCGTTTGTTATGGTTGATCCTACTTGATGGTATTCTGAACCTTATGGCTGCATAATCTGTATTATTTGCATTTTTTAACTGAGGAAAGCCAATATCCTCGACCCAATCATTGAAAAATCCCTTAGTAGTGTAATCTGTTCCACTAATATGCATCATTTGGTGCAGCAAGCATTTTTTTTACATCATTTACTATTTAAGATGAAAAACAATGTCCCAGAATTTGTATAATCAGCAGATTGTATGTAATAATTAGACTAGGTTCCTAACTGCAATTTTGAGTCTGGAGTTTATGAACAATGTGTTCTTCAATTGACAGTTTTTATTGTAGAGCAATTGCTTACAATTACAGGATTAGAGAAATATTCAGCAAAGATATTGAGAAAAAAAACATTGAGTTAAATTATTTTGACATGATTCATATTATTAAAATGAATGACAAAGTACTAATATATTAGAAAACTGAGCTTTCTTGTGCTCATAACTACTGGTGAGTTCAGAAGGATATATATCTGAAAGCAGCCATTTCATAAAGGCCACAGTTCTAAAATTGAAAATTTTGACCTGTTCAATTGTTTTCGTACTTAACATGGCTCCTAAAATAGTTACACAATTAAATATATGGTAGATTATTATTTTAAATCTTTGCATTTGATATTTTTATGTTATTACCATTTACAAAGTACAAACTAGATATATTTGAATCAGTTAAGTTCATGATTTGTTTCTTTTTAGGATGAAAAAAGCCATATTCCACTGGAGAGCTGGTTGAAATATTGACAAATAAGTGGTTGAAATCTATAATTACTGTTAAGTTAGTATTCACTAAGCAATGGCAATAGATAGAGACAGGATTAGGCAGCACACTAGGGTCAAAGAAGTTAAAGTAAATAGGTTAGTAGCTTAAAATGAAGAAGGCTGTTTTAATGTGCATTGTAATAAAGTGCAAGTTGAAGTTTTGAATAACTTTGTTTCAATTCTCAAAATGAAATTATTATGATTGATTTGGGTGTGATACTGAGATGTCCTGGTACGAAAGAGTAAGCATCATGGAGACAGACAATTTCTGTCATGTGGAAGTCTCTAGATGGGGAGATGTGACCATAGTGTGGTAGTCTTTTCAAAATTGTGTGGTGCTTCTAACAGTCTGTTGTTGACAAAATAGCTGTAAATTAATCATGGGGCATTTATTTAGAGAATGGATTTTTTTACTTCTCCTATCGTCTTATTTCAAAACACAGTATCTGGACCTGGAACTGTAATAACATTAGAGAAGAGATCCTGGTTGGTCTTAAGCATTGCAGAACTGTTTTATACCTGAAAAACTATCCCCATTTTGGTTTTTCCAACTAGCCATCGGAGGTACAAAAGTGAAAGGATGAAAGAATTAACAGCAGTGGATATGGAAACATATATAACTAAATTTCTATGGAATAGCCTAGTTTACAGTAGTGAAAGGTAAATTTTGGGGTGACTTTAAGAATGTTCTACTTTTTGCTTAGAGTAATCAATGTATTGAATTGACTTCCAGGTACAGGAGTGAAGGCAAAATCTCTGGACTTTTGATACACTATTCAAACTATGATGAATGAATGTTAGGACTTTGACACGGATGAACTCATTAGCCGAATATTTTTTGTCTTTCGTATTCAACTTATGAATATTAAGGTGCAGGAGAAGACACCACAACATTTTTTCATAGGTGATATGTTTTGGAAAAGAAATAAGCTATTAGGCAACAGTATGAGCACTAGAGGGAGGTCAGCACGTGACAATTGTGTAAATGCATTACATCCAGAAATATGGAATGGTAAACTTGATACACCGCATCACAGTTAGAAATGTCAGCTTTATTCCACCAAATACAGAGCTACACAAGCACCATATTTAATCTGAGCAAATAGCCGAGTCGAGTCAGAACTAAAGGAGAAGTAGGTGCTGTTGAGGTCTGTGAAATGTGGCTCAATTTTGCTGTCTTAGATCTGTAAAACAGTTTGTCTTATTCAGCATTTGATGGACAGGACATATAGTCAAGGAATTGGGTACACAGACTCTCCTAATCAATATTGTTCAATACTACATTGTAGTAGTTCTGTATCATAATGTGGGTTTTTTTAACCATAACGGAATGCATGTTGCAGAATTTGTTAAATTATTTTGATTTCTGAAAAAAAGGAGTAATTTCGGATTAAACAATGAGTGGAGAAATTAATATGTTGCTGACGGGGCTTGAGTTGAAAATAATCTTTGTTGGACCTAAACAGCAAGATCTTTTTGTAGTCCTACTTATTATCCTCAATTCAATCAAATGAGGACTGTAGTATATTAATGTTACTGTTATAATGTAAGATATAACAGCTAATAACTTAATCAATGTGCATGTGTATGTTTCCTATGGAAGAATATTGACATTTTTTATCAACATGTCTTATAAATTGTTTATACAAAGCTGTGTTAATTGAGCACGTCACCTCCATTGACACCACCCCCACAACTCTCTGACGTCACTTCCACCGCCAGTCACATGACCACTGATGTCACTGCCAATCACATGACTGTTCTTACACACATATAACACCCCCAGGGACAATCTCCACTCACAACTCCAGTACAACACAATGCCCCAGCCCCAACTCTCTGCCAGGCATTTACCATCCCCCCCAGTCCTCCATCTTCCTGAGGACGAACAGTCAGTCCTCAGCAAAAGTTTCACCTGCATTCCAACATGCCCACATATCAACTCTATCCAGTGTGTTTATCATAGCAGCATCGAAAGATATAGCATAGAAGGAGGCCATTCTACTCAGTTTTCTGGTGCCAGTTCATGTCAAGCTTTTTAATTAATTTCTGTCCTTTGCTATTTCATTTTTTCCCTCTTTTTCTTCTCAGTTGCATCGTATATGCTCATTGCTATCTTCTTGAGTGTAATTAGGGATAGTCAGTAAACGCTACCCTTGTAGGTGATGTTCACATCTCAAGAACACATTCTTTTAAAAAGTTTGTGAGCAGGTGAATATCTGTCCCTACGACAAATCCTGGTTTGTTGCTTTAGGGAGACTGTGGCACTGGCAACCAAGACCTCCTTGGCAGATCATTCACAAAGTCCTTTCAAAATATTGCTGAATTACAAGTAGGCAGGAGGCAACAAAGGCATTAGTTCATGTTTAAGCCATGAGATAATTGTATAAGCATTGAAAATAAAAAGTGAAATGTAATAGTTCAAACATTGTGATAAATTCTATTGCAGGTCTTAGAAGCAGCTGATAAGTAAGTATGGACACTGCAATGGGATTTGCATCTTGAATGCCAAAATTAGAAACTCGCCTATGAGATCCATCTTTAATAATTTCCTTAAGTTCATGGGAACTTGTGCAGGCACAATCAAGATACCACTTTATGGCAGACTCAGTGTTGTAGACATTTCCTACTGAAAACAAGCCAAGGTCAAGTTGTCTTCACTCGAGTTGGCCTGGAGTCTTCAGCTGGCATAAAATTTTGTTCCAGCCATGTTACTAACATCATCATTATCTTTATTGTGGCTGAAAAATGCATACCTAATGGTCACATGATGTAAACAATTTTGTTTGCTTACACATCAAGGTGTGATTAGCTGTGTACTGTGTACACTGGAGAGCAAATACCAGGAACCATGTGGACTATTAGTGATGACAGCTTTATAAATTTCCATACTTTTGTTATGTTGAAGTCTCTTTCATATAAAGGCTGAAAAAAAAATCAGATGAGAGTAGAGAATCCATATCACACCTGTTTACTTGATTTAAAATTGGGGCGGTCATGCAGCAATTTTTTGGTCATAATAACTGGTGACTGGTTCTGTTTGGAACTGTGCAAATAGCCACATTGGAATTGGATGACTTTCAAATGTCCAGGCTTTCTGCCTGAAACATGCATTGAATATGCAGATCAGGTTCCTAAAACCAGTTTTAGGATCCCATTCAAAAGTTAGTATCAACTGGAGAATATGCTGTGTGGACTTTGTTTAGTTTTTTTTAGGGACGTACAATGGCCTTGCTAGAAAGTCTTTCAAGGTGCTGCTAGAGACCATCTACAAAAGATTATTCGTTTAAAAGAAGTGTTGCTACCTTCACTAAAATGCTTTCCACCAAAGGTTTTCAAATTGAGTAACAATTTGCTTCAGGTTTACAATCTTTAAGCTTATTGCATTGCATCGCCCCCCCCCCCCCCCCCTTTGATATGATATAACTTTGTAACTCTCCCTTGTTATCCATTTTTCCAAATGTATAGCGCAGAAGCAATGAGTTATTTGTTTAGCAGGAGTCAAACCCATATTTTTGTGGTCCTCTGTCCATGGAAATAGCAAAAGCAAGTTAATCAGCATTAACTTTCTATTCAATGTTCATTATATAGGGATACCCTATTCTATAATATGCAAAAAAAGGATTCTTTCACTTCAAATCAACAAAGACAAGTTTATCTGAAAATAATAGTACAAATGATAAAATAAAACTATAAATATATTGATGTGAAAATACATAAAATGACTTGTTTATTTCCCTTGACAACTTTTTTAAACAGAACCAAAACATTCTTTTAGCTGTGCAGCTGATGGAAGTGGAGAAATTTACTTATCTGACAAGAATTCCTAATCCTGTCAATTTTCACCAAGGTAGAGAAACCCCCTTGACAAAAGTTGAAATGCTGACAAACGAATGACTTGCAATCCATGTTTGCTCATGGGAAGTCCATTTTTAAGCCTTTAGGATAATAGCCAGAGGCAAGGTTGAAATACAGAACCTTGCAGGTGAAAAGCAGCAGTTAGTTATGTAGAAAATGTCTAATAGCTTGGACTGTGAAGAAGCAACCATGATGTGATGTGTTGGATTTAATGAAATATGATATATTGTTATGTATTAATATTAGGAAAGAAATGTTAGCAGGTGTTATTCTAAAACAACTTAATTGTTGAAAATATAAAGTAATTTAGCACATTCATAGACAATTTAACACTGTCGCAGGTTATATTACAAACTTCCCTTACCAGTTCGCCTGCTCTTTCTATTTATTAAAACTTTTCATGCAGTAAAAACATTTTACTTGTTAATGAGGAAAAATGGAAGAATTAATGACATAGAGTTGGATCTTCCAAGATGTCTCCTGTAACCATGCAAAACCATCTCCCTTTTCCTGCATGTCGTTTAATTTCTCTGTTAAGGTTCAGTAAGCAAATGCAAATAGATTTAATGATTTGCATCAGTAGATCATTTCTCGGTATAATATCCTTTGCTATTTTGGTCAAGGACTTTTTCTTTTGTAAGCTTCACCTATTTCCTAGAGCAAAAAATTATTAATATCAGTAACATTGCAATATGTTCAAATGAGGAAAGAGATGAATTTATCATGTAGTTACAGTCATATTGGTCCATCATCTTTCCAGCCAGGTTAATTGCAGCAGAGGATATCTGTTGTACACTGCATGTGAGAGAAAGTATGGGGAATTGTGAAAGATAGTGGGATATAATAAAACAGCCACTTTAATTTAACATTTTAGGAACTCTTAAATATTTTGAATTGGAACATTTTGGGAAGCAAACCAATGTTACATTAAAGCTCCTCCACTTTTTCTTTAGACAAAATCGGCAAGTATTTAAATCAACGAGTATCAATTTGATAAATATATTCTTTCGTGCATTCTCCATGGAAGATACTCTGTTGAAATGGTATTGCGCTAACACAGTTAAAATAGACAAGCATGAAAAATCTGGTTTCTTAATTCTTGCACTTATGCTTTCGTTTTTGCTATTTCTTTCTGACATTTTATCATTCCCTTTTTCCTTAATCCATACACAGTGTATTTTAGACTAAAGTAGTACATAGAAAAGAGAACATTCGTTGGATGATTCAATTCCGAAGAAAAGCAAGAAATTTGCAAACCCTCCTGGACACCAGAATGTTATAATTTTTACGTTCATTTCTCCAGAATCATCTTTCCAGATCTGTAGGATTTACAAAATATTGACAGAATTTTTTACTGCGTTCAGTATGTATTCAGTGTGGCACATATCCATTGCAGCTGAAAAATGTGTTGCTGGAAAAGCGCAGCACGTCAGGCAGCATCCAAGGAGCAGGAGAATCGACGTTTCGGGCATAAGCCCTCTGGGTCCTCTACTTGGCCAGGTGACCATCTTTGTTCAAATTCCCTACCAAACAGTTAGTCTTCAGAACTTACAACTGTCATTATCTCCCAGTTGTCAGTGTCGCTATTGGCCATCTTCATATCTTGCTTGCAGACGTCCTTGTTGTAGAGTTATGATGGTCAGAGGGTCATGACTCAGTGGCCTATTCAGAGGTCTTTGGGTAAAGGGCTGCCATTCATGCTATTAATGTGGCAAAACCAGCATAAATGTTATAGATTTAGCAATGAGTTAAGCTGCTGGAATTAGCACACAGCAAGGTCTCTAAGTTGGTCACTGTTTTCTGCCAAGAAATGCCCAGGGTATATCTGAGGTGTTGAAAGTGGAAGCCATTAGCTTTTTTTCCTGCCTTGTCAATGTTCACCACTACAGTGCAGTGGGCTGAGGATGCAGGCTTGGTAGGCTCACAGTTTAGTGCTCTGGGTCAGGTTGCCATATTTTTGTACTTTCTTTTAATTGGCTTGGAAATCATAGCTACAACTTTCTCAATGTTTGTGTTGATTTCAACATTAAATGACAGATTGCTGGTGAATTTGAAGCCGAGATATGTTAAACCATCAACTACCTCCAATGTCATGATGTCAATGCTGATACATGCCAGTATAGCTACATTTGTCTTTCTGATGCTGATGGTCAAGTCAAACTTTTAACTAGTGTGAGAGAGTTGGTCCTTTTGTTTCAGACGAACCTCCATACAGAAAGTTTCTGCAGCATCATTAACAATGCCACCCTCCGATAAGGACTTGGTGCACAGTTTTGTCTGGAGTGTCAAGCACGCAAGACTGAACAACTTGCCATTCTGGCACAGAAGATATGTACATAACCATTATAGGTGGCCTGAAGATGCAGACCCAAAGCAAAGGATAGGATATGCCAAAGTGTGTTGACCATTAGACATAGGAGCGGAAGTAAGGCCATTCGGCCCATCGAGTCCACTCCGCCATTCAATCATGGCTGATAGGCCAGAACATAGCCTCATGTTGGTGCCAGAACATAGCCTCATTTGACTCCAATGCAAATCTTAAGGGTTCTGATGTTGGCCCATTATAGCTGACCTTGCCCATCGTGCTGATATGGAAAGAGAAGATTGCAATGAGGCTGGCCAATTTTCTCCAGCAGGTTAAGCGGACAGCTTTGGTCACACAATTAAATGTCTTGTTGAGATTGATGAAGGCAATCTGTAGTGATGTTCTTTGTTAACAGCGTATCTTTTGCACCTGTTAGCCTCAGGTCATGTCCATTGTTGTTCTTCCAGTTCTCCAAACATTCTGGAATTTAGGAAAGATGTGTTCAATCCAGACCTGCAGTCTGATGAGAGTGTTGGGGTAAACATGTTTTCCATGATGGCAGTATTTCTTTTATTCTGTGGTTTTGAGCCCACCCCAGTGAGTTTGGGTTCAAGACGGAGTGGTCAAGGAGAAAGCAAAGTCAAAAATATCTTCAGGTTTGGGTTTCTTTACAATATTGTTACATATACAGAGTAAGTACTTCAATGCTTAATATTCAGTGATATACCAGGCTGGAACCTTATTGTTATCCTGTTGAAAGATTATTCCATAAACTACTGTCTCTCCAACATTTTTTTAACAAATGGTGAAGACCTCCCCAGCCTTTGATTCAATTGGCTGTTTATTTTTGCTGATTGACCTGCCAATTTGATCTTTTCATATGTGCCCCAGACGTCAAAGGATATTGGAGTATTCTGGCAGAATTATAACCAGTAGCCTTGCAGTTCTATGAACTTCAGCTGAAGTAGTGTTTACTGCATTCAGTGTTTTCTACCTCTGATTTCTGTTGTAACTAATATAAGCTGACCACTTAAGCTTCAATAATAGGTTCCAGCACAAGTAGTCATAGTCTCCTACAAGTTAGCATTTTCCAATCTTGCCTCCCATATGTTAAGAATGCAGTATTGTAGATAGTGTCTTGAAGTGTGTACCATTTTGCTTTGTGTAATGTGGTTGATTTTCATCTGGGCAGGCGGTGTCTGACATTGAACATTAGGGCAGCATTTCTGCTTTGAATATGGAGGCTTTGAGGTTTGACTCTCCATCCTAGAGCAAGCCAGGGAGACTTATGTATCATAGTTGGCTGTGGGTATTGAAATTGCTGTTCAGAGAGTCCTAGCTGCTTGGCATCCAGCTGACCTTGGATGTCTCCAGGACACCTGGTTGACATGGCTTGTTCTGAAAGGAGGTGTTAGTTCAAGGTAGTAGCAAAACTCAGATTGTCTCTGTCCTTCTATTTTTATCTTTCATAGGTCATGATGCCTGACATAGGTTATGCTTCATGATGCAAACCCACTCATGTGTTGGAATGCCCCAGTAGATAAAGATGTTCTGATTTAGGGATGCTGCTGATAGCTATGTCAGGCTGCTCAGTAAGTTGGTCTTTCACTCTTGTAGTGCAGCACAGTGATGAAGCATAGATACTTGTGAAACTGGTCCTATTTGAATGGAGAGAATACATTCTGAACCATTTGTGGGACTTTCAATCAAGGAGAGTACTGACTTCCTTATTCTGGTATGAACTCTTCCCTGCCAGATAAATGCATACTATTTCTAATTCAGTGATCTACTCTTGGTGGACTTGATCTTAAACAGGGATAGGATGTCGATGATCAACCTATTGTATTCCATGTTGGTCACCGCTGTCTCATGCACATTATCAACCAGATGCAAAATCATTTCTCAATCCCGTAAGTGTGATCCTGACAGTCTAGCTTGCTAATTGGACAGTTAGCACATTTACTTTTGTTAATCTGTTGTATTTTCACCCCTACCTATCGAGAAGAGACTTCCAACCTCCTATTGAAGCAAATGGACCCTGGCAGGTCAGCGTCTTAAGAGTTAGGACTGGTTGATTTGAGGTAGGCAATGGCTGATCAGTGGAACACAGTGGTCCCTCCCATGTTCAAAGTGACCTGAACACTCATTCTCCACACCAATCAAGGTGGATTATGACACATTGGCTGACTGTCTTGTCATGTTCATGCTCTGCAGTGAAACTGGCATATATAAACATTCTGCTTTTGGGATTCACTCCAAATGTGTTGTCAGGGTTCTGACTTTTAGCCTTCAATTCTCCTCGGGTGTGTCCTCCAGGCCAATGTGTTAGAATCAGTGTGTGAGTAAAGAAAACATGCTTTCTGATTTTGTCTACTTAATTGCTATTTCTTTTCAGCCCACACTGCTGGTGGGTAGCTAGTAGAAAAGGGAGCCAAGGTGCACATCTCTTGTATGCACCCTCCATCAGCTCATCACCAGTCACATACAATCGTGGTGATACATGAAAAATGGATCCCTTGCAGCCCCAGTCTAAAGCTTCAGATGAACTCTGAGGAGGTTTGGCTCCAGACATGCAGTGTGAAAGCACATTGGCATATGGATGGGCACTGGCTCATGAATCAAACTCTCAACAGTCGGCAAATAGTTCCATTGCTTTGTGAATTCCTTTGGAGAGTTAGCACAACCTGCTCCCAGAATATTTCATACAAATTTTAAATCCTTAGTATCACGCAAATGGCCTGTCTTGTGATTGTTGCCAATCATCTTAAAGCATGTTCTTTGCTATTGTGCCTGCTGTGTTAAGTGCAGAAATGGATAATGACAAAGAACATACCTTATTGGAAATTACAAATGCCATTTAGTGTTTCTTTTTATGAATAATACAAAATTACATATATTGTACAAATGCATGTATAATTTTGTAACCCCTACTGTGATAGATAGTATTGCATAATAACAGGAATATTATCCCTAATTGAGAATAATATTACAATGTTTTATAATTGAACCACATTTAGTTCAGGATACTGCAGATTGTTTCTTTCATGAAATAAAGTGTTATTTTAATTTTTAAAACAAGGTTGTTAAAAGGAAATGCTGTAGGTAAGATTGGAGCTTTGCTCTTTGTGGAAGCTTGGAGGACTGGAAGATTTACAGTGCAGAGGCTTAACCACCATTCCCATAAGTATTAATTTTAACTCTACTAATAAGAAACTGTGCAAAAGTGGAATTATGAGTTCACTAGTATCCTATGAAAGGTCAGTTGTTAAAAAGGCAGAGTCTGACATTCTAAGAAAAAAGGTGCCTTCATTAATCATCCTGAAATTGTCAGCATAGAATTCCTTGACCAATAAATACAAGCAAGCTACAAGCAATTGTTTTAAACAACATTGCATTTAATAAGATTAATAAGATTATTTTGGTCTGAATAAACTGATTAAATTCAGTACAGAACTGTGAAAATCTTTTTCATATTTCAAGGAACAATGTGGACCACTTCTCTTTATCTTTGAAGATGTAGATGATAATGTAAATTGCATACCACATTATGCTTCTCTAATATAATTCCATCAGATTTTAGATTTTATTTTTCTATAACATGTACTTTAGCCATAATACAGTTTTACGATGAATTACTCTTTTAACAGTCAAATAAAGTCAACTAGATACTGGTGATATTATCGTTTTTTAAAATCTGAATGAAGAATTTTAATTCATTCCTGGAATGTGAGTGTCACTGGGAAGGCTAGCATTATTGGCTCTTGAACTGAATAGTTTGTTCAGCCTTTTCAGAGGGTTTTAAGAGTCGACCACATTTGGTTGTGGATCTGAAGCCAGATATAGACTGGACTGGGTAAATATGGCCAGGATATTATTAAGCCAGATGGATTTTTATTTAAACAACATGGTTGCCATTAGACTAGCATTTTATTCCAGATTTTAAATTTCACCATCTAATAAGTGGATTTTTAACTCATGTCACCAGAATATTAGCCTATGATACTTGATTACAAGAGAAGTGCATTACCACTAAGCTGCACTACTTCTGCTGAATGTATTACAAGGTTTTGTAAGATTATACGCTAGGTATTTTGTCTTTTTTTTTCATTTCAATACTACGTACTATTGCCTGAAAATCATAGAATCATGCAGTATAGGAACAGGCCATTTGGCCCAACAAGTCCTCAATGAACCGTATCCCACCCAGACCCATCCCCGTACCCTATTACTCTACATTTCCCCTGACTAATGCACCTAGCCTACACAATCCTGAACACTATGGGCAATTTAACAAGGCCAATCCACCTAACCTGCACATCCTTGGACTGTGGGAGGAAACCCACACAAATACAGGCAGAACTCTACACAAATACAGGCAGAACTCTACACAAATACCGGCAGAACTCTACACAGACAGTCACCAGAGGCTAGAATTGAACCTTGGGTCCCTGGCGCTCTGAGGCAGCAATGCTAGCCACTGTGCCGCCCTTGAGTCAGTATTGTTTATTTGTCAATAGTTTTTGAGTAATGAATTGCTTTTGCTGTCAAAAGTAGATTGAGGGTTTTGCAAGTTTTTGGTTGAGTTTCACATTTTTAGGACTTCCCAAATGGCTTCAAAACAAAATATTTGTATCAAAGTTCAGCTTTGGCATCTGGAGGATTGTTCGTACAAATAGATAAAACCTTTGGTTTCTGTTTTGCACCATCAAGGATTATTTCCAACATGAACTGTAAAAATATCCTATCTCCTTTTGGTTCAGTCATATAGCAGTGAGGTTACTGTAACATGAACGAAAAAATGAAGAACAGTGGATGCTGAAAATCTGAAACAAAAACAGAAGTAGCTAGAAAAGCTCAGCAGGTCTGGCAGCATTTGTGGAGTGAAAGCGAAGTCAATATTTTGGGTCCAGTGACCCTTCATTAGATGGGTTCAGATAAAGTTTCACCAGCTATTCTGTTTTCATTATTACAGCATGACCGTACTCTCAGTACACTTTTCTCTGTGTGATGATAATATGGCTTGAAGAGGTGTATTTTGTCCATTTTTTAATGAAGGAAGGTTGAGAAAGATGTGAGGAGCAGTCTACTCAAAGCCAATAAAATAAATATCTCGAGCGGCCTTAGTGATTATTTTAAAAATTGAAACAAGAAACAGCCTGAATTGATGGGGTCAAGCTCCCACAGAACCAGGATTTTTCGTTTTAGCTTTCTGTAGTTACTGGGGTCTTGAAGCAGAATATGTAAGCTCTTATTCCTCTCTCTGTTACAGCTAAAATCTGGAGTTCTCCTCCTGCTGCTAGAATTATATGTGAGGTAGTCTATATTATTGGATTTGCTTTTGCCAGGGGTGTGTTTATAGGATTTTACTATATTGGAACAGTTAATTAGCAATTAATATATATATTATTTTGTTCGATAGATTTATTTTGTCTGCATTTTAACTGTAATGTAAAAATAAAGTGTGTTTTGCTTAAAGTTGAGTACTTTGACCGATCGGACTACATCTGGAATGTCCAGCCTAACACTTATCTTTAAAATAAGAACAAGTTA
The DNA here is from genome assembly GCF_004010195.1 of Chiloscyllium plagiosum. Classification (NCBI taxonomy): domain Eukaryota; kingdom Metazoa; phylum Chordata; class Chondrichthyes; order Orectolobiformes; family Hemiscylliidae; genus Chiloscyllium; species Chiloscyllium plagiosum. Next base: position 24,078,048 of record NC_057731.1, on the reverse strand, counting down.
GGGTCTAGGCTATCTTCTTAATATACTTTGAGGGGGTTTGATATGGTCCATAACAAGTGCATTTGAGGCTTTGATAAGTTGTCCATCCTTTTAACCTTCACAATGATGCTTAAGACCCTGTTAGTGATGGCATGTGGAGAATACAATATCCACTTCTATGATCTTCTTTACACTGCTATTTCAGTGTGAAGTTTACTTCTAAATGGACTAATGCCTCAATTTAAAAGAGTTGTCAAAAGAATTTCCTTCACAGAGCTTTAAGGCAGGAGATTCAAGGTTGTGCAAAGGTTTGGAGTTTACTCCATAGGTCAATCGAAGATGGTTTCCCAGTCAGAAAGCAGTTCATCTCTGTCAGTGCAGTGATTGATTCTATTATGCACATGTCTTAAAAGCATTCATTCTAGTTCAACTGCTGAAGAAATTCAGCCATGAAAGATGGGTTAAACGTCCTCTGTATACAACCAGGAGCGAGTAATGAAGGTTTTGGAATCGTTCTTGGTTTAGACTTTTTTTTGAGACTCTCGGTATATCTGTTCTAAACAGCAGCGGAATGTGATAATCTACATTTTTATGTTACAAGTTAGTGCAGATTGAGAAAATATTGTTATATCCTGGCAAGAGGCATTTGCAGAGGTCGAAGCAGTTGAAAAAGAATCTGTCTCTGATAGATGCATGTAAAATTATAATTATCGATATACAAACTGAAGGAATGCTGTAAGTATGACCTGATTCGACTCCATAACTGTTCAACAGGGTGAGCCTACTCCATCAGTTTGCTATGAAGGTTAGAATCACTGAGATATTGATATGAACTTTCATGTCATTAGTAATGAGGAAGGTAAGATTCCGGGAAGAAATGTTCTTGAAGATATATTTCTCATAGGTGCCCCACTGCTCTCCCCTTAAAAAAAATCAGGAAATAAAACCAAGTCAAAAGCAAATTTTGCAGGTCTTAGGATGTAGCAAGCTTATTGGACCAACTATATGTTCCTTGCATAACATGTTGGTTAAAAGATTTGACTATGTTTAAAAACATTGCAAGGTAAACATAACTTAAAAAGTAACTACTCCAGACTTAGAATTAGTAATCTGTAGGATGGACTGCCACCTAGTGCAGGCAGTTTAGATTTAGTAAAAATAATTCAAAATGAAAATAGACGCACTTCGGTTTGTCAGAAAGAAGTATAACACACATTTAGTTTCAATACAAGAGAGCAAAATGTTCAGTGTCATTCCTGGACCTGTCCTTAAACATGCTTTAATTTGTTTTATTTTTTAAAAAGTCAATTTCAGGTCACCTTGCTTGGAGAATCAGAGCGTAGCACATCGGTTCAGAGTCACCTAACTAAACAACTTTAAGAGCACACAAATTTCAAGTTGAGTTGACTATTGCAACCAGATTGAACCTACTTTAATGGGACCAAAATATTAGTATCATTTAACAATGATTAGCCACCTCATGACTGATATTGTCAGCAGTGGCTTTCATCAGATGAAATGTTAAATTGAGGCTCCCAATGCTCGTGGTTAAACTGATCCGTTATGAGCCCATGGAACTACTCAAAGGGAAGGGATTCACCAAGTGTGCTAATCAACATTCTTGCTTCAGTTATCACTATCACAAACCAGTGAATTAGTTATTTATCTTTTTATAATTTGGGAATATTTCTCTGTGCAAAATGGCTGTCACAGCTACCTATATAACAACAACCATTGTTCATCAATGTGATAAGTGGTTTGAAAAGCGACTTAAGATATTTCTGGAAACCTGAGACACTGTGTAAACATTTTTTTTTATAAACCAGCTTCTAATATCTGAAATAGTTTTCTCAACACTATCTTCATATTTTTACTTTCAGTTCAATTTTCCTTCTTTGCTAAGCAAATCTAACTTGATGTCCATAAGAAATATGCAAAACGCAATGGACTAAAATGTTGGTTAAACACTTTAATAATGGTTGTGAGGAAGCTGCTCCTTTAACAAGGTTATGCAGTCCTTGTTTTAGAGAGGTTGTAAAAAACACAGACTCCGAAAAGTCTGGCGACAAAGGGTTTTAGGGCCAGCTTAATAATAGCTGACAGATATTGCCTCAGCCAGCGGCTTTCAAGTTTTAAGAAAAACAACTTGTACAATGAATGGGCTATGGTCAGTTCTCCCAGATCAGCTTTTCTCTGGTTTGTTTTTTAGCAGTAGTGTGAAAGAAGGCTGCTAGATCCACAGAAGCAGGTCCATACTGGTATTCTCTGTCTCTAACCTCTATCCTGTAAGACCCTGTGTTTTATTTTACCTTTTGTGCCAAGGGGTGTTTATGGGGATTGTTGCAAGAATTTTGAACAGCATCAAGAAGTTGAGATAGTCTGTTGGGTTATCAGATAGGATAAGTTATTTGTTATTCTGTTTTCTGTTGTTTGTGTTTCATTCAGTAATCTTGTAAATAAATTCTGTTTAGTTTAAAACTAAGTGGTTTGACCAGCTGATTCTCTCCTGGAATATCCACTTTCCACCTGCTTAAAACAACTAGCAAATTTAGGATCTGGGCTACCTTCTTGAAATGTTTTGAGGGGTCTGGCTGGTCCATAACATAGGCAAAGTAACATCAACTTCAACCCTGTGTTATATTAAGGCTTTCTACAGAGTTACATCTGGCCAGTATTAATCAGATAGTCTTAATTTCGAATGCAATTGATTACTTAAGACAAATAGCTGCTTATGCAGGTTGGATTCCCATGAAAAAATGTTGCAGGTGGGATTTGGGCAAGAAAATTTATTTAAAATGTGTATCACATCATGCACTGCTATTACAGCTATCACTCTGTGGTAGTAGTGATCTAAAGGGGCCACAGTTAATTGGAATATTCATTTAATTGGGGCAGATAATTAGGCATAAGTTTTTCTACTGTATATTATAAATGATAAAACACTGGTGCTTTATAGAGATACCATGATGGCAGTTGCTGCCTTTTTGAATTATTTTAAATAAAAATTGCCAAAATGCATTCATTTCCATCAGAGATATTTGTTTCTGATAAAACAGCATTGCAATTTATCGGAATTATTTTTTTTGCCATAATGGCTTAGTTATACATTCTTGTAACAACAAAGCTCAACGATTTAAATTACAGGTATTGTTGAGTCATTTACTAGCCACTTTTATTCATATATTATAACATTGATTTATTATTGATGACTGATATTTTGAAGTATATGCAATAATTCTCAGCATTGATTTGAATTAACTGTTTATAAAGAGTAGTTGGATAATTGGAACTTTACTCACCAAAGAGGTGTTCACATTAACCTTCATAAGGTTGCGGTGTCCCTTTGGACCCCATTAGCTTTGATTTTCTCCTAATGTGCAAGATTTGAACTTTTTTTTTCAAAAAGTACATTCTAACCTCATTATAGCAGCCATTGGGAGCCAAGTGCTTTGTATATTATTAAAAGGTGCATGCTATAGAGAATATCTGATAACTTAATAAAATACAATCTGAAAACTTCAGAAGCCATGGCACAACAATGTTTTGACAGACAAAAGTGTTGTGCATCAATGTCAAATCAAAACAGAAAAAGGAAAGGAAATAGTTACTAATCTGACAAGTTTAGTGAACTCCAGAAAGCATTTGGAGTTTTTGCTTGGGCTCTGAGAGGGGTTAAATATCTTTGAATTTGCATAAATGTAAAGATTAAACACTAATGTATTTTAATGCACTTGTATGTTTCAGTATTAAGCAACGTACTTTAACTTTTTTTCTGCTAATTAAAATTATTTTAAATATCTGCTTAAATAAAACACGCATGGATTGTATTGATATCAAAGTTTTCAAATACAAAATGCCTGCTTACCATGTATAGTGTGCAGTATAGTAAGGGTGATCTCAGAATGAATAAATGAAACAAAAAAAAATTCCTAACATGTAAGGCAGGAAAAAAAGAAAATACTTGGATAGATTTAGTAGTCTAAGTTTTAGCTTTAATACTGTATCAAGGTACGTAATTTTGTGTTCAGAAGCTGCATTTATCAAAAATGATGATGATATACATATCGCTTCCATATCACAGAATGTTCTTGGTCAAAATTGGCTGGAGGCAAGTGATATCTTCGAGTAAACAGTATATGAAGACCATATCTTAAAATGATAGATCACCTAATTTTGTTCTGACAGAGGTTTTTGCCGCAACAAACATCTGTCATTGAAACACCAATTCAGAGATGTGGAAGCCAAATTGTGGAGGATGTTTTTTGTATTTGTCAATCCTACTCAGAAGGTTGCTGGTGTCACTTGCAGAGGAGTTACAAAGGTAGTACGGAGTTATCATGTGATTGTCTCAAGGAAAATGTTACCAAAAGGCTTCTGTAAGTGCAGTATAATTTTTATCCTTGTAGACAAATATTTAGAATTATCCAAGAAACTCTTCCACTTTGAGCAGAGGCTGGTTTAATAAAAACAAATGCATGTGTTCTAGCATTGTGCAAAATAACACCGGTTTGACTGAATATAATTTTGTGGCATTAACTATTCTAAAATATTTGCAGAAGCAAAACATATGAAGGCATTTTAAATTCTTTTCTTATCAATTATTTAAAAATTCAAACAATCGAGAGCAATTCTCCTGAACTCTTGAGGCTTTGAGAGTTTTAATGTCCTTTTGGGGAGGGGTTGGTCGGGTGTGAGAAGGTGGGGGCGTGGTGGTGGGTGAATGAGAGAAATTAGAAGGTGTAGCACACTTAACCAAAGGCGTATCCAAATGACATCATTAAAATTTGTAAATTACTGATCCTGTGAACATTTGTTCGTAGACTATGTAATTAATTGTACTACCAGTCCATTATTGGTTTGGTAGAAGGTTCTTAGTTTGCGTGCTGCAAAGTTGTCTGTTTTAATTTTAGAGCTAAGACTTAAAGCAGGGTTTAAAACACCCTTGAGTGATAGATCCTGTTATTAAAGTAAAGGAATTGTGCATGAATGACATTCTTTACACACCTCAACTGTCAACATTTCTAATCAAATCATCCACTCTTCTTGCTCTTAAGTGATACATGCAATATACCCTGTAATAAACACCCCCAAGTCTAATGAGAGCCCCTAAGGCAACTTCAAATGTATGAATTCATTACAATTGAACAACATAATCTGCAGGGCAAAGATGCCTGTGATCTAACCTCTTTACCTCACAAGGCTGCGGTTTCGAGTGAAAAATGTTGTACATTTGTTTACAATGTATTGCGCTGTATGAAGTATTGTTCATTCCTGTAGTACATAAGACGGGAAGGCTTAATGGAAGAAAAATCAAAGAAGCAATCTTTCATTTTGTTCTTCTATGAAAAATTCAAAGACTGAAATCTCACCCACAGAAATTTTGCAAGCATATTATTTTCCGATGTTCAGATCAATTTGTCTGTCAACCATGCTGAGAGGTGGAAGGGGCCAGTGAAAGCAATTTAGCTTGTGAGGTCCTAAATAGAAATGTTTTAGAAGACCTTGTCACATGTTATGTTTTTTATATTACAGCCTGTTTTTTTTATTTGCTGCTGATATTATGAAACAAAATTGGTATCAATCACGTAAGTCAACTATAACCACTCCACAAATATTACTTTTGTGCATATGATTCAAGCAGAATTATTTCTAAATTAACCTTTTGCCCAAATGTAAAAAAGCTGCAGTCTAAAAAATAATGTAAGCTGCTGGTAATGTTGATTTCTTCTGCCTGGTACACACCATTGTGCATTTTAATTTATGGTGCCCAGGTGAATTAAAGTGTTTGTGTTTGGTATAGTATTTTTTAGAGACTTTTTAAATACTTCTGTTTTATGTTTTATGTTTTTTCCTCTTCAATCAATAGCATGTTAATACGGTTATTATCATTGCTGAATTTAACAAGATTCAAACAAATGAAAAATATATTTTAATTTGGAAAGTGTGTTAAAACTGAGGCTTCATTTATAAATGAAAACTACCCAAACATTTTTTTGGTATTGTGAAATATAAATTCCTGTCAAATTTATTATTTAACAGAACAAATAACATGAAGCTATGTATGCTTTGGCAATATTACCAAACAGTAATCTTATGAACCTGCCCAAAATAAATGTTTGGGAAATCTCAAATTAACCTACTCTGTTTCTAATCTAGAGGTAAACATTGCAGCCACCTATTTTAAAGAATGGAAACAAAACAATGGTCCCACAGGAGAATGAATTGAAGCCCACCCCATGGGCTAATAAGCAATATTTATTCTTTCCATTCGTTTTTCATTGATGTCATGCAAGTGTTCTTAGAAACATTGAATTTCTTCCACAAACCAATGTTCTGTGTCTCTTTCTATTGTAGAACTCCAGAACAATACACTTAAATAGGTAGATGGAAAGGACAGTTAAAAAGAAAGGTTTTAACAAGTTTTTAAAGGCAGGGTGTGCAGCAACAGAGTGAATTTGTTTTGGAGGAGAGTTCTCGACAGGATGGCCATGAGTTCTGAAAGACCTAGCATTGATATTAATGTAAAGGTAGGTAACTAAGGGAGAAAACAAGCTTTAATCTGAAGTCAGATGAATGGAAGCTGCAAACTCAAATGTGTATCAGTACAAATTGCCCCTAAAAGATCAATAAAGAACATTGTGAAATGTGAAGTAGTGTCTAAAACATAGTGCAGAGAGTCGCATGGAGATGGTTGACAATGGCCTCTGTTCAGAAAGGGATTCACATTACCTCGAGGTTATGAAGAGTAGCAATGAGATTATTCAACTTCAGTTCTCTTTTCAGAGGCACATATGACCCACAGATCTGTGACCTCCACTATCCTTTGGGCAAGACATTAGATCCTCAACCACCCCAGCAGAATGGCAATCAACTGCTGTGCTATTGATGTCAATTCAGTCTTCTCAGTCAAAGACATAGACACTACCTAATGTACCACAAGACCTTTGACCATGTTGGAAAACATTGGAAAAATCATACCTGAAGTGAATATGTGAATGATTGAAGCATTTTTGCAGTTGCTGACATAAGGAAAGCTCAGATTTTCAAGACCTGTAAAAACGCTACTGTGGATCAGTGCTTGGTAGGGATGAAAGCTCAAAGTTTATTATTACCAGTGGAGTAAGCAGCCAAGAAGAGTTTTGTTACTGGTCTAAAGGTATCTACTATTATTACGAGTTGACATTGAGTTACAAGATGATGTGATGAACCCAGGACTTGTCAGGGAGGCAGTTTGATGATGCAGCAGTAGCCCTGCTGACAATATCTAGATTCATTAATAGAGTCAGAATTAACATTGTGTTGCTGCTGGCAAGAGTTGAACAGATGAATTTAATTTTATAGTTTTTATGAACTGTAGAAAGCTGATCTAGGACTTGATGTCAGATAGGAACTCTTATATTCATACAGCACAAAAACAGACACTATAGTCCAACTTACCTGCGTTGACCAGATATCCTAAACTGATCTAGACCCATTTGCCAGCATTTGGCCCATATCCCTCTCAACCTTGCTATTCATGTACCCATCCAGATATCTTTTAAATGAAACTGAACCCGCCTCCAACTCCTCTGGCAGCTCATTCCACACATGCTGCACCCTTTGTATGAACATGTTGCCCCTTTTAAACCTTTCCCCTTTTACCTTAAACCTAGTTTTAGTCTCTCCTATCCTGGGAAAAAGACCTTGGCTAGTCACCCTATCTATGCCTCTCATGACTTTACAAACCCCTTATATAGTCACCCCTCAGCCTTTAATGCTCCAGGGAAAAAATCCCCAGCCTGTTCAGCCTCCCCCAATAGCTCAAACCCTCTAATCTTGGCAATATCCTTGTAAATCTTTTCTGAGCCCTTTCAAGTTTAACTCATACAGTACGACAGTAATGGTAAGCAATATTTCGCAATTGAATAGTTCAAGGAGAGCTCTGGAATAGATCGTGATGGCAGAAATGTTGCATGTGTGTCAAAACTGGCTCGATATTCGAGAATGATGTTGGCAAGGGTGAACATCTGGATAATGAGTAGAATAGATTACTGGAGAAAAAATTGGAGGCAAGGGAAGAGAAATCCCACAAAAAATGCCTAGTGTCTATTAGTGTCAGTCGTAATACAACCACCAGAGCACAGGATAATGGAGCAGGAAATTGGAGTGGTTACCAAAGTAATAGGTAGCATTGATGCCAAAGAGCAGAATAGGGACACTGACAGGCAGTTGTAGCAACACAGTATTCTTGGTGATTTTAACCGAGGTCATCTGGGTTCATGTAGACTAGGTCAGCTTCATCGGCAAAAGTCAGTATCATACAAAACCCTGTAACCAAGATAGTTTGATTAAATTATTCTGATAGGATATGATAAGAACGTGGTGGGATTGGAAAACAACATTCAGCTAAGGATCAAGCCAATGTTGTTGGACCTGGTAAACTTGCCGTTATCTGGAAATGCTGTTTGTGATTGAGTTGCCCAAGGATGCACAGAAACGTTCCCAGTTGGTGATATTAAGTATGGGAGACGAGACTTGAGCATCAATGTGCTGCCTTCTAAAAGACATTGACAAACACACCAAACAAAATACTGGTGAGATTATTATTTCAGTCTTATCATTGAAGGGAGGAATGCTGGGACCAAAAGTTAATGTAATTATCCCTCACCTCTTCTTCACTTTCTTTGATCTGGTTGCATGTCATAAATGGAGATTCTGCAGAATGAAATGAATATATCCAACATTATGTACTCTCTAATAAATTATCGACCTACTTTGATCTCCAATAAAATATGCAATTTTAGTTAACAATATAGGTTAATTATTTTAACTGAGAAATGATGACATCAATTGTTCATGCATAAAGTGGCACTGGCTTTGTAAAAAATAAGTCACAGACTTTCTTCTATAATAATTGAGAAAAGAGAAGAATATTCTATCATTTTTTTTTGCCTGACAATAAATATGCAAAATGTTCAATGGTGTATTTTAGCACAGTTTATGCCTTTGTGTTATGTGTTGAAAGCAAGTGAAAAAAGGTTTGCTGAACAATTTATCGCAAAGATAGTGCTACTTTGAAAATTAGCCACACCAGCTGAGCTAAGGCAATTGTATTGGGTTCAACGTCCTGCAGGCTATGCAAACCAGCAAATAAACACTAATGTCTATTATTGGTTGTATACCTGAGATTCCTAGGACTAAAAGTAAACTTATTTAATGCAAGCTAAGTGTACAGATTTCAGTAACAAGACAGCATGTGAGGAATCTGATGCTATCACCTTACTGAGGAATCGTATTGCTGCTCATCTGGATGAAAAGAGATTATTTTCTTTAGTTCTCCCACCATTATTATGCCTTGCAGTGAAGAGACAAAATGATTTGATTTGTACTGTTTAAGTTTACAGAGTCCATCCTTTACAAAATGTCTTGTATTTTATATAAAGGACATTTAAATATAACTTTATTTAATTGTCTAACAAATTGCAGGTAGGTTTGGGTTCGTAGGTAAATTGCATTTACCTTCTATACTGCCATTCTTTCATCACGAGGTCAGTAGTCTGGAATTCCGAAAGTAAAATTTAATTTTCTTTAGATGACCTTCCTAAGAGCTGTAGCTAGTTCAAGCTGAAGGTTCACTGGCATATTCTAAGAGTTTTTGGGGATGGGCAATATACGTGGCCTTGCTGTTGTCACTGACTTATATAGTTTTAAGGTTTTGTTGACCATAGTTTGTGGATACTCTTACAGTTGTGAATGGTTTTAAAAGGTGAATTTGCATATTGTTCTGTTCAGAGCAGTAACCTTTGCCTCATCCAGGGTGAAAAGCACAGCAAACTCCTTTTCAGCCCAGTATTGCATTTTTTTTTAATGGTCTGGTAACCAGGTGAAGACAAAGGGTTAAGGAGGGCACTTGCACAGCATACTGCTCCAGGCAAGAATGCTCATTATTGCTTTCAGTGAATTGGTGGCTGGTATTCACAATTTACCCTTGTTGCTCTCTATAATGTTGGGGTTGTTAATGTGTATTGCGGTGACTGTGATTTTGTTTGGACTTCTCCAGTTGATGCAAATCAACATCAGTTATTGTCGTGACTGAAATTTGTTTGTATGAAATTACAGCATTTTCAATATCTAGTAAATAATAAGAGTTCTGTGTTGTTCCAGATTCATATTTCAGAGGTGGAAATTCCCAGTAGTTCATTGGTCCGTGACCAATAGAAATCCCCTCAGACCAACAATTAATCAGGCTCTAGTGATCCTTTGACCAGTTACAATTGCAGCTGTCACATCATTTGAAAAGTCAAGGCCTGGCCTTACCTAATAAAAAACACTGTGCCATTTGTTTATATTTAATACACATACTGCACATCTAATGTAAGACAAGATGCAATATTGGCACAATGAACAGTTGTATGTTTAAAATGCAACATTGATAATATTTCTGATTTTGGTTTGACCTTCATTGTTTCCAGCGAGATGTAGCTTTCCAAATTTTGAACTTTCAGAATTAAATCGTCACAATCTAATTTATTTCACTGTGACTTTGGAAATCCACTTGCATAATTGCAGGCGTGAATTTTGGACAGTTTTCACAGCTACGGAGTTTAAAACTTTGTCGAATTAGGTAAAATTACAAAACTTATTTATGGGTCATAATAAACATTTGCATTGTTTTGCAAGATTTTGATCCATTTTTGTGCTTCAGGATTAAATTTTCCAAGTGAGAAAATGTGAAAGAGCAGTAGCTGATAATTTTTTATGGAGGAAGTATTTAGGTTTCTGTTTGACACCAGGCTTTATAAATTGCTTCTGATTTTATGCACATTGTTTTTAGTTAATGATTTTCAGCTGTTTGTTGTTCCTCTGATTGCATGAAAATGTACCATATGCTCAGCCAAAGACAAATGATTAGCAAATGAAATTCTGGACAGCTGTCTGACTGAAAGCTTTGGTTGATAGCATTCTGCTATCATAATTAGCTTAAGCTTTGGGTTAATTAACTTCCTACCTGGATATGCATAATAATAGCAAACTCCAGAAAGCGAGAAGCTTTGAGTACATCAACAACATTGCTGTCTTTTTATTTGGTATTTCAAGAGCATATTATAATTTCAAGAGTGATTAATCCTGGGAATATTGTCACATACTGTACATTTTATTTGCAACCAAGATAATACTGAAACAATTTGAATCTATTAAACAGAAGAAATAGTGTTTTAAAATTATAATTAAAGTTTCTGAAAGCAAATCACTAATTTCAAATGCTTTTGTTGGCAAGAATATCAGATGTATTGGTCTCTTGTAAAGACACTGTGTATGGGATCGGGATAGAGGGGGGTTGCTAGAATGCCAACGCTAATGGATTAAAAATAAAAATGGTAATTTTAAATTTATTCAAATGGTTCATTAAAGGAATAATTAATCTCTTTCTGCACAACTAGGGAAATACTATTAGTGATGTGCATTTACACAAAATCTAAAAGCTGCTGGTATAAAATGATTCAAATGTAGAATGTTAGCCATTCATTTTGCAAACTAGTTCCCTGACTGATTAGCAGTAGCTTTTGATTTAGAAGTAATTCATGCTGATATCTTCAGTCATGATAAAGTAGGATTTTCTAAGACACAAAAATGAAAAGCAGACTATACATTTTTTTTCTCTCCTATACTCATTCCGTAATACAGGTTTTCATGAAAGGGTAACCTCTTGTCATGTAACTGTAGTACTCATTTTTGGACCATGGTGGTTTGTAAATCAATTTACTGGTTGTGTGGAATGGCAGAAAGAGATGACTTTGTCCTTCTTCCCACTCCTGTTTGCATGATTTACCAAAGCACTCTCTAAGATGCTCATCATCTTAAGGGTCCGCTCTGGGCTTTAGAGAACACAAGCTACTGGAGTGTATTGTGAATTTGGAGTAAAAATTGGAGTTTACATTTCCCAAAGCACCAGAGAGCCTAGCACTTAATTCTGAAATAACCCATGCTTGGAAGAGAAAAAGATTTTAATGATTTGAAAAAAGTATATATATGTTTCTGTAAGTGTGTCAGTGGACATAGAAAAGGTTTTGTAACGGCAAATTTGATTTGACTCGTGAGGACTGCAGTTAGAACACGTGGTAACAGTTCAGCGTGCTATGCTTCAGATTTGTGGCTCCTGGTCAGTCTGTGGGCTTCACGAGTGCCCTTCTGGTCAGTTCATGAAAGTTTCATTCAGCTGTCAAAAGCCATTTTTCAAAATTGGCATCATTTTGGGAGATGTTGAGGACACCATTTTCTCAGTTTGTTTAATGAAAGGAATGGATCCCCCAGTGGCATAGTTTGCTGTGTAGGAAGCATCATTCTCATGGTGCTAAGGCAGTTCTGGAAAGGTAAGCGTGCTATATGACCCTGTCGTAACATGGTTTTTAAAAAGTTGGTCAGCTGGATGTAGGCTTTAAGTAGGCACAAGAGGATTTTGAATTTCAACAAAATGAAAATAAGGATGCTCACCTAAAAGCGCTTCCTCCAGAAAAATGTATACCTATTTTTCTGGGTGGAAAAATTAAAATAAAATAATATCAATCACTAACATGCACATTCTAAAATCTGCTGTTAATGTTAAATTATATGGAGCAATTGTAAACTCCACAGTCAGAAATTTACATATTATTATAATTTTCTAACACATAATTCAAATATTTGTGAAACTGCTGAAGAAGTATCAGCCTCCTTATTCAGTGTCTTGTTTAAATACAATTTAGTAAAATATAACTCTGTTGCATTGAATTCAGAATAATTTTATGTAGGGCTTGAGATTCTATTTTATTTCCCCTAACGTCAGAATTATTTATCTGGCCTATTCCACCCAGATGTGGCTGGCTAGGGCATAGTCATTTATATTCAGTTTCCATGGGTCCATGTACTCATATGTACATCATTTCTGAGTTTCTGTAGCTCCCAAGAGATTTACCCTATTCATATTGGAGGTTCCATCATGTAAACTGAATAAACAACGCACAAATCTCTAATATACGACAACAATTCTCTTGAACAACACACTAATATATGTAATATTAAAATACAAATGCTTCATACCTAGCGTGTTGAAAAAATGTAGATTCTCCAGATAAACCAGCACTAATCTAGATTAATGAGGAAGAAAGGTGAAATTTTTCTGCTGTCCTCAAATGAAGAAGGATACGAGTCAATTATGCTAGAATGTTGCAACATAGCTCTTATCTACATGTGGCACTAAACAAGGATTTGTTATGGGATTTCAGAAGGCTGCATACTGCTTCAGTGTTAAGCACCCAAAACTCTAGGGGAGCAGCACTAATTTACTCACTCGTAAAACAAAATAATATTCATAACTGCTCAAGTGGCTTGACATAAGTAATGATGGCATATGTGGGAAGATTACCACCCCAATAGTGTAATCAAGGTGCTAGGTACTAATGCAAGTTAAATTGAGACAATAATGCTGAAACTTGTGTCCTGGGATTATGAGGGTACTTAAGATGCTGACATTGGCATATTCCGACAGTGTGTCTGTCTTGTTTTGAATTCCTGTTTATAGTTAATGCCCTCAAAATTTGTATGTCGTTAACACCATGTACTGAAGTGGGAGAGAACAAGGTTTGGGAGGAAGAGATTCCCTGTCTTAGTTGACTTTTGTCTCTTCTGGTAATTGGTGGCTTTTCTGCCATATTAGAGAGCAGCTCATGAAGTACCAAGGCCCCTGAGGTCTACATAAACATGCTGCTAGCGCTGAAAGTCTTGCATTCCCAAGTGTTGGGGAATAATTTACATACTTTGAATGAAAAGTCATTTATGCCTGCAAAATTGTTATTGCTGGAACAAATTTGAATACTAGTCATATGGAAATCTGAAATAAAGTCATATTAAAATTTGATGCCCAGATCAATATTGCAGAGCCCAGGTAATTAAAGTGGTGTTGTTTATTTGGCTCGAATAAATAACAAAGGCTTAATACTGACTAATTACACACAATTTTTTCCTAATACTGCAGGATAATAATGTCAGCAATTTAAAGTGACATTAAATGAGAATTAATAAAGGAATATTCAGTCACTTCTAGACTATGATAAGATATTCACATCATTTTTCTTTTCTGTATAGGTGTTTATTTTTCCGAGCAAAGTCTGCAAGTTTGTTCATGTTTAACTGCAATTGGCATTATAGCTGCTCATGATTAGAACATATTTTACTGATAGTGCTATTTAAAAAAAATCTTTTTTTTCTTCCCAGGCTCAATGTCAGGTGCAACTTAGCAATTCTACCCTTTTAGGGGGGATCAAAGCTGAGCTGAAGGTCAAGACCTCATGCTCAGCACTCTTTTCTTATATAATAAATTGCCCGCATTGTTCATTAATTTCTGTCTCTGAAATGCCAAGTCAAGCCTTTGAAGCAATTCGCAGTGCCCATGTCCCTTGGACAGCTCTCACCATGGTCCACTAAGACTTTCTGATGAAATTACAGGTGCAGGGAAATGCAGAATTAGAAATATATCTGATGTTGCAATACTTGTGAAGCTATAGCTTTGTTGATGACAGGACAATTCCATTTTTGACAGTTTAATTTACTGTTGCCAGTGGACAAGAGCAAAAGGAGAATGTGGGGTTAGCCACCTGCCCCCTTGCACTTTGTTTCACATGCTGGGTTGCAAAATCATGACTCCCTCAACCTGTCGTGTTCAAATGAGAAGGGTTTCAGCTGGGAAATAGAATATTTCAGTGCATGTAATATTGCCTGACCTCATAAAACAAAAGAAAAAAAATCTGAGATTCTGACAGCTATTATGAATCTTGTATCAGCGTCCAAATGACTCTCAGGCAAGGTACTGTACATGTTTGTAATAGAGAAAAACAGGGGGCCACATTGACTTGCTATACTGAGTAAAAATGACTTGTTGGTAATTTGTCTCAGATGTTAAAGAGACTGTTGAATTTACCAGTATGTACAGAAGAATGTTTAGCCTAGAGCAGAATTTAGAAATAGTCTGTACATAGTGGCACTCTGTTGAGGTTATTGGCAGGGTTGTATTGCAGTAGGGAGAAAGCTTAACAGCACGATAATAAATGTAGCTGTGACTCTTGAGAGGTTGAATTCTGGCTTTAAGTTCACCGGTTTGATTCAACTAATTTTGTGTAATGATACCAGCTGCTGGCGATCAGAAGTTTTTCAGTTTTTGGGTTTTTTTTGTAAAAGCTGTTAATGTCTTGTTTTAGTGCAGTTTCTTTTTTTCTGTCCTTGCTCAAAGCAGGTAATTGTGATTAAACTTTTGCTGGATTTCAGTTCGAGGAAATAGTGCTACAAGCCATCAGGGAGTAGTCACTGAATTTTGTCTTAGCTAATTGGGATGGCTTATGTGTGGACAGGTTACCCTATTTTTCTGTCTGCTGCGGTGATATTTGCTCATCTGTATTTCCTCAAAAAGAACCTCATACATGATGTGGTGTTCTCGGCTGCTTCTTGTTTGCAAGAACTTAAGTGCACTTGAATTAGATTGCAGCTCATGAATACAACCAGTATGTTGGCAAGTTGAGAGAAAATAAAGCTCACAGGTCAGGTTTCTGAGCAGCAAGTAGTACCCATGAGCAGTCAGATACTCGGAACTGCCAGATAATCATTTCCTAACCCAGGGAGAGGGCAGGGAAAAGGGACAAGGGGGAGCATGGGTGAGGAACAATTTTAAAAGGCAAATAAAAGAACACAGTCAAGAAGATTAGTTTTTTTGCAATTTAATTTATCGGAAAATGAAGGTCTCCGAGAATCAATTGAATCAAACCAAATAGCACTGTGTGTTTTGTTTCTCTTTTTTGGTTTCTCAAACAATTGTGAATCATGGATTTTTCAATCATTTTATTATTGTGCATAAAGCATTTTGTATTTCCACTTGCTGCTACTTTAAGCTTGTCACACTATGATCCCTGGTCTTGACGTTCGTATAGATGGGCTAGTTTTTCTCCTCCGGCTCGCCAGCTCTGGACAGCTTCTGCTCATTTGGCAGCTGTTCTAACGTGTACTCTCTTGTCATCTTTGCGTTCAATATATGCTGGTCTGAAGAAGAGAGTGGGATTGGGAGGACCATTGTATTTGGTCTTTGACCTTCTGTGCTGCCCATGAGCAGTGAAGGATAACTTTTGAAGAGGCATGTCAGTTGTGACAAGCAATCTCGTTGGTTTGAGTGGAAATGTGCTTTATAAGTTCTTGAAGCTGGAGTTTGGGGCATTGTATAGTGTGTGGTGCATTTAATTTAACATGTACTTATAACATTTGAATTTTATTTTTGAACGAACAAAAATACAAAGTCAAATCTAATGAATATACCGTGTTCTGCTAAGCTTTTCAAGTGCATTGTTCCACTTATGATGCATTATCTTCAAATGTTTCAGAATTTTCAAATATAATACAAGACCATATATAATGGTCACCATATACTATAAATTTCTTTGAGATTTGTGCAATAATATAGCATCAATTTGTATTTTCAAATAACAGGTACAAAACATTGCCTTGGTAACTGCTTTGTGCAGCAAAAGAAAATCTTTGTAATAATTTGAGATGGTATTGTATATAATATTGTATATTTGTTTCTGTCATCTCCCCAGTCTATTAATTCTATTATCTCATTGCATATTCCATGGTTAAGACAGTTTTATCTGTAGGCCCTACTATATTTGTTGGTGGTTCCCTTTGCAACTATTGAGCAAGAAATGCATTTGTACTGAGTTCAACTGGTTTTGTCAGTACTTATTCTTTCTCTGCCCGATTGTCAAAATGGAATTTTGTCCACAACAACAATATAGTGCTTGCTGTCCACCTAATCATTGAAAAACACAGAGATGTTATGATCCCCATAGAGACCAAGAAAATTTAAGTCGAGATATGGATTCCTCAATGAGCAACAAAGAATCAAACAATCATTTCATGGTTGAAGACCTTGGCAGTAACAAATAAGCTAAAATCAACGTTGACTAAAAGTTCTTAAGGCAATTAATTAATTAAGCTTCAAAAACAGATATTCTCTATTAATTTCCTAAATAAGTTGAAATATGTTTACGTAGCACATCAACATTCTCAGCAGAAATGTAGTATGTTACCTGAAGTCTTTAATAGAAAAGTTTTTGCCCTAACCTATCATGGTGAATATTCCAGTGTCACTCTAAATAAGTCATAGAGATATACAGCACACAAATAGACCCGTTGGTCCAACTCGTCCTTGCTGACCAGATTTTCTTCACAAACTTAGTCCCTTTTGCCAGCACTTGGTCCATGTCTCTTTAAACCCCTCCTAATCATATATCCATCCAGATGCCTTTTAAATGTTGCATTGTACCAGCCTCCACCACTTCCTCTGGCAGCTCATTCAATATGTGCACCATCCTCTGTGTGAAAAATGTTGCACGTCAGGTGCCTTTTAAATCTTTCTCTTCTCACCTTAAACCTATGCCCTCTAAGTTTGCACTCCCCCACTTGAGGAAAATACCTTGTCTGTTTATCCTGTTCATGCCCCTCCCCCTCCATGATTTTACAAACCTCAATAAGGATACCTCTCAGCCTCTGACACTCCAGAGAAAACAGCCCCAATCTATTCAGCCTCTCCCAACTGCTCAAACCCTCCAGCCCTGGCAACATCCTTTTAAATCTTTTCTGAACCCTTTCTAGTTTCACAACATCTTTCCTTCAGCAGAGAGAGCAGAATTACAAGCAGTATTCTAATAGTGGCCTAACCAATGTCGGGTACAGCCACAACATGGCCTACCAGCTCCTATACTCAATGCACTGATCAATAAAGGCAAGCATACCCAATGTCTTCTTCACTATCCAACTACCTGCAACTCCACTTTCAAGGAAATATGAATCTGCACTCCAAGGTCTCTTTGTCCAGTAACACTCCCCAGGACCTTACTGTATGTAAATCCTGTCCTGATTTGCATTTCCATAATGCAGCCTCTCACATGTATCTAAATTAAACTCCATCTGCCACTCCTCAGCCCATTGGCCCATCTGATCACAATTCCAAAAGAGAAAATGCTGGAAAATGTCAGCAGGTCTGGCAGCATCTGTAAGGAGAGAAAAGAGCTGACGTTTCGAGTCTAACTGACCCTTTGTCAAAGCTCATATTAAGAGCACCACTTTGGAAAGTGGCCTCATCGGAACAAATATGTACTCAAAGAAAAACATTTGTTTCCGATGAGGCCACTTTCCAAAGTGGTGCTCTTGATATATGTTCAGAGCTTTAACAAAGGGTCAGTTAGACTCGAAACATCAGCTCTTTTCTCTCCTTACAGATGCTGCCAGACCAGCTGTGATTTTCCAGCATTTTCTCTTTTAGTTTCAGATTCCAGCATCTACAATAATTTGCTTTTATTTTTGATCACAATTCTGTTTTGTTCTAGGTAACCTTCTTCACTGTCCTCTACACTTGCAATTTTGGTGTCATCAGGAACTAAACATACCTCCCATGTTCACATCCAAATAATTTCTGTAAATGATGAAAAGCAGTGGACCCAGCACTGATCTTGTGGCACTCTGTGGTCACAAGCTGCCAGCCTGAAAAGCAACTCTTCACCACCATCCTCTGTCTTCGACTTTCAAGCCAGTTCTAACTTCTGTTTAAATAGCTAGTTCTCCCTTTATTCCATGTGATCCAACCTTGCTAACTAGTCTACCATGAGAAATCTTTTCGAACACTTTACTGAAGTCCATATAGATCCTGTCCACCACTCAGTCCTCATCAATCTTCTTTGAAACTTCTTCAAAAAACTCAATGAAGTTTGTGAGACACAATTTCTCATGCACAAAGCGATGTTGACCATCTCTAATCAGTGCTTGCCTTTCCAAATACATATAAATCCTGTCCCTCAGGATTCCTTCCAACACCTTGCCCACCACCAATGTTAGACTCACCAGTCTATAGTTCCTTAGCTTTTCCTTACCGTATTTCTTAAATAGTGGCACCATGTTAGCCAACCTCCAGTCTTCTGGCACCTCACCTGTAGCTATCAATGTTACAAATATTTCAGCAAGAGGCGCAACAATCACTTTTCTAGCTTCACACAGAGTTCTAGGGTACACCTGATCAGGACCCAGGAATTTATTCGCCTTTATGTGTTTTGAGACATCCAGCACCACTACCTCTGTAATATGGACATTTTTCAAGATGTTGCTATTTGTTTCCCCATGTTTTCTATCTTTCACATACTTCTCCATAGTAATCCTTATGCAAAATACTTGTTTAGTATATCTTCCATCTCCTGCGGTTCCACACATAGGCGGCCTTGCTGATCTTTAAGGCACCCTATTATCTACTGAGTTATCCTTTTATCCATACCTTGTTTGTAGAATCTCTTTGGATTTTCCTTAACCCTAAAACTACTGTATTCACACCTCTGAGCAAACTGAATGGACACCTCATAGCACAATATCTAATTGCAACTCCTTGGTCTTTAACTCTCCACGAGCCTCATTTACTCAAAGTCAGAATCTGTCTGTAATTTGGATGAAAATTACAGAGAAGTGCAGAAATTGAAGAATAGTTTTCTTTTTATTTACTCATGGGATTTACACATCACTAGCATTTATTGTCCATTCATAGTTGCCCTTGTGAAGATAGAGGTGTGTTGCCTCTTGAACACCTGCAGTCCATTTGCTGTAGGTACTTCCCTCAATGGAGGGAGTTATAATTGGGGACGTTAATTATCTGAATGTAGACTGGAATTGCAAAAAAAGAGAGGGGTAAGGGCCCCTTGAGTTGCATATAGGAAGATTTTCTACATCTGTATGTTTCTAGCCCAATGAGAAAGGAAGCACCTCTAGTTGTGGTCCTTGGGAATAAGGTGGGCAAAGTAGGTCAGTCTCAGAGGGAGAATATTTGGACGATAGTGATTGCAACATCACAAGATTTAGGGTTACTATTGAAAGGGATGTCAAAAAATACAATACGAATAGTTAACTGTTGGAAAACAACTGACATAGAATAAGAATGGAATGGGCCAAAGAAATTGAAGTCAAAAGCTGTCAGAAAAAAAATGGCAGATGAAAAATGTGCTCCTTTTAAAGAAAAGATGGGACATACTTGAGGTATATTCCCTCAAAAGAAAATGTAGGGTAAAAAATCCCAAATTTCCTGGGTGACAAAAACATAGAAATTATGATCAAAATGAAAAAGTGTGACAGATGTTGATACAAACATTGACGACCAGGCTGAATGTATTAAGTTCAGAGGGATAGTGAAAAGGCAAGTAAAAGAAGCAAAGTGGGAGTCTGAACAAAGAATGCAAGATCATATAAGAGGGAATTGTAATGTCATCTTTGAGCACATAAATAGTAAATGGGTGGTAAAAGGAGAGGTGGGTCCAATTAGGAGTCGAAAAAGAGCATGGCTGAAATATTAAACAATACCTGTTTTTACAGGGAGAAAGGGGAATATTCAATCATTTGAAGGGTCTAAAATTGCCGAGTTATTGGATAGTTTGCCTGTACTTAAAATTGACAAGGCACCTAGTCTACGTGAGACTTATTCAACAATACTGAAGGAAGTGCAAATGGGAATTGCAAACAGTCCTTCTTAGGCTCAGATGGTGTCAGAGGACTGGAGACTTGCAAACATTCTGCCTTTGTTGAACAACAAGTGAAAGAATAAGCCAAGCAATTACGGATCAGCCAGTTTTGCAGTGGTGGTTGAGATTCCTCTGGAAACAGTAATTCCGGCTCGAATTAATAATCACATGCTGAAAATGTGTTGCTGGAACAGCGCAGCAGGTCAGGCAGCATCCAGGGAACAGGAGAATCGACGTTTCGGGCATAAGCCCGAAACGTCGATTCTCCTGTTCCCTGGATGCTGCCTGACCTGCTGCGCTGTTCCAGCAACACATTTTCAGCTCTGATCTCCAGCATCTGCAGACCTCACTTTCTCCTTGAAGATTTTAACCTACTGCGAATCCTCTTACAAGGATGTCTTCCTTGAAGAAGCTCTCTTCCAAAAGGGCTTATGCCCGAAACATCGATTCTCCGTTCCCTGGATGCTGCCTGACCTGCTGCGCTGTTCCAGCAACACATTTTCAGCTCTGATCTCCAGCATCTGCAGACCTCACTTTCTCCTTAATAATCAGATGGCCAAATGTGGTTGACTTAGGGAAGGTTGGCATAGATTTTCTTAGGGTGCATGTTTAATTATATCTCTGTAACAAAAACAGAAGCTGCTGGAAAAGATCAGCAGGTCTGGCAGCATCTGTGAAGAGAAATCAAAGTTAATTATTAAGTTATGGTGACCCTTCCTTAGAACTGATGGTAGCTAGGAAAATGTTGGTTTATATGCAGAAGACAGGGTTGAGGAAGGGGTAAGGAGTAAATCATAGGTGGAGATAGAGCCTAAAGAGAGAGAAGAACAGTTGGACAGACAAAGGAGTGGATAATGATCAGCTGAGGAGGCTGAATAGCTACCAATAGGGACTGTTAGTGGCTAACAATGGGTTGTGATAACAATTGTGTGGCCGTAGGGGCTGGGATATGGGAGACTTCCAGCCCTAAAGTTATTGAACTAAATATTTAGTTCAGAGAGCTGCAGGGTCCCCAAACAGAAAATAATTTGTTGTTCTTTCAGCTTGTGCTGAGTTTTGCTGGAGCACTGCAGCAAGCTTGAGACAGAGATATTGGCCAACGTACAGGGTAGTCTGTTAAAGTGGCAGGCAACTGGAAACTCGGTCCTTTTTGCGGGCAGGACATAGATCACCCAGTCTATGCTTCATTTCCCCAGTGTAAAGGAGATCACATTGTGAGCAGAGAATGCAGTAGAGTAGACTGTGTGAAATGCAGGTAAATGCTGCTCCACTTAGAAGATATGTTTGAACCATTGGATACTGAAGTCTTTCTGGGATCTTTTGAGGAAGTAATAGAAAGGGTTGCTCAGGGAATTCCTGTTAATTTGGTGCATGTGGACTTCAAGTAGGTGCTACGTGCTACACAACAGATTTGAGAGTAAAGTTGTAGCTCATGGAATAAAAGAGACAATAGCAACGTAGATATGTAATTGGCTGAGCGAGATAAAAGCAGAGAATAATGGCTAATAGCTATTTATTGGGCTGGGAGACAGTTTTGCAGTGGAATTCCCTTAGGGTCCGTGTTGGAACCTTCCTTCTGATAAAAATGTGTATTAATAATCTGCATTGAAGCATTGTAAAATTCTATCGAGGTAAGTGTAGAACTTCAAAAGGAAATGGACATGTTGGTAGATGAGCAGATGATGCCTTTTGGCAGGAAAGAACACAGAGACACAATGCAAACAATTCAAGAGGAGTGCAGGAACAGAGGGTGCAGGGTATATTTGTGCATTGAAGGTAGCAGGGCAAACTGAGTGAAACTACTACTAAATTATAAAGTACATGAGATAGGAGATTATGTTGAACTTAAACAAGACACTAGTTCAGAGCAGCTGGAATACTGTGTCCAGTTTTGGATGTCATTCTTTGAAAGGGATGTAATGGCATTGGAGAAAGCGTAGTGCAAAACCGGTTTACAGGGTTGTACAGGGTTGAGAAATTTCATGTTATAACGAGAGTTCAGAGAAATTAGTACAGTTTTCCTTGGAAGGAGATCTGATTGATGAATTGACAATCACAACAGTTTGGATAGAGTAAATAGAGAGAAAAAGTTCCCATGCATGAAAGTTTGGAAACTAAGAGGACACAGATTTAAAGTAATTAGTAAGAGAAGCAAAAGTGATATCAGGAAAACTAAACAGAGAACAGATGTTTAGGGTCTGAAATGCATTAGACTGGTTAGTAAGGTTGTCTCACATGGAATACAAACAGAACTAGCCATTTGGAAACCAAACTGGCTTGAAGGTATGAGACAGAGGGTGGTGGTGAAGGGTTGCTTTTCAGACTGGCGGCCTGTGACCAGTGGTGTGCTGCAAGGATCGGTGCTGGGCCTGCCGCTTTTTTGTCATTTATATGAATGATTTGCATGTGAACGTAGGAGGTTTAGTTAGGAAGTTTGCAGATGACACCAAAATTGCAAGTGTAGTGGATAGCGAAGAAGGCTACCTCAGATTACAATGGGATCTTGATCAGATGAGCTAATGGGCTGAGAAGTGGCAGATGGAGTTTAACTTAGATAAATGTGTGGTGCTGCATTTTGGAAAAGCAAATCAGAGCAGGACTTACACACTTAATGGTAAGGTCCTGGGGAGTGTTGCTGAACAAAGAGACTTTGGAGTGTAGGTTCATAGTTTTTTGAAGGTAGAGTCACATAGGATAGTGAGAAAGGTGTTTGGTATGCTTGCTTTTATTGGTCAGAGCATTGAGTATAGGAGTTGGGTGGTCATGTACATGACATTGGTTAGGCCACTATTGGAATACTGCATGCAAGTGTAATCTCTTTGCTCTCGGAAGGATGTTGTGAAACTTGAAAGGGTTCAGAAAAGAATCAGAAAGGATGTTGCCAGGGTTGGAGAGTTTGAGCTACAAAGAGAAGCTGAATAGGCTGGGTTTATTTTTCCTGGAGCATCAGAGGCTGAGGGGTGACCTCATAGCAGTTTATAACATCATGAGGGGAATGGATAGGGTAAGTAGACATGGGTCTTTTCCACAGTGTGGGGGAGTCCAAGATTAGATGGCATAGGCTTAAGGTGAGAGGAGAAAGATTTAAAAGGGACCTACCGGGCAACCTTTTCACGCAGAGGGTGGTACGTGCATGCAGTGAGCTGCCAGAGGAAGTGGTTCAGTTCCACCGTTTAAAAGCCATCGCATTGGCTATGTGAATAGGAAGGATTCCAAGGGATATGGGTCAAATGCTGGCAAAAGTGACTAGATTTATTTAGATATCTGGTCGGCAAGGATGAGTTGGACTGAAGGGTCTGTTTCCATGCTGTACATTTCTATGACTCTATCTTTCCTCTCCAATATTATTGGGGGTGACCAGAGCTGGGAGGTACCAGTTGGCGGAGGCCTGTGCTGGGTGTTGCTGCAGGAGTTGGCGAGCAGAGTGGTGATGGATGCCCAGCCTATGGCCAGCTGCTGCTCAGACCTGAGCAGGGCACGCAATTATACAGTGGATCCCATCTGCACATATCCCTGCTCCGACAGAAATCCAAGCAGCGCTGGGTTCCCCAGGAACCTGCACCCCACAACCTGAGTATGTTCTTGGGTTGCCATCCAAGCTCTTCTGTGTTGTGCAGAGGGGTTTCCTGCTGCACACCATTCACTTCTCTTTATCCACCATCTGGACACACCCTGGTGTTCCCTTTTACTGCTGGAGAGGAGTGGGAGTCTCCATGGAAGACGGTCTACCTTGTTTTTCATCAGGGACCTAGGGTAGAGGATGTTGCATGCAGTAGTTCTGTGTAACTACAGATGGTGCCAGTTCATGAGCTCCCAGTCCTGTTTGTTCCACAGTGCTGTGGAATCCGTGGACCACACGTATGCATTATGGGTGGATGCATCCCCTCTTTGGGTATTTGAAAATTTGTCTTTGTTGTTCTTTTGGTTGCACTTCAGCCCCCCCAACCTGTACATTGGACACCTGGTGCAAAGGGGTGTTGGCAAGTCAGAGAACTTCCTCATGGGTCTGTTACTGGCCAAAGTGACCATCAATAGGTCCAGGCTGCAGGCCATGGAGGGATCATTTCTCAACTGCCTTCCCCTTTTCCACAGCTACATTTGTGCCCATGTGTCCTTAGAGAGAGCATATGCTGCATCAATTATACATGATGCTTTCTGAGGTGGGCACCAGGAGGGGGAAGGAGTGCTAGAGTGCATTATTTCCTCCTCAAACTCCATTTATATTTCCCTTCTTTTTTCCCTGTTGTTGCCATCTTTGTTATTAGATTAGATTACTTACAGTGTGGAAACAGGCCCTTCGGCCCACCAAGTCCACACCAACCCACCGAAGCACAACCTACCCAGACCCATTCCCCTAATTTTACCCCTTCACCTAACACTACGGGCAATTTAGCGTGGCCAATTCACCTAACCTGCACATTTTTGGACTGTGGGAGGAAACCGGAGCACCCAGAGGAAACTCACGCAGTCACTGGGAGAATGTGCAAACTCCACAAAGTCAGTCGCCTGAGGCGGGAATTGAACCCGGGTCTCTGGTGCTGTGAGGCAGCAGTGCTAACCACTGTGTTACCGTGCCATATTGTATTAGCGTTGGTGAGTGCTTGATAATTGTTCATTTAATCTGTAAGACAGGTGATTTGGTGATGGTGATTTAATAAAAGATGTGCAAAGGTGTGTAATAGCTCCTCTGAAGAAAGACAAAAGGCTGAGTTTTCTGGGCCAGAAGGCTCAAATCCACCAGCTCCAGAGATGAGTCATAACATACTTGAAAAGGTTGGTTAAAAATTACAAGACCCGAGTTCAGATTTTGTTGTTGCTGCACTGTCCCTGGTGGCCAGTGTTTGTAACTTGTCCTTTTAATTCATGAAATGGGTGATTTGGTAGTGGGTAATAAAAGAAATGGCTGGTATTCACTGATATTTCAAAGGCTTTAGAGAGAGAGGTGGGCACCATTGGGGTTAGAATACAATATCTCCCCCTTAGAAGAGACAGTTGTCCAGTGATATTGTTGCTGGATTGTTAATCCAGAGATCCAAGGTCATGTTCTGGGGACCCAGGTTCAAATCCAGTCAAGGCAGATGGTGGAATTTGAATTCAATAAAAATCTGGAATTAAGAGTCTAATGATGACCATGAAACCAATGCTGATTGTCAGAAAAACCCATCTGATTTACAATTGTCCTTTAATGTAGAAAACAGCCACCTTACCTAGTTTGGCCTTCATGTGATCCCAGACGCACAGCAATGTAGTTGACATTTATCCCTAATTGCCCAGAGGGCAGTTAGGGATGGCCAATAAATGCTGACTTAGCCAGTGACACCTATGTCCCATGAAAGGATTAAAAATCTCCACTTTAATTTAGTCCCTTCCCTCTGCTCATAAGTTCATTAGGTATAGGAGCAGAATTAGGCCATTTGGCCCATCGAGTCAGCTCTGCCATTCGATCATGGCTGATTTGCTCCTCACCCCCATTTTCCTGCCTTCTCCCCATATCCCTTCAATCCGTTACCAATTAAAAATCTGTCTAACTCCTCCTTAAATTTACTCATTGTCCCAGCATCCTCCGCACTTTTGGGTAGCAAATTCCACAGATTCACAACCCTTTGGGAGAAGTAGTTTCTCCTCAACTTGGTTTTAAATTTACTACCCTTTTATCCTAAGCTTCTGACCTCTCATCCTCTCCTTCCTACCCTTCCATTGTTTTTCTAGTTGCACTGCCCCGATGTAGAGAGTAGCACTTGTTAATTGAATAGCTACTTTCATTAGTTCAGTTGATGGTGGTTATTTCAAAACAAGAGGCTGGTGTGTTGAAGTGGCAATGATATTATTGGTTCAAGACCCAGAAGTGAGTCATAAAAGGTCTGATTTTTTTTTAACCTGAAAGTTCAAAATATTTAAAAAAGACATGATTTTCCAATTAAGGTCAGTAAGAAATGACATTAAAGTCTGAAATACATTATACAATTGTGGAAGAGATTGATTCCTGCTTCAGGAGGTAAATAATGAACACTGCAAAAACATGGAGCATCCAGGAGAATATCACAAAGTGAGATGCCCACTTGGACAGTGCAGGCTTGGTGGAACAAATAGCTGGGTTGACTCAAAGTGATTTAAAGGAATAAATTGCTCAGAGTGAGATCCCCAATCTGTTCCCTGAACTGAAGGTATACCTCTTAACATTTGCAAATAAACAAATGACAGGGGCTTTCTGGCCTCTGCATTATCCTGGGGCTACTGGCAATCTCTAATCCTAAGAAGCCATGAACCTGTCTGGTGTAATTCCAATGAGGCTGTATCGCATGACTAAGTCACCTTTTATTTACATATGAGCAGCCCTTGACTAAAGTACCGTCTCTTCTGAGGCAGCTGTCCGAGTGAACAGGATGTCTGACACTCCTGTATATGTCTGTCAGCCATGGCTCCCTGATTGGACCAGATTAACAGCCCCAGTCTTGGGACTCATATTCTATGAGGTTGACCTGACTGACCTCGTTACAATCAGTTGATCCCTCCCCCTCTGAGTCTGAGGACATAGGCCAGTATTTTCTCTTGGAAGGCCTCCTAGGGTGTTTTAGCTCCAGGTCAGGTTCCTCTGACTTGGCATCAGATACGCACGGGAACTCGCCTCTTTTGCCAGGAGCACCTCTGTAGAATTTCACTTTTTTTTCTCGTGGCAAAAGCGTCAAGCTGGCTACATCAGTCATGTCCATCTCTGAGTCAGAGGACTTGTCAACACTTGACATAGAAGGTGAACCCACAGGTTCCGACAGCCTTTCAGATTGTTCAAAGGGCAGGGCACAGTTTGCTCCTACACCATTTGTGAATTTGCAGCTTCCATTTGGTACACATGCTTGTTCAGGACCGTTGCTCCTACCCGAACTTTATATATCACTGTACATGACTCGCATTGACCATGCCTCTGACCCATGCAGGGCTATCCCACCAAACGTACACCAAACTTCATCCTCTGTATCAACCCGTCACTCTTCCTTGCTGGCGTCTTGTGTCTAGCATTGGCTTTCCTGATGCCGTTTCACCATTCCATCATCCCCCAGCTCTGGGAAGATCAGACGTAACCTTTTGTGGAGTCTTCTGCCCATCAGCATCTCTACCAGTGCTACCCCTGTAGTTGCATGTAGGATGGTCCTAATATCAAATAAGAACCATAACAACGTGGTATCTAGTGGGGCTAGAGGTGTTTTCAAGCCAGCCTTCAAAGTTTGGACTGCTGTTTCTACCAGACCATTGGAAGATGGGTGGTATGGAGCTGTCCTTATATATCAAATCACATTAACCTTTAGGAAATATTCAAATTCCCTGCTGGTAAATGATGGCCTGTAATTTGTGACCAACACATCCAGGAGTTTGTGTACTGAAAATGTTGCTCACAGTTTTTCATTTGTTGTCTCTGTGGTTAATGAATGAACTCTATGTATGCCTAACCACTTTGAGTGGGACCCACAATGACTAAGGACATTCAGCCCATGAAAGAACCTGCATAGTTGACGTACAACTGAGTGCAAGGTTTACCCAGCCATGTGGGGGAGCTGCTGGCAGTAATTTTTGTCCTTATTTGTACCCTAGGCACTGCTGCACCAACACAGCTATGACTACGTCCAGTCCTGACCACCAGGCACAACATCTTGCCAACATCTTTATTTTGGAAACCCTCCAGTGACCCTGATGGAGTTCAGCCAGTAGTGACCTGATGGAGTTCAGCCAGCTGGTAGTGACCTTTGCTCGGGACAATCACTCTTGCTTCCCATAATAATATGCCATCCTGTATTGTGATCTGGACTGTCCAGGTCCAAAAAGGTTTCACATCAAGAGGTATCTCTTGTTGTGATGGCCCTTGGTTTCCCCCCATTACCGCCAGTTATTTCAATTTTGCAAAGACTGGATCTCTCTGCTGCCAAAGTCTGATATTGTCAGCTATGATTGGGATTGTGTCCAGAAAATTTAATATCATTACAGACTGTTCCATTGGGGGTGTCACAGAGGTGTAACTGCTAATGGGAGGTGGATCAATGCATCTGACTGACCTTATCGCAGGTTTATTAACTTGTAATTATAGGCATTATTATTAGAGCACACTACCAAATGTGGTCTGAAGGGGCACTGCCTTATCCACTTTAAGCAGCCTAAGTAGGGGTTTGTGGTTCATGATTATCATAAATTTTTATCCATAAAGGTATTGGTAGAATTTCCTGACTCCAAATATGACTGCCAATCCTTCTTTCCCTATCTGGCTGTAAGTGTGCTCTCAATTAGCCCAAGTTCTGTAAACTCTCTATTGGGCGTTCCTCTCCATTGGGCAAACTATAATCTAATACCACCCTGATGCTCTATGGGGAGGTATTACATACCAAAATAGACCTATCTTGGGACTATGGTATGCCAACACCTTAGAGGATGTTATCTTGTTTCTTTACTTCACTTAAAACTAGGGCTTGTCTTTGCCACCATTTCCAAGGTTGCCCTTTTTTTTTTAAAAGGAGTTGATGCCAAGATCGAGGCCTAGTTATGTATGACAATTTCCCAGCCCAAGAAAAGACCTAAGCTCCTAAACAGACATGAGAGCTGGGGCACTTCTAATCATTTTATCTTCCAATAGGTGTAACTCTGTCTTGCCGACTGTGTAGCACAAGTTGGTCACTTGGGGTGTCTGGAACATGCATCTTTTCCTCCTTTGGCTTATGCCTGCCTTGTAACCATTTCTTAGGACTATGTTCAAGTTCTCTAAATGCTCATTATTAGTTTTCCCTGTTGTTTGAATGTCTTCTAGGTAAATGACAATCTGGGGTAGACCTTGCAAAATGTTCGCCATCATCTGCTGAAAATTCGAACAGGCTGACATACCCAAATGACAATCTCATATATTTGTACAAAGCTTAATGGGTGTTAATAACTTATGGGTATTACTATGGGTAATAACTTCTGAGTATCTCATGTCTAAACACAGTTGTGAGTAAGCATGGCTCATGTCCAGCTTTGTGAAGGACAGCCTCCCTGCTGGTTTTGTGTATAAATCCTCTGTGCAAGGGTTGAATATTTATCCACCTGCAAAAAGTGGTTTACCATTTGTTTAAAATCCCCACAGAGGTGAACATACCTTTTGAGCTTCAAAATCAGTATGACCGGTGCTGCCCATTCCACAAATTGGACTAGTTTGATGATTCCTTCACTTTCCAGCCTTCTGATTTCTGTTTCTACTTTTGCCTGTCAGGCAAATGGCACTGGGTGGGCCATGCCGAATCATGCAATTGTGTCCTGGACAACATGTAAAGATGCCTTGGCTCCCCTGATAGTCCCTAGACTTTCCTGGCAGACTTCTGGGTATTTAGTTAAGACTTCACTCAGGCAACCATTTTCTAATTGAAAAACATTGAGCCAATCTCGGTGAATGTCTTGCAACCAATCTCGCCTCAATAGGCTTGGGCCCAAGCCTTTTACTACAATCACTGGTAACTGACCCAGTTGCTTTTCATAAGAGAATGGAAGTGAAGTTGTCCCCTTAATCTGAAAAGGTCCCCTGGTATAGGTTCTCAGTTTAGCTGAGCTTGTGCACAAACTTAAGGACTGGAGTCCAGAGTGAGCTTTGTTAAAGACTGGTTCTGCAATCATCGACACAGGCATGCTGGTATCAACTTCCATTGGACCTTGGTGGCCACTTACCCACATGTTTATTTTCATTAGTTCTGATTTGGATGTCATTAAGCTACTTAACTCTTCCAAACCAAATGTAGGTGGACTTTTCATTGTTTAGACTTTCCTGAGTAGCGGTTATCTCCCTCAGTTTAGATCTAGGAGGATTCTTTCACTTTCTTGAGTTCAAGTACCAGCAGAAACTACAATGGCTTGCCAGCCAGGATCCTGATGGAAATTTTAACCATTTGGCCAAGTATTGGCTTTGTTTTAGGGACTTTGTTGTGGGCCGATCTAAAGGGCCTTGATCAGTTTATGTCCTGAGTGTTGCTGGCTGTCTGTCCGTAAATCCTGCCTCTGTGTGTAGGATCATTTATCTCTTGGTGCCCCTTCATAGAGGATATTGTTCCTGCTAAACCTGGTAGTTAGTCCATTGCCTTATCTGAAAGGCCCTTAATTACAAATTATATATATATTATAAAATCTGTTAGCCTCTTTCTGTTACAGTGTTATTTGTAGCATTCATTTAATCAGGAGAGTCATTTCAACTGGATAATATAATTTGATGAGACAGTAACACACACCCCTGTAACAAGCTTAACATTAATTACTTGTGTATTGACATAAATTTGGTTCTGTCAAATGTGAGTCAGTGAATCATCAATTTCTCCTGTGGAATACGTTGAATTTTTTCGCTAATGTTAATGGCCCTACTTCATAAACATTTTTATAGGAATAAACATTTTAATATTTGTTGTTCTGAAACTGTGTCTTCTGGGTATGTTCAGAAGTTGACCTGTAGTTTTACAGATGTAACTTTGCTTAGTAATAGCTAGGTACTTCTTGTGCTTCTAATTTTTAAAAACATTTCTCAGCACTGATACTAACTCGTTGTATTTCCTATTTTGCCTGTAGTTAACGTTGGTTTGTCCTACGTATCTATATACCTTTATGAAGGGAATATTGTTTGTTACCTTTTTGCAAGATTGACCTTCTCAGGATTTGTCTAAGGGTCTTCCTCGTTTCTGGTCCAGCACATTTTGAATAGGTTCTGTCCAATCTCTCATTTCTTTGGACTGTAATAGACTTGACAAAGAATCATGAATAATATCAACAATAATTCTGTCTGTCATTCTGATTACAAAGCTCCATAGTCACATCTTAACAGTAATCTGTAGGGATCAGTAGTGAAATTGTCTAAGGTTTTCCCTAGATGAATTATTCTTTTAAGTCTAGATTTTTCTAGAATTTTATTTGTTCCCACATTAAAGAAATTATCAAAAGTTTCCAGAATTTCTTCAAAAGCATCTCTGTCTTCCTTTATACTTTAGCTATTTAAATGTAAAAAGCTGTCTACCTTGTTGAACATAATAGTATATTTACTTGTTCAGATTAAGGTTTCTAATTTAATTTGAAACAATTCCTTTTCATAAGAATTATTTTCTCCAAGATGTCTAATCTTGTAACTTCTGTTTCGATCATTTTTGATATTAAAGGATTGAAATAATATTATTTCCCTGACATTTTCATAGAATATAACTATTTGTTCTTCATCCTTAAAAGCTGTCTTAAATCTGCAGCATCCGGTGTGTGTAATCTGCTGACTTTTCAGATTTTATTTTTGAAGTATAGTAATGCTATTTCAAACTTCAGGCTTGTAAGCTTTAATAATTTTACATTGTTGCTTTGTCACCTTATCCTTGTTTTAAAAACTTGGAGATTCTATTATAGGAGTGCTGTGTTGTTTCTTAGAATAAAGGCTAAAAATCTATATTATGGCAATGCTGTATTATTTTAGTTTTAAAATATTAACTTTTGTTACATAATAATTTGACTTGCTGTGGGTTTTCCTGTGTTTATCGTCAAAGTTGTAGCTTCCCTCTTCTCTAGGTATGTTGGATGTTTTATGCCTTCTGTGGCTCAATGATGGTTTGTAGTTTTCTTTCCAGTGAAAAGGATTCTTCCACACCTTTCTCCCACTACAAGATGAGTCTCCTTTTCCTGATTTTTAAAATAAACCTTTTTGACTATTGGCTTAATTCTTTTTTCCTTCCAAATTAGTGTCTAAGTTATGCATCTCTTGATCCTAGGACAATCTTAAAATTCTTCTGTCTTCAAAATATTTCAGTTACCCTTTTATTGCCTTTATACCTGCTCTGCAAGAATCCAGATACTGCACCCTCAGTATTAAGTAATTTATTGGCCGCCGATTTTGCGACTGTAGCTGTGCTTCATGGTACACAATGGTAGCAATGCTTGCAGTAAATAGAAATGCTCCTTTTTTTTTCCTTCCATTCTCACAGCCACACTTTTCTTGTGCCATTGATTTAACATTTCTTGACTTGCCGACAGGAATTTTTAAGTTTGCTCACAGAGCTACAATTTTTGTTTGCTTCCCTACTGAATCTTGAATTAGGACTGATCTGTAAATCCTTCTTCCCTGTTCTCTAACTGCCAAGAGTGATTCATCTTTTAGCCGTGTCATTCTAGCCTACATTGTCTTGCCTCACTTCTGACATAAAGGTATTTGCATGGAGTACTGTTTTTGCCTTGCAGTTCCTTCCATGCATTGTACTGACTCCTGGTCTGTCCAAGTGCTTGCTGCTGTTGGTTGGCTGGCTAAGTATTCTTAAAGTGATAATGTCTTTAAAGGAGTAAGCTCACATCTTCTGAAAATATTTTCTTCCGATTAGAATAGATA
Source organism: Chiloscyllium plagiosum (assembly GCF_004010195.1). NCBI lineage: Eukaryota > Metazoa > Chordata > Chondrichthyes > Orectolobiformes > Hemiscylliidae > Chiloscyllium > Chiloscyllium plagiosum. The sequence continues at coordinate 24,045,177 of NC_057731.1, read as the reverse complement.
CTTTTTCACCATTGTCACCTTGAGGTATTTAAGCAACAATCCCACCACTGATCACCTTATTGTATGTGCTGTGGAAACATTGACTAACGAATGGGTTGAATCTGATCATCTTTTCTGTACTGCGTCTAGAGTGTGTTTAGTTAACAATGATGAGTATGAACTATTAGTGAATCTTAACAAGAAGAGACACTTGCCTTACAAGATATAGTTTACAGCATAATTATAATAAGTGCAAGTCACAAAGTATTAGTAGTTCTGTCTGTCGAGTCATTGGGAGTCAGGTATGACATGCATCACCTATTGCAATCCTGAGAACCATTACCTCATACAAATTTATTCATTTCAAACAATGAATATATAGTTCAGCATTAATGATATAATTACCTCAATGAATATCCTCACTGAACAGCATAAATTTTAAGAACTGTTGTCACTTGGCCTCAGGTACAGATGTTGCCTGGCAAGTACAAATTCTGTGCATTTAAACCAGAATGCTGCAAAGCTTGAATTTGCTGATGGAAAAGATATTGAAATATCCATTAATGTGAATCAATCAATGTAAGTGAGTGAGTCAAGTGGAACTTAATGTTAAAAAAGGAACTATCAGATACTTCCATTGCAAATCAGTCATTTGTACAGCATTTATCAACAAATTGTTCAGCTATAATATTTTATTTTTTTCAGATCATATCAATGTTAAAAAATAGTTCAGAAAAGGAAGGTTGATAAATATTTTGTCCTTTTCACACTATGGTACAGTAGATATAACACTAAGACTGAGAATATATGAGATGGTGAGTGCTTATTCACTTTTATCCCCTTTCTGGTGATGCATATTTTCACTTCAAATATATAGAAGTAGTTGAGAATGGAGTACCTTAGTAAAAGATTACTTTTTAACTAATCAATATTTTGTATAGTTTACAGCAAGTTTAATATCATATTACAGCTACCTGTCAACGTTCTGTAAGCTTTTACTGGTTGGGAACAAATTTGAATTTTAGAAATATGTAAATTGAAACTTTAAAAATTGTAGAATGTTGTCATTTTACTTTGGAAGATGTATCAGAGATTACTGTAGTTCTCAAACAATAATAATATCGAATCTTCTAATGCCGTAACTTGACAGCGAAAAGAAAGTGTTGATCTTAAGAAAGCTTTAATGTGAATAGATTTCCCTGAGGTTCTGTTTCAAAATTAAAGAAAGTTCACATCGGACACATTTTATAGTATCATATCCCACAAGTTTGTTTAGTTAATATTGCATTTTTTGTAATATCATTTGATGTCAGCTGAATTGAGGCAATAGCTCCTGTCATTACTATCTAAATTAGATGCAAATTTAGATATTAATTGTGTTTCTTTATATTTGTGATTAATATTGCCAATTTCTTCTGTCTTGTCAATAGATAAAAAATTTATATTTAAATTGTGTGCTAATTGCATTCAGTTGGATAGATATAATCCTCATCTATTTCCATTATTGGCCTTCAGAGAACTGGTTGTATATTCAGTTTTGTGTGTGTGTGTGTGTGTGTGTGTGCGTGCCCGCGCGCGTACTTTTCCTAAAACCTATCATACATTATGTTCCTGAAGGGGACTGAGTTATTGTTGCTTTGTTCTTTGAAATTTATTAATGAGTAGTACTGCAAAGATAAATCCTCAGGTGTATCTTTTCATTCAAACTAAGTTTCTATGTGTCAACCAGATAATAAAGGTTGATCTCCTCACTGCTTGAGGTATTTCCCACATTATCCCTGTCTTTGTCTGACCTGTAATATTTGGTAAGTGATGACTTTTGAACACTGTACATGATTTGGGCAGGTGACGGGGAATAGGAAACACACTCACTGATTTAAGTTTCAAACATTTTAATCCCCTTACTTTAAATGCTATGATTCTGCATAGAACAGATGGATAGGCAACACAGGATAACTACTGGTGGGCAGCTTCATTTATAAGTTTTAATTGTAGTGCCATCTGTGTGTTGATTATGTTTAAACTGGGACTAGGTCAGATAAGCCTCTGTTGCAACTGGGGTCCAGGTAAATTGCCATCACTTATGTACATGATGAAGTAAATCTTTCAGCCATTCGCAAAGATACAATGTTTGAGGTAATCCAAAAAGAGAAGTCTGGGGCAGTCAAGGTGGCAGCTTACCTCGTGATGCTCAGGGAGCATTGCTGTTGCGGTAGTTGCATCTCTAACCAAGTCCTAGTTTAAATATAATCGGCATCTTTGAAAGACTACGATTAACATTTCTAGAAGAAGCTGTTGCTTTGGTCTGGCAGGTGCCTCACCTATCACCAAAATCAAACCATCAGAAATCAACCAGGAGACCAATGTGCTGCAATTTAGTTACTCACCTCTCCATTCTAACTCAGCAAGTGTAAAATTCCTGCATACCTTTTCAGCATCATATAGAAAGCTATATTTGTCAACTGAGAGATCAGTAAGGAATTAAAGTTATCAAAATTGACAAGTGACTTGATTTCAATGAGTCACCTGCCTTTAGTTAACATAGCGAAGTAAAACCAAGCTGGATTTTAGCTTATTTATGATATTATAGGAAAATAAACTTTGAGGGTAAACCGGGAAGGAATATCAAAATGGATAGCAAGAGCTTCTTTAAACATATAAAGAAGCCAAGGTGAACATAGTCCCCTTAGAGAATGAGGCTGACAAAATAATAATGGGGAAGGATATGGCAGAGGAGATCAATAAATACTTTTCATTAATATTCATGTAGAAGACACTAATAGCATTCCAAAAATACTAAATAATCAAGGGACAAAAGGATAGTGGAAATAAATATGATAACTATCATTAGACAAAAAAGTGCTAGGGAAATTAACAGGGGTAAAGGCCAGTGTGTCCCCTGGATCTGATGGATTGCATCCTAGAATATTAAATGAAGTAGTTGCAGAAATCCTGAATATATTGGTAGTAATCTTTCGAGGATCCTTAGATTGGAAAACTGTCAATATAACACCCTCATTCAAAAAAGGTGGGTGACAAAACACAGGTAACTATACACCAGCTTACTTAACATCTGTCATTGGGAAAGTATTAGAGTCTATTATAAAGGACGTAATAGCAGAGCATTTAGAAATACATGATACTATGAAGCTAAGTCATGAAGGGAAAGCTTCACGAAGGGTGAATCTGACAATTTGATGAGCTTTCTTTGTAGAAGTAACATGCAGAATATGTAAAATGAACCAGTAGATGTAATATGTTTGGATTTCTAAAAGGCATCTGATAGGCACGGCACTTAGGCTATTTAATAAGATAAGAGCTTGTGCTGCAGAGAGGAGCATATTGGCATGGACGGAAGATCAGCTAACTATTAGAAGACTGTGTGTTGGGATAAAGAGGGATTTTGGTTGGGAAGGTAATCTTTAACTAGTGGAGTGACACAGGGATCAAAACCTATTGTGTCTAATTTTTTTAGTGGGAATAGATTGTGATCATAACAAGTTTATAATTGAAGGAGAAGTCATTTCACTTTTCTGTAACAAAGAAGCAATGGAAATTATTATTTTGAGAGGTACTGGTTTGTGAGATACTGGATAAGAGTATATTGTTAGCAACGACTTTGGACCTTTCTTTAGTAAGTGTTGTAATTTAAATAAAATGTATTAATAATTTAAAATTTACTAATGGGAAGTGCCTTTCCAATTTCATAATGTAAAATCTAAATCACACATTGATAAAAGAATCTTATGTAGTTGGAATTGTTTCGAAGTTGCAGACAGAAATGTGGATTTAATGTTGTGAAATGATGGCAGTACGGTTTTTCCACCATGTGGGAAGAAGTGCCTGAACCCAAGTTTGATTCTGAGAGTAGAAACTCTTTGTGTATTTGTAATCCACGTGAGCAAAGAACCTTGTTCAAGCAGAAGAACTGATGTGTCCACATCAGTAATGGATAGTACAGAGAAGGGCCTGTACCATTGTCCAGTAATGTATTTCACTGGAAAGACTGAGGTCACAAGGTGATTTTGATCAATTAGTGACATCGGACACCAAAACAGAGTGCTTGTCATGTGGAAACTGAAGATATCAAGTGCAGAAAATCCAACAAATTGACAGATGCTAAAGAAAGCCACAAGAAGATTGGAAGAATGTGATTTTTGAATTGTGTGCAAGACTAAATGTGTTAGAAAGGAAAGAATTAAGTAGGGCATGTGTGGAATGGGATCAGGAGAACCTGAATGATTTCAGTATCCAGGGATCAAATATGTCAGGCGGACAACACTTTTATTGGAATGAAAAAATATCTTAATAACCTTCTTGAGAAATCCAGAAAGGATTTTGATTGGAACAGAGAAAAATTGTTCACAGACAGAGAAGCCATTTTGATCTTAATGTCTCAATGTTTGGAAAATGAATATAGATTTATAACCTATAACTTGGTCTATGGACCTAACAGAAACCTTCTTTGCAGAGATTAAGATCACATGCACTTGCTTTTGATTGAGTTAGCTTTTATAGCGTTTTTAAAACATGCAAATATGTATCTGAAGAGACTACTTTTACAGTACATTATGAGCTATTTATTAGATGTCCACAATGATTAAAAACCTGTTGAATTTAAAAATGATTATGAAAAAAAAACCTTTTGGGTTTCGCTGAGTCACTCAGGAAGTTCAGGGGTGCAACAGGTGCTGGTAGTGAGTGAGAATATGAATGGGGGACGTAAGCAGAGTCTATTTTTAGGAATGGTGCTGTTTGCTGTGCTGTCAGTGGGCTACACTGATTCCCTGTGTAATAGACTGATTAAAGAGTCAAGAACAGCTTGATTAGTTTGTGCTGTTAGAATTCAGGGAGACATTCTAGGAATTAGAGAGGTTCTAGGAATTAGCAAGCAACCAAGTGGCCAAGAGTCAGGGCTCAGGTAAGTCCTGGGATCTGTTCAGAAGAGTCTATGTGTAACTAACAGTTCCATGAGGTTGTGAGCGAGGATGAATGAAACCCAACAATTGTATTTGCTTCACACCACTGAGCCAGATTAAAGAGCAGTTCTAGTTCAGTAAATCTAGTTGTCATTGAAAAACTAGAGTTGCGCATATGAATACGTGCTGGAGTGCGGTTTTGAGAGTGTAGAACCAGGAAAGAAGCGTAATGGACCTGAACATGAGCAGTTGTTGAAGCAGCCCAAAACAGAGTGGCCCTTGAGAGAAAGTGTCAAGGCCACGGTGACAAAAATGAAGAATTGTAATCCCTCATGAAATTTAATGAGATTTGATGACCCACTGTGCCAATAAGCTCTGGGGAAATTGCTGAGGAACTGCCGGGATCTGTCCTGATCATATGTGCACTGTAGTTCATTACCCTCATTTACCTCAGGTGGATTATGGATGTTGCAACATACATTGTACATGTGTTGTGGATTATTTTATTATAATTCTGATATTGTGTGGTTTGTTCAATCCTCCAAATCTACAGCTAGATTATCTTGTCTTGAATCATAACAAATCTAAAACTTAAATAGCAACAAAAACAGTGCTTAGTTATGAATTTTTCTTTCTTGTTATTTGTTATAGTGAAAATGTTTAAACCTAAAATCCTGTTGCATCATCTCTTTCAGTTGTTAAACTGGATGATCACTTTAAAAATAAGTGGGAAAAAAAGTGATGAGTCTCTCCAGAGATTGTAGCAATTTGAAAATTTGGTTGGTCTTTATGCTGAATACTTCTAGGGAAGTGGCTAGCTATCGTTTTCTCTGGTGTATTAAGGGAAGGAAAATAAATGCTGGCCTTGGCTATGATGCACACATCCAAGGAGTGAAAAAAAGCCATAGCAGGAGGGAGGCAGAAAAGTGCAACTGAGGACACAATTCAGATGTACTATGACCTCATTGAATGGCAGAGCATGTGAAATAGGCTGAATTACCTATTCTTGGTCCTAGTTCATATAAATAAACACAATTGCAATATATCATGATTTATGTGGTATTGCATGAGTGAAAACGCATTTCATTGTGGTCAACAGCAAGTAATGGCTGATCAACCGTACCTGCACAGTTGCCAGCGACCATTATCAGAAGCCACTGGCACACCTACCTGATGCCTGTGGAGAAGTGTTTTGGCAGCCTCCAGGTTAGCAGAGAGCCAGATACAGAACTGTGCCATATGCTACTAGGCACAGGCAGCTAGCCCACAGCATGAGGCTGGCACAGTCAGTGGTTAATGATCTGCTGTGGCCTCAAACCTGCCTTCACTTCCTTCCAAATATGCTGCAGCACTGACCATTCAAAAGGGTGGCATGGGATTATAAGCAGGGCCACTCTCCTTGCTCAGCCCCATATAATTCTCACTCAAATTCACTGCTGATTGCTGAGCTGCTCATCTGCAAGTACCATTTCACGTCTTCACCTTCATTTTTTTGTCTGACACTTCAGACCTGGGCAAAAGTGAGCTGAAATGGTTTTCACATTATTGTGATAGTGGTGAGATTGTTTTCTGGTTTACGTGGGCTGTTCCCTGCATATCAAATCTCTACTGCCTGTTCTGTCATCTTCCTGCATCCGCCCCTGGGCCACCATCCCCACATGCATGGTGTGCCCGTAATTATTTGAGCTGAAAATAAATATGCTTATGTGAAATTTGAACAGTATAAGATGTTTAACCCTTTAGTACTGAATTTCAACAATTTCACCTCAGTAAGTCAGTAGGTCTCTCTTGAACCATTGTGGTTTGGTAACAGAAATTTTCCAAGTGCTGCTCTCAATGAAGCAAAGAGAATATTTAAGCTATTAGTATGATTTTCAAATGTTGAAGCAGAATTAATGAAAAGTGCCCTGATTTTAACTCTTGTTGGAATAATATGTATATGGAGAGACGATGGATCAGACCAGAAGCTCCTGTCACATTATCTGTATGTAAACAGGATCATTTAAGCTTTGCGGCTTTCCTTATTATTCTGTGAATAGGCTATCTTCCTACTCACCTGCAGACTCAGGTAGCCTTCGTAACCAATACAATGTCCAGATTCCCTGAATAAAGGTAAAACAAGGAACTGTCTTTAAAAGCAAGGTTATACCTCATGCTTGTTGTGGGACTGTGGAAAATTAATTGCCAACTGAAACCAATTCAAGGGCTGTCACCAGGTCTCCTGATGTGTCCTAAATAATGTCTTTTTGGGCAAAGTAGGGACTAAAATGGAGATGTGCTTCCCCAGCAGGAGTATCTCAAGATCACTGTCAGACAGACCTAGACAGGTGGGTCTTCAAACCAACAGCAGCACCCCACGATTTAGAAGTGTTTTTTAGAATAGCATGGATGAGGAAATCTTTTGACTCCTTTGCTTCTCCCACCATCACCTCTCACATTCCTCTCCCCCTCTCCTACATTACTCTCAACAATTGGTGTGTGTGGTAGGGGGCTAGGACATAGGGGGGTTCAGACCCTAAAATTATTGAACTTGATATTTAGTCCCCAAATGGAAAACGAGGTGTTGTTTTTCCGACTTGCGCTGACTTTTGTTGGAACACTGCAGCAAACCTAGACAGACAGCAGCACCTCCAGCAGTGACACGGTGGCTCAGTGGTCAACACAGTTGCCTCACAGCACCAGGGTCCCCGGTTCAATTCCAACCTCGGTTGACTGTGTTAGTTTGCACATCCTGTTAGTTTGCGTGGAGATGTTTTTCCTGTGTCTGCATGGGTATTCCCCACAATCCAAAGATGTACAGGTTAGGTGAATTGGTCATGCTAAATTGCCCATAGTGTTCACGGATGTGTAGGTTACGTGCATTGATCAGGGGTAAATGTCGAGTAATAGGTAAGGGGAATAAGTGTGGGTGGGTTACTCATCTTTCCAAAAAGAAGGGGTGGCACAGTTTCACAGTGGTTGCCTCACAGCGCCAGGGACCCAGGGGTAAGTGTAGAGTATTGAGGTGGGGGAGTGGGTTTGGGTGGGTTGCTCTTCGGAAGGTCAGTGTGGACTTGTTGGGCCAAAGAGCCTGTTTCCACATGTAAGGGTTCTATGATTCTATAATTGTCTCTTTGCCATTGGTTGAACATATAATCATCAAGCTAAACACCTCTCTAGCTCATTTCAATCTTTCTTATCTCTCCATTTCCTTTGTTCACATTGTCATACCACTGTAATTCTATTTTCATATTTTGTCAGTTGCCAAATCACTAACTGACTGCTGAAAGTCTGTCCACCATCTACAAAGCAGAAGTCAGGAACACTCTCCACTTCCCTGGATAAATGCAGCTCCAACAATACTTGAGGTTGACAACATCCAGGACAAGCCAGTCTGCTTGTTTGGATCCACCTCCACAAACTTATATGTTCTTCTACCATTTACACTCAGTATCACATTTTATATCTTTTACAAAATGCACTGCAGAAATTCATCAATACTCCTTAGACAGATCTTCAATCCCACAAGCATTGCCATCTAACGACAAGGGCAGCAGATACGTGGGAACATCACCTTCTGCAAGGTTCCCTTCAAGACACTCACTGTTATTCAGTGTCACTGGTTAAAATTCTGGAACCTCTTCCCTCATAGCATTGTGTCTGTACCTACTGAAAATGGATTACATCAGGCAGCTCACACTGACTTTCTTGAAGGTAACCAGACAACCACACATAGAGAAACCTCAATTATCTGAACGAGATGGGTGGGCACCATTTCGTTCGAATAATTGATTATTCGGATAACTGATTTTAGCTTGAATGTGGGAAGCCTTACTGATCTAATGCTGTGCTCTACCAGAACATTTGTTAAAATCTATAGTTTTAATGAGTCTGCTATTCAAGCAAAGTAGTCTTTGGAGTCTGCAAATTACACGTTAAAATGAAAAGAACGAAACCCTTAACATGAAATCCCAGCATTAAACAAGGTCCCGAACAGCTTCTATAATCGCAAGACCATTCACAGTATCAGTTTCTGGGAACTCAGTCTCGCGATAGAAAGACGGAAGCCCTGCATCGTGCACACGTTTACGTTCTTGAGCCTTGTTTTTAAATGAACGACCCGGTAAAGTGCCGGGAATACTGTAAAACGCTTACTTTTGCTGTATAACAACCCTTACCTAAAAAATATCCAGTTGTTGATGCTTGAGCAGCTTGGATTTCTTTGTTTTTGCTAGCGTTTTTACATTTTCTTCAGTACAGGTAAATTGATTACGGTAACTTACCTTTTTGATGTAATGTTTTTGCAGGACCTTGAAATCTTCTTTGGACAATCTGATATTTGGATAATCAAGATTCAGACAATTGAGGTTCCTCTGTATTGCCCTACCCAGAATGCCCATAATCCATGAGTGAATTTTTTTCGAAAACCCTACAGTGTGACTGTTTTATTTTGCACGCATATTTAATGTAAAGTCAACATCTTTCCATCTTTATTCCACTTTGCTTCTCTAAATCACATGCAGTTTACATGTCGAGAGTATGATGCTGGAAAAGCACAGCAGATCAGGCAGCATCCGAAGAGCATAAGTGCCCGAAACATTGATTTTCCTGCTCCTCGGATGCTGCCTGACCTGCTGTGCATTTCCAGCACTACATTCTCAACTCTGAGATCCAGCATCTGCAGTCCTCAATTTCTCCCTGCAGTTTACATGTGACAGCCACACTTTTCCATTTGCCTTCATTATTAGTGAGTTTTGAGAAGATTTGTGACTCAGGTTGAGGTTTTGGATGTAGGTTTGCTCGCCAAGCTGGAAGGTTCATTTTCAGACATTTCATCACCATAACGAGGTAACATCTTCAGTGAGCCTCCGGATGAAGCACTGATGGTGTAGTCCACTTTCTATTTAAATGTTTGGATTGGTGATGTGATTTCCTGTGGTGATGTCATTTCCTGTTCTTTTTTCTCAGCGAGTGGTAAATGGGATCCAAGTCAGTGTGTTTGTTGATAGAGTTCTGGTTGGAATGCCATGCTTCTAGGAATTCTCGTGCGTGTGTCTGTTTGGCTTGTCCTAGGATGGATGTGATGTCCCAGTTGAAGTGGTGTCCTTCCTCATCCATATGTAAGGGTACGAATGAGAGTGGGTCATGTCTTTTTTTGTGGATAGTTGATGTTCATCTATCCTGGTGGCTAGTTTTCTGCCTGTTTGTCCAATGTAGTGTTTTTTTACAGTTCTTGCAAGGTAATTTGTAAGTGGCATTAACCACGGACAGCCTGGAAGATGCATTGAATTTCTTTGTAGCAGACATAAAGAATCTGGTGGGGTAATAAATTTCATACAGTGGTGACTTCTGAGCGGGAGTGTGAACTTGTGCGATGTGAGTGAGAAGCTTCCCTTTCTAGTCTTTCAGAAGCCCTCACAAGTTAACACTGCTAGGTTCTGTTGGCAGGTTCGAGTCAGGGAAGGGCATCTGTAATTAGGTTTAAACTCCTAGAATGTTGTAGAATTGAATAAGTCTCAAGTAAGTAAATCGAACAACCACAAATATAAGATTTTACAGGGACCATGCACCAGTTTCCAGTACAGTTAGAAATTTAAGTTCCAAATCAACCTGTGAGAACCTTTTGCATGTAACATAAAATATATTACTGTAGAATTTCCAATTTGGTTCTTTTATTTCTGTTTAAAACAAATAATGTAGGCCAATTGTTGCATCATTGCCCATCAAGCCTTGTGGTATTGCATGTACATTTGTCATCAGGTTTTTCTCCAATATCCATAGACTGCTATCTTTTCCCCACATTCCTCATCTCTGATGTTGTCATGCTGAGAAAAAGGATTCTGGGTAATCCAAGACGGGGGATGGGAAAAATTTCTGGCTGTAAGAGCTGCTCCTTTTTTTGAGGTATTTTAGGTGCTGGAGATGATTTCCTCAATTCCAGGAGCAGCAATTACTGTTTTATATACTGTTGCATTGTTTTGGAACTTTGGAAAAAATAAGTCAAAACAACAACAGTTTTAAAAGGGAGAAGAGCAGACAAAGGAAGCACATGGTGAGGACAGTGCAGGGGGGAGAGAGAGAACCTGCACAGTTACTGCCTTTGCTGTTTTTGAATTCATGTGTTGCTGAACATCGGAGTGCATCTGGGAAAATTAACAAACAGTGAATTCCACAACTAATCTTGGAGGAACCAGTTTGGGCGAAGTTCACAACACAGAATCAGATAAGTTAATTTTGTTTTAAGTATGTCCAAGGGAAAGGCTGTATTAGTGAGTGCAGTGGGTTCTTTCTTGATTATATGTTTTTGGAGATAAGTTTCTTGATTAAACTTAAAATATAAGCCATAGCTATTAATTTAACCTGGTGCAGTGTTTTGTAGAGGAATAAGACAGTGTTATTTTCTCGGTCTGTAGATTGTGAAGCAGCAAAAATGGCCTTTGCAGTGACATGTACTTCTTGTCAGATATGGGAGTTTAAAGAGAGTTTAAGGGTTACTGCGGATTATATCTGCCATAAATGCTGTTGGATGCGAATCTTATCAGATCAAATGGATCGGTTGGAAAGACAGTTAGAAACGATGAGGAATTTGCAACAGCAACAGTTATAGGAAGGGGGCAAGTCTCAGATACAGTCACACAGGGTTAACTCCAGGAAGGGTAAGAGAGGTAGGCACCTAGGGCAGGACTCTTTTGTGGATATACCCATTTCAAACAGGTATGCTGTTTTGGAAAATGTAGGATGTGATGGATTCTCAGGGGAACGTAGCACGAACAGCCAAGTTTCTGGTATTGAGACTGGCTCAAATGCAACGAGGGGTATGTCGGCTTCCAATAGATCAATTGTGTTAGGGGATTCTGTAGTCCGAGGTACAGACAGACATTTCTGTGGCCAGCAAAGAAAAAGCAGAATGGTGTGTTGTTTCCCTGGTGCCAGGATCAAGGCTGCCTCAGAGAGGGTGCAGAATGTTCTCACGGGAGAGGGGGTCCAGCAGGAGGTCATTGTCCACATTGAAACCAACGATATAGGAAGGGAAAAGGTTGAGATTCTGAAGGGAGATTACAGAGAGTTAAGCAGAAATTTAAAAAGGAGGTCCTCAAGGGTAGTAATATCTGGATTACTCCCAGTGCTACAAGCTAGTGAGGGCAGGAGTAGGAGGATAGAGCAGATGAATGCATGGCTGAGGAGCTGGTGTATGGGAAAAGGATTCACATTTTTGGATCATTGAAATCCCTTTTGGGGTAGAAGTGACCTGTACAAGAAGGACGGATTGCACCTAAATTGGAAGGAGACTAATATACTAGCAGGGAAATTTGCTAGAACTGCTCGGGAGGATTTAAACTAGTAAGGTGGGGGTGGGACCCAGGGAGATAGTGAGGAAAGAGATGGGGGGGTGGGACCCAGGGAGATAGTGAGGAAAGAGATCAATCTGAGACTGGTACAGTTGAGAATACAAGTGAGTCAAACAGGGCAGGCAGGGTCAAGGTAGGACGAATAAATTAAACTGCATTTATTTCAATACAAGGGGTCGAACAGGGAAGGCAGATGAACTCAGGGCATGGTTAGGAGCATGGGACTAGGATATCACAGCAATTACAGAAACATGGCTCAGGGATGGGCAGGACTGGCAGCTTAATGTTCCAGGATACAAATGTTACAGGAAGGCTTGAAAGGGAGGCAAGAGAGGAGGGGAAGTGGCATTTTTGATAAGGGATAGCATTACAGCTATGCTGAGGGAGGATATACCCGGAAATACATCCATGGAAGTTATTTGGGTGGAACTGAGAAATAAGAAAGGGATAAGCACCTTATTGGGATTGTATTATAGACCCCCTAATAGTCAGAGGAAAATTGAGAAACAAACTTGTAAGGCAATCTCAGCTATCTGTAAGAATAATAGGGTAGTTAGGGGGATTTTAACTTTCCAAACATCGACTGGGACTGCCATAGTGTTAAAGGTATAGATGGAGAGGAATTTCTTAAGTGCGTACAAGACAATTTTCTGATTCAGTATGTGGATGTACCTACTAGAGAAGGTGCAGAACTTGACCTACTCTTGGGGAAAAAAGGCAGGTCAGGTGACTGAGGTGTCAGTGGGGGAGCACTATGGGGCCAGCGACCATAATTCTATTTGTTTTAAAATAGTGATGGAAAAGGATAGACAAGATCTAAAAGTTGAAGATCTAAATTGGAGAAAGGGCAATTTTGACGGTATTAGGCAAGATCTTTTGAAAGCTGATTGGAAGCAAATGTTTGCAGGTAAAGGGACGGCTGGAAAATGGGAAGCCTTCAGAAATGAGATAACAAGACTCCAGAGAAAGTGTATTCCTATCAAGGTGAAAGGGAAGGCTGGTGGGTATAGGGAATGCTGGATGACTAAAGAAATTGAGGGTTTGGTTAAGAAAAAGAAGGAAGCATATGTCAGGTGCAGACAGGATATATCGAGTGAATCCTTAGAAGAGTATAAAGGAAGTAGGAGTATACTTAAGAGGGAAATCAGGAGGGCAAAAAGGGGACATGAGATAGCTTTGGCAAATAAAATTAAGGAGAATCCAAAGGGTTTTTACAAATATATTAAGGACAAAAGGGTAACTAGGGAGAGAATAGGGCCCCTCAAAGATCAACAAGGCGGCCTTTGTGTGGAGCCACAGAAAATGGGGGAGATACTAAATGAATATTTTTCATCAGTATTTACTGTGTAAAAGGATATGGAAGATATAGACTGTAGGGAAATAGATGGTGACATCTTACAAAATGTCCATATTACAGAGGAGGAAGTGCTGCATAAACATGGAGAAATCCCCAAGACCTGATCAGGTGTATCTGATGGGAAAGTGATTGCTGTGCCCCTTGCTGAGATATTTATATCATCGGTAGTCACAAGTGAGGTGCCGGAAGACTGGAAGTTAGCTAACGTGGTGCCATTGTTTAAGAAGGGTGTTAAGAACAAGCCAGGGAACTATAGACCAGTGAGCCTGACGTCTGTGGTGGGCAAATTGTTGGAGGGAATCCT